>NC_133618.1:673648436-673985936 GCF_048593235.1 Sminthopsis crassicaudata
TAGAGATGAAATCACCAATCCATCACAGGATCCATATGACATATGAGTTGAACTAGATTTTGGCTGAGATTTTTTCCAACTCCTAAATTCTGGGACACCAGGGTTCTGTACTGAATGCTCCATGAACCCCTAATTTAACCATAAACAGGAGAACATAAATGTCTCCTTTCATATAACTGGGATAGCCCGCCAACTCTCCAGGTAACTATTAATGGAGATGCTGACAATATTTGTGGGAAGCAGGGATCACATCTTGTCTCCATTTTATAACTTACCTTGTACCAAGTACAGTGCTGCACATACAGTAGGTGCTTAATAAACACTTGAATCAATGAATTTAAATGAATCATCCTTCAAGACAAGTGAATGCATTCTTTGTCATCTACTCATCTCGAAGCTCATATTTAGATCGTTTTTTAGAAAAAGTTAAATATATGGCTTCAAAAGCTATATATAATACATTTATAGAAGTCATACATTTATACAATTATACATATAATTTATATAGTATATATTTTATATAAGTTATCATTTCTATTTTCTGGCGATTTTTTGAGGATTTAAAACAATAGAAAGTCATATTGTGCACTGAAATATACCCAGTGATTATGAGAATGTAAAGACCAGCTAGTCAGAAGGACTTCAGGCCTTTAATCACTGCAGTGACCAATCACAAGGACAGAACAAGATAATGTTAAGGAGGATATCGAACCTCAGACATGGGCAATGAGTTTGTTTTGTTTCTCTTGACTAGAATTATTTGTTAAAAGGGAGAATTTCTCTTGAAGAATGAAGGGAGTTGGTAGAAACTGATAGCAAGCCCCAAAAGAGGAAAAAACTAATAAAAAATGAAAATATTTAAAACATTTAGAAGAAATCGGAAGGAATATTGGATGGGAAAACAGAGAAACAAGACAATTTTGTTACTATTATATGAAGTTTAATCAAAAATTATTTTAAATTATGCTAGAGAAATTTGACATTTTCAAAAACAATCCACTTTTATGTTCTTTGTATTTTGAAATGTTCATATTTGTGGAATTTGTTGGTCATAATAAAAAATGAAATGCGTTTTCTCAAAAAGATTGTGCAGTTAAGTTTCATATTTCTTTATTAGACATCAGAACCCCCAGGGACTAGTCCTACCACAGACTCACTATGGGATCTTATCCAAGTAATTTTATGTTTCTCTTTCCTGAAAGGGTGAATCATTAACTCTGATTTTTTTCCTCTGGACAATGAAAGAAATGGATAATATGAGTTTTTCACTTCTCTATTCAGAGATACAGACTCTGTCTGTCTCTTTCCATCAATGCAAACCAGTGGGAGGGTAACTGGGAAATTCCATCTTTACTGCATCATCTCTTGCTGGTGTGTGTGGGTCTGAACATAGTTGGATGGTGATTTTCACAAATTTTGGGAATATTGTACCATTTGGTTGTTTTAGCAAATAAATAAAGCAATCTGTTAATTATGATGATCATCACGCATTTACAAAACCCTCAGTATGTGATAAGCATTATGCTAAGTACTAGGGACAGAAAGACAGAAAGACAAAAACACAACCCTTGTCCTCAAGAAACTCACCATCTAATGGAATGACAACATGTAAATAGCTTTGAGTTTAACCATCTTATTTTTAAGAGTTCTGGAATAAAACAAAACCAAAAAAAAAAAATTCTCCAGTACTTCCATTGTTCATCTTCCTCTGAGGTCTAACTGGGGAACACATGTGAGAAAAGATTCCCAAAAATTATATTAGTGAAACTCAAATTGCAGCAAGTTTGTTTAAAATAAAAAACCCAAGGAAAAACAATATATTCTCTGTCTGAGAGCCAGGCAATCTGATCTCTGAAAGGTTTATCACCAGCAAATATGTCCAGAGCTAAGGAATGATTTTTTTTCTGCCACAAATACTTTAGAAAACCATTTCCTAAACTTTCAAGGAGATGTAACTTATGTCACTGGGACCCCCAGCAGCAAGATGGCAGATCCTCAGCTGATCAATACCTGTTTCTAGGGATTCCAAAAGAGTGCAGATCAGGGAACTCTACTATCTTGGAAGAATCTGGACTGCAGTTAATCCAAAGGAAATGGAGAAAAACATGATGACTATAAGTGGACTTTGTCATATTAATAAGGTTATGGAAGAAGATCTAAGAGACTTCTCTAAGAATGTTTAGATCGAGCAAAGAGATGGGCTTATCATGAAGCAAGAGAGAAGTGAGCAGGTAAACCAAGCACTTTACTCATTATGTTTCAAAGATCTGATAAAGGAGTTGCCCCATACTCAGATAAATTAAGTCCTTTGCCCATAATCACTTAGCTTTTAAATGTCAGAGTCAGGAATTGACCATTTTTCTGGGTCTTTTTTAGCTCCACTTCCAATACTCTCTTTTCTGTATTATGTGACCTCCTGCTATACTACTATTTTTGAAATGTTCCAACTATCTCCTGAAAGAAATCCTCAAATGAAAACTGACCACCAGACATCATCACCAAAATTCAGAGCTTCCAAATATCTATAAACACACACATGCACACAAATATACATACATGTATGCACATATTTGCATACATGTATGTATGTATATATTATAAACACTCAGAAAGGAAGACCGAAGATACTGAGGAACCAGTCAGAATCACAGACAACTTAGCAGCTACCATTGTAAAAAAACAGACAATATGGAATATGATATTCCAAAAGGCAAAAGACAGAAGCTTACAGTCAATAATAACTTATTGACAAAAAAGAAAATAATTCTTTAAAAATTAGAATTGGGCAATGAGAAGCCAGTGAAATTATGAGACCATGAACAAAACAAAATATATAGAATGAAAAAAATACAATATAAGAAAAACAATAGATCTGGAGAACAGATCAAGAAGAGAAAATATAAGAATAATTGGACTACTTGAAAGCTTTGACAAAAAAAAAGAACCTTAATACAATAATGCAAAAAATAATCCAAGAAACTCTACTGGAATAATAGAGCATGAGAGGAAAGTAGAAATAGAAAAAAAATCCACTGATCACCACCTCAGGGAGATCCTTTGTGGAAAATACATTAGGAACATTATTGCCAAATTTCAAAGTCCTCACATCAAAGAAAAATTTTTGTAAGAAACAAGAAAAAAATAATTCAAATCTGCTGGAGCTAAGATTAGAATTTTCAGGATTTATCAGTAGCCACAATAAAAAACCATGGGTTCTGAAATCATATATACTGACAATCAAAAGAACTAGATCTGTGACCAAAAATATCATATTGAGCAAAATTATCCATAATATTGAATGAAAAGAAAATAGGCATTCAATGAACTTGCAGATTATCAGGACATAATTTCAATCAAACCCAAACTTAAAAATGTTAACACATAAGAGCCAATATCAAAGATTAATTTCAAGGAACTTAATATGGACAAATTGTTTATATTTTTACATATGTTTAAGATTGACATCAGCAATTATGTAACTCAAATGAAAGATTGGGGCAAATTTCACAATGAGACAACTACCAAAATTTTTGGGAAATCCTTAAGGGAAAATATATAAAAAAGCAAAACTGCCTAAAAATAGTAATTATGTTACACAAATGAGATGCAGAGGAAGAATAGACACAGAGCCATTAGAGCAGGAAGAAGGGCTCATAGTTCTGAAAATCTACTCACAAAGGGAATGGGTTAAATAGGGAACGTTACATATATACCATGAAGGGCATAGAATCCTCCAAAAATCTATAAAGAAATAAGGGAGGAAGAAAGAAAGGAAGGAAATAGCATAAGGTGAGATATAGAAGAGTGTACAAATTTATAGCAGTGGGACATAGTAGCATAATGGGAAAAGCATAAAGAGGACATATGATAAGACGAGGATACAGAAGAGTGTTTAGATTAATGGGAATGGGATAAAATGAGTAGATTGGGAACAGAATAGAGAGGAAAGGAAAGAGTCAGGGAAGAAGATAAGGGAGGGATACATGGGTAGGGGAGGTTAAGTAATTACAAGGTAAGTTAAGGAACAGAATTAAAGAAGAGTTAGCAGGGATAGGAAATAAGAGATATACAAAAACACTACAACAAAGATCAAGAATAGAATTTTTTAGAAAAAAAGCACAGCTAGTAATCACTGACTTAGACAAAGTCAAACTTAAAGATTCAATAAAGAGATATCTATATGTTAGTCATATTGTTAATGTTTTAGATATATGTTTATATGTGGGTAAATGTATATACATATATATTTGCCTGAATATATGTATGTGTGTATATAGACAAATGTATGGGGATTGTGAATGTGTATATATATGTAAATGTAATATATTTATATATATATACATAATATATATATGTATGTATGTATATTTGCTTAACTGTAATCTGCTTGAGGGAGATGAGGACGGATTAAAGGGAAAAAAGAATAAAGTAAACTACCATTTGTCACCATTTGACAAAAACTTTTGGAAAAAATAAAAAACAGTTTGGCAGAAATTAAGTTTAGAACCACATTTCATATCATATACTAAAATTAGCTCTAAATAACTATATATCCTAGATTTTAAAAATCATATCTTAAACAAAATAGAGGAGCAAAGAAGAAATTACCTTTTAGATCACAGACAAGGAAAAGGTTTATGACCAAACAAGAGACAGACAGAATTGCAGAAAAATCAAATGTACACTTTTCCCCTTATGTTTCTGCACACATTCAATATAGCTAAGATTAAGAGGAAAATAGATGATTATTTGTAGAAAATTTCTCTGATAAAAGTTTCATTCCCAAGATATATAATGAATTGATTAAAACTTACAAGAATATTTCCTGATTGATAAATAATCAAAGGCTATGAAAAGACAATTCTCAAAGGAAGAAATCCAAGCTATTTATAACCATTTTATAATTATGCTCCAAATCACTACTAATTGAAGAAATGCAAATTAAGATTAATGGGAAACATATAGGCAGGGGCTCCTATGCTACAATAAAAGGAATAAATTCAAACCTTCGAGTCAAAAGAAATAGAAAAAAGATATATAAAGTGAACGATTGAAAGGATGAATTAATTACATTCCAAAGGAGAAAAATGATGTTTCAATCGTAATTTTATGAGGGATAATAAAGACAATTTTAAAAGAGGCTCTGGCAGTGGTTTTGTTTTATTCTGATGATTTTAAAAGAAAAAGAAGAAAAGATAAGAAAATGATACACCAGGAAGTTGATAAAATAGCACTTACAGTAGTAGCCACTTTTTTAGGATCAATTTTGGGAAGTAACTCCATAAAGGATTCTACACTATGATTCAATGATCTAAGAAATAGGAGGAAGAAAAAAAGATGGAATCAACAAAATAACAACTATACAATTTCCTCAGTGTCCAATTATTCTCAAAAGAGCCTCTAAAAGGGAATTATGCTGCAAAAGGTATCAACAACCTATTTTTAAAGAAAGAAAGATAGCCAAGGCAAGAGGCTTCCATCATTTTTTTCTGTCAAACTTCTACCATGGGCTTTGGTAATAAAACAACCATTTCCTGTATAGAGAATGAGGCCTAAAGATTAAAGAATATTACAATCATAAAATTATTGATTTAGAGTGAAAGCAATTTCTAAGGTCATCAAATCAAATTCCTTCCTTTTTATAGAGGAAGCAACTAAAACCCAGAGAGATGAAATCAATCAAGGTCACACAGCTAGTGTTCGTGGGAAGGAATTGGTGATGAAAAGCAAAAGATATCAATAAAAATATTTTTTAAAAAGAAAAAGAAATTGAAAGTGGAAATGCAGTGTGGGAAAAATTACAGATTAGATTTTTATGAGAAACTTTTCTTAGTGTGAATATTTATAATGAAATTTAAACCTCACTCCCTCAAAAAATGGCCCACAAACTGGAAAATTACATTTTTATTTTTTTTCCCAGCTTCATGTCTTGATCTTCTAGTACTTGTTAATATTAGGAAGATATTTTTCCAATTATTAATAAATTTTATTAAATAGAAATTTGACTTCCAGTCTATTTGGAAACTTCAATTGTTATATTTTTTGAGTGCCAAAATAGTCACGAGGGCTCTAATTCCTTTGCTAATAATGTTGGATGAGTGGTCAGTGAAGTAACAAATTCTTCAGAATTAGAAGGGATTTCAGAGGCTTTTAGTATAACTTAAGCAAGGATCTCTTTGAAAGCATACCTGACATGTGATCACCCAGCCTTTGGTTGAAGACTTCTAAGGAGGGAGAACTATGAGGTAATTCTTGTTAGGTTTTAGGATAGCTTCAATGGTTAAGAAAATTTTCATAATGGAGAAATATGCTTCCTTCTAATTCCCAGTTGTCCTTCCAAATTCTGCCCTCTGACAATAAAGGCCCACTTCAGTGAATAAATTATCAGAGGAAATCAATAAATAAATCTAAAGGAATTGCAAACTTCAATGTGAAAATTTTCTCTGAATCACTAATGATTGAAATGCAAATTAAAACAGTCCTGACCTTTTACTTCCATAAAACTGGTAAAAAAAAAAAAAAAAGAAAACAGTTTAGAATAATCAGTGCTGGAGACAGACACACTAAGATTGTTCATAGAGCTGTGAATTGGTCCAACTATGTTGGAAATCAGCAGGAAAAAAAAAATGACTCAAAAGTTTATAGCATTTAATCTATAGATCCCACTGCCAGATAAACATATTAAATCAAATTCCAGAACTGCATAGTCAGAGTGAGAAATTTTCCATCCAGGAAAATTTAAGAGATCAGCAGGAGAGGTCTGTGAAATTGGATTGGAAGCTGATTCAAAGGGCATTCAATGACAACACCAGCTATGAACTTTGGAAGCAGGAGCAGCAGAACTCTCAGCCTAGAGCTGTAGTTCCATGCAAAGAGGGTTGCTTGTGACTGGTCACAACAGAGCAAGGGCCCTAGTTGCAATTCTCTGGCAGAGAAGCATTAGCATTTATGGCTCCAATTGAACAGGAGCTCTTCCTGAGTAAAAACCAAGACACAGACCATGAAATCAGTGACCACATCTCTCCCAGGACATTACTTTGGAGGCGCCAAAGACATACAAGCATTCAGAAATACTTCTGAAAAAAGAAGCACAAAAAACACCTAAAGTTTGGGATAGTTCCCTTCCCTACCCTCAAATAAACAGAGACTACTTTAACACAAGAAACTGAAAAATAAGTAGACAAAAAAGTATTTAACCATAAAAAGTTACTATGATGATAGGAAAGATGAAGAAACAAACTCAAGAGAAGACAACAACGTGAAGCAACAAAAAGAAAAATCTCAAAGAAAAAAAATGAAAATTGGACACAAACCCAATAAGAAACCCTAAAAGAGTTAAAGAAGGGCTAAGAGTAGTACAGAAAAGATGGGAGGAAGGGAACAATAATCATTCAAGAAAATGATCTAAAAAGAATTAACAGCTTGATAAAAAAGACAGAAAAATTTACTGAAGAGAAGAACTTCTTTAAAAAAAAAGAAATAGCCAAATTGAAGTGGGGAAGGGTTAAAGATACAAAAATTCACTGAAGAAAATAGTTCCTTAAAAAGCAAAATTGACTAAGTGGAAGCTAGTGATTCAATGAGACATCAAGAAACAGTAAAACAAAGTCAAAAGAAAGAGGATTGTGGAAAGATAGCTGAGTAGATCAGAAAACTTTCAACTCTTCAAATTTCCTCCACAAAAAAGACAGAATGTCACTTCAAGAGGAACATAGAGCAGTGGAAGTAAATAATGTCAGAGGAAAGTAATTGTTTCCCTAAAAAAACTTGAGAACATCTCCAGGAAAGACCTGATGTCCCCAGACAGTGGTTCAGCCTGAGTGAAGTGCAAACAGTTGAGTTTGGGAGGCAGCCTCAGTCTTAGAAACTTTCATCTCATAGATTGGGAGTCTGATGGAAAAGTAGGAGAAAACTGGACAACTTCCAGAATCAAGGGACATCAAGCACAGCTGTGCTGAACAGAGAGGGTTCCAGCTAGGCTACTACTGTGGGGAGAAAGGAGTTAGCACACGCCTGTTGAGTGCAGTAACAGAGAAGTTGGGACCCTGCTAGATGTGGTCACTTGCAGGAGAGCAGAACCCCTGGTTTCAGTACCAGGGCTGAGAAGGACAGCTATAATTTTTAACCACAAGAGGCATTACAGGGAGCAAGATTATTTATGGGACAGCATGACTGGGGCTCTAGCTGAGAATTAGGAGTAAAAATAATAAACTAAGTTTGAGCCCCAGAACAGATTTCAGAAAAATTAGGTAAGAGAGATTTGAGGCCTGGGGCATTATTTCCCTCATCTCAAGATTAGAACTTGATCACACTGATAGCTGCTTAAAAAAATAATAATAAGTGAGTAAGCAAAGGAGAAAGGAAAGCTACTAGGGGTTAGAGAAGATGTGGGTTTATATTCAGAGGAAGATAATAAAGCTTTAAAAGAAACTTATTTTTCAATTAGAAACATCAAATTGTCTCAATTACAAAAAGAATTATTGAAAGAACTTTTTAAAAACTTTAAAAATCAAATAAGATAGATCAAGGAAAAAAATAAGATCAACCCAAGAAAATTATAAAAAGAAAGTCAACCAATTTGAAACAGATAATCAAAAAGTTAAGGAAGAAAATATTTTTTTGAAAACTTGAGTTGGGTAAAAGGACGCCAATAATATTCTAAGACACCAAGAAATAATAAAATAGAATCAAAATAATGAAAAATTAGAAATTATAAAACATTATCAGAAAAAATAATTCATCTGAAGAACAGATTGAGGAAAAATAACATAAGAATAGTTGGACTTCCTGAAAATTATAGTTAATAAAAGAATCTTGGTATAATAGTACTAGAAATTATCAAAGAATTTTTAGAACAGGAAGGTAAAGCAGATACAGAAATAATCCACTGATCACCACCTGAAAGAGATCCATCCCAGAAGGAAAATTTACAGGAATCTCATAGGCAAGTTTCAAAGCTCCCAAGTTAAGGAGAAAATATTCGCAGCAAGAAGAAAAATAAATAAATATCATGAAGCTACAAGAAGAATTACACAAGACCTAACAGCAACTATGTTGGAGGGCCGTAAGTCTTAGAATACTATATTTGATAGAGCAAAAGAGCTGGAATTATGGCCAAGGGTAACTCACCCAGAAAAGTTAAGTATAATTTTAATTTTTTAAAAAAGGTTATTTAATATACTAAAAGACCTTCAGGTTATTTGTGACAAAAAAAGCAGAACTTAAAAGAAAATCCATCATATAACATCCAGGACAAATATAAGGTAAACATTAAAGACCAATTATAAGGAACTCAATCAAAGTAAATTGTTTATATGTGAAAATATTATCAATACTTTTATGATTATCATGATTATTAGAGTAATTTAAAGGAAAGTTTTGGGTTGGGCTAAGTGTGATGGGGTGGTTCTAAAAAAAATAAAACTGTACAGGGAGAGATAAATATCATTCAAATGAGGCATAAAAGGAAAAATTGATGAAGAAGCAAATATTGGAGAGGGCAGGTGGTGTTGGAACCTTACCCTCATCAGGAATATGTTAAAGAGGAAAACAACATATGTATCTAGAATAATTTAAAACTTTTAAATTTAAAATAAAACAAAAGGGCAAAGGAATAGGGTAGGGGGAAAAGATAAAAAAGGACTGCTGGAGAGGTGGTTAGGTTGAAAAATAAGAAGGCTAAGTAAAGCTAAGATAGAAGGAAAATAGAGGAATGAGAGGGATGAGAAGAATAGTGGGAGAAAATAGGAAGGAGGAAATTACACAAGTAATTATATCTTAGAATGTGAATGGCAACATTTTACCCATAAAATGGAAACTGATAGCAGATTTAAAAATTGAATCAACAATATATTGCTTTCAGGAAATGCTATAAAATATACAAAAAGATAAAATAATGGTAAGGAGTAGACATTATTATGTAAAAAAATCAGAGATAGTAATCATGATCTCAGACAAAGTTAAAGCTAAAATAAATTTAATCAAAAGAGAAAAAACAGAGAAACAATACTGTTTCTCAGCAATACCATTTAATATTATTTTATACCCATTTAAAATAACTAGACAGTATAAAATACCTGAGAATATAGTTGCTAAAACAAACATAGGAGCTATATGAACAAAAACACAAAACATTTTATGCCCATAAAGTCACTGTATGTATATATATATATATATATATATATATATATATATATATACATATATATGTATATATATACATATATATGCATATATATTGTATTTAATTTATACTCTAACATATTTAACATATATTGGTCAACCTGCCATCCTGGGGGGGGGGGGAGGGAAAATTAGAACAAAAAGTTTGGCAATTGTCAGTGTTGTAAAATTACCTATATCTGTTAAATAAAAACTATTTAAATTTTTTTTTTAAAAAAAAGAAATGTATAGAAGCAATAAGGCTTAGGGTCAAGAGAGATCTAGCCTTGGTTCCTGCATGGGCCTGCATGGGCCAGTGGAAGTTACTTAGCCTATGTAAATATCAGTGTCCCCATCTGTAAAATGGAAACAATAATGCCAACTTAAAGAGCAATTGTGAGAAACAATTGGAATAAATATTGAGGAAGTCCTTTGCTTATAAAAACTAAGCAAAGCAAAACAAAACAAAACAAAAACAAAAACAAAACAAAACAAAACAAAACAAAAACAACAACAACAACAACAACAACACAAGAGTCCATTGTGATTTTCATCACTTGATAATGAAAATCATACATGTAATTTGGTAGAACAAATTATGACCTCAAAAGCTTTCTTCCAATATGGCATTCCCCAACCATATATCAAAATAATTCAAGATTTGTTTGAAAAATATTCCCATCCTTCTGGGAAGAAATTCAGTAGTATTCTATAGAAATGTTTAAAAGCATAGCTTTTCACACGGAGATCCTGTTGCTAGGCATAAGGCCCCAGGTGGTCAATGGCAAGAGAAAGTTTCATGTACTCTCAAAATATTTGCATCAGTAGTTTTGACATTAGAACAAAAATGAAAACCAAGTAGATGCCCCATTGACTGGGAAATGGTCAGGTCCATGAAGGAATGCTCCTTTCCATGCTGTAAGAAATAATGAATGTGAAGAATACAGAGAAGCATGGGAAGATGATATAAAGTAAAGTAAGAAAACCCAGAAACGTGTTATACTTCTTGATTACACTTAGATAAATGGAAAGAATAACAATAAAACAATGACCTCTGGTCCTTTCATGATGTCAGAAAAAAATAAACAATGTCTCTAATATGTTGAGTAGAGTATTTGTGGGCAAATTCAAACAAGAATCTCTAAAGAGAGGCTGCTGTCTGCATCAATGGAGGTAATTTCCAAACTGGAGATCCATGGGGGGACTCAGGGGAGTGTCTAACACTTGCATTCCAAAACCCAGCTCCATCAAAAAACAAGATGAAGCTTATTAAAAGAAAGGGGGCATTTTAGTGAATTGCAAGCTCAATGTGATTTAATCATGGGATTTTATGTTAAAATTGTATCTTGTTCTGGTCCCCCCCTCCAACTATTCCTCATCATTGTAATCGGCATAGTCACTTTATAAATAGCCAGTATTAAGTAGCATCAGCAAGAAATAAAATGGCGAAGGGGAACCCAGAAGTCCCACACAAACTCTCCCAGTGATCAAAGGAGCAGAATTTTCAAATTCCACCGTATATTAAACAAAAAAATCACCCCCTGATAACATTTGCTGAATCAAGTGGCGTTACCCAGCCCCTTGCTGTAATGGCCTCTTGGTCCTATGATCTATAAACCTCAGATAAGCTCCAAACATCCACAATTAGACCAGCAGATCACCAAATGTCACTGGCAATTCTGAGATAATATGGACATCTTATTACTGATACAGTAATGAATTAATTCCAAGGCGGTCCCATATGAGACTCCCCCCCCCCCCAAAAAAAGTGAAATTTCCCAGTCTTCTTCCACCCCTATCTGGTCTAAGATGTCATATGCTCCCAGTTCTAAGTCATGATTATGTGAATGCCTCTGTGCTTCTTCCCATGCTGCCTATCTTCCATAACTACCCCATCCTCTGTCCCCCTTGCCATCTGCCTCTGTGCCCCTTTTTGCTTCTTTCTCACTATCTGTTCACCCCTTATATCCTTTGTGCCTATGTAGCAGGTGTAGCCCTTGTCTGATCTACCTTTGGGACAAGATATTCCTAGAGGAAAAGATCCGTATCTGAGCCAGTTTGGGCTGTACCCAGCCCCCAGCTGGCTTGGGTTTTCAGCCCCCTTTGATACAAGATCTGGTCAAACTAGATTGGGCTTGCACCCAGCCCCCCCCACCGGATCTGAGCTGGCTTGGATAGCCCAATCCCCAGCTATCTGAAAAGCCCGCCAAAAGTCAGGAATCCGCCCCTTACTTCTTCAAGCACATAAAAACAGCAAAGCTAGAATCATCTTTGGTCAGAGATTTGAAAGATGCCAGCCAAGATGCTTGCATCAGAGATTCTCTGTCCCCACCGCTTTTCAGCATGTATCTTCCTCTATCTAATGCCTTTTACTAACCAGACCTTAACCTTGCTTCCAAACCTGGCAATAAACATCTTTTTACCCATCTAGGTTTTCGGCCTGTAAATTCATTTACAGGGGACTCTCGCCACCATTAGACCTGATTTAACTTTGTATCCTTGCGCCTAATCCTAAGGGGGTTGCAGGGAGCTCCAGTGACTCCCTGTACCCCGAATCCTGACACTAGACCTCACTTAATCCTATTGAGGTAAATACCTCATTATTAGGTATTTACCTCATCATTTACCTCATCATTTTTGAGGTTCCATATACCTCATCACCTTATTAGAACATGATTGCAGCCTCACTGCCCACTGCCACTGTGGTCTTTCCCAATGAGGACTGAGGAACCGTACTGCCTGCCCCATTTTATAATTTCATAAATTAATTATCAATTCAGACATTTTGACCTCAGAAAAAAACTCCTTATGAAAATCATGGCTTCTAAGAATTGAGTTGGCTGTCCTGCTGAATTTCAATTCAGTTTTTCAATTCAGAATTTTAATTGCAAATTCAGCTTTGTTCAAACCACAGCTAGAGGATAACATTCTGTTCTGGATACCACGGTTCAGGAAGGACATTGTTAAACTGCACAATATGTAGAGAAGGGCATTCGGGACAGAGAAGGGCCTTGAATCCATGTGAATCAGTGAAGGCACAGGGGTGTCTGATCTAGGAGGAAAGTGACAGTCTTGGATCATATGAATGGCTGTCATAAAAAAAGGATGCAGTCTTTCTGGTGCCCCTATTCATTGCCGTGCCCCCCTAGTTACCTTTACAGATATGTCTCTCCCTTTTCCTCCCTCCCTCTGTCTCTTCTCAGTCTCTGTCTCTCTCCTTTCCTCCTTCTCCCTCTCTTCTTCCCTCCCTGCCCTTTCCTCTCTGATTCTGTGTCTGTCTCTCTCTCTCTGTCTTTCTCTGTGTGTCTCTCTGTCTCTCTCTCTCACTCTCTGTCTCAGTGTATTTATCTGTCTCTCTTCTTCTCTCCACACACAGAAAACACACATATGCATACATAATATATGTATCTATGTATAGATGTATGTATAAATGTGCATGTTTCCATTTTGGCCACCAGATAGCACAATGCCTAGGGCACTAGACTGTGACTTAGAAGATCTAAATTCAAATCCTGTCTCAGATACCTACTACTTATAGGATCCTAGATAAGTCACCTAACTTCTGCCTACCCTCTGTTTTGCCATCTGCCAAAATGGGTATAATAACAGCCCCTTCTTAAGAAAGTTGTTGAGAGACTCAAACGAGATAACACCTACATAGTGCTTTGCAGTCTTAAAAGGCTACATTAGCTATTATTATGTTTTGCTGACACTCCTTTCATTCTTTGTTTTGTTTTGTATATCACAATTGCAACCTACCAACTTCTCACAGCTTTCCCAACAAATAGAAGTTCTCCCTTATAACAAAGAGATGTAGCCAGATAAAACAAATTAACTTATTGCTGGGGTCCAAAAATGTGCTTGTCGTTCTGTAGCTCTGGCTCATTCTGCCCACAAGTTGGGCAGCGTTCTGCTGGCATGGTAGGCTTTGCCTTCATCGGAGTTCTGAAGTCCTTAAACAGCTATTTTCCTTTACAATGCTGACATCCTTGTGCATATTGTTTTCCTGGGTCTGCTCACTTCACTCTTCATTAGTTCTAATGAGTCTTCTCAGATTTCTCTGAATCTGTTCCTTTCATCTCTTCCAGCACAGGGACATCCCATCACATCCATATACCATAACTGGCTCAGCTTTTCTGCAATTGTTGGACACTCCCTTTGGTTTTTGTTAAGATAATGGGAATCTTCTTTTATTAAAGTTTTCTATTTTCAAAACATATACATAATTTTCAACATTCACTCCTGCAAAACCTTGTGTTTCAAATTTTTTCTCTCCTTTCCCTCCACTTCCTTCCCTAGATGGCAATAAATCCAATATATATTAAACATGCAGTTCTTCTATACATATTTCCTCATTTATCGTGCTGCACAAGAAAAATCAGATCAAAAAGGAAAAAATGAGTAAGAAAACAAAATGTAAGCAAACAACAAAAAAGGCAAAAAAAATTAAGTAGGGATCCAAACTCAATTCCCACAGTCCTCTCTCTGGATGCATATGGCTCTCTTCATCACAAGACCATTGGAACTGGCCTGAATCATTTCACTATTGAAAAGAACCACATCTACCAGAGTTGATCATCCTATAAAGTTGCTGTTGTCGTGTATAATTATCTGGTTCTGCTCATTTCACTCAGCATCAGTTCCTGTCAGTCTCTCCAGGCCTCTCTGAAATCATCCTGCTGATCGTTTCTTACAGAACAATAATATTCCATCACATTCATATACAATAGCTTATTCAGCCATTCCCCAGTGGATGGGCATCTACTTAGTTTCCAGTTTCTTGCTTCTACAAAAAGGGCTTCCACAAATATTTTTGTACATGTGGGTCCCTTTCCCTCCTTTAAGCTCTCTTTGGGATATAAGCCCAGTAGAAACACTGCACAATTTAATAACTTTTTGAGCATAGTTCCACATTGCTCTCCAGAATATTTGAATCACTTCATAACTCACCAACAATGTATCAGTGTCCCAGTTTTCCCACATCCCCTCCAACATTCATCATTATTTTTTCTGCCATCTTAGCCAGTATGAGGGGTGTGGAGTGGTATCTCGGAGTTGCCTTAATTTTCTCTAATAGTAATATAGAAATGGCTTTAATATCATTGTCTGAAAATTGTTCATATCATTTGACCATTTATCAATTGGAAAATGGCTTGAATTCTTATAAAATTGAGTCAATTCTCTCTATATTTTAGAAATGAGGCCTTTATTAGAACCTCTCCTTTTGGTTTTCATTCTTTGCTGTAGCAAAAAGAGCTGTTACTGAAATTCTTTTGTACATGTAGATCTTTTCTGTTTTTCTTTGATTTATAATTAATGACATAGATTCATGACCTTTTAGAAAATACTGCCAAATTGCTTTCCAGAATGACTGAAGTAATTCCTAGTTACATTTTGAGTACATTAGCATGCCTGTCTGCCCACATCTTCTCTACCAATTATAATTTTCCTTTTTTGTAATTTTTGCCAATCTGATGGACATTTAATAAGTGCTTTCTTCCAAAAGAGAACCTAAGATCATAAATGCAGAGCTGGAAAGGACCTCAGAGGCCACTGAGTTCAATCCTCTTATTTTAAAGAGAAAATAAAGGTACAAACAAGTTACCCAAGGTCAACTAGTAAGTATAACTTACTAGTAAATAACTTGTAAGTAAATAGTAAATTACTTGCAAATAACTAGTAAGTACTAGGTTATAGTAAAAAAAAAAAAAAAAAAAAAAAAAAAAAAAAAAAAAAAAAAAAAACTAAGTAGGAAGCAAGTAAAAATCTTAAAACTTCTTGTCTCTAGATCTAGTGCCCTGTCTATTGTACTATGCTGTATCTGATCATCACCATTTCATACAAAAGTTTAATTTATGTAAACAAGTTGTCACAAGACAGAAGCTAAGTGATTCTAAAAAACAGAATTAATCAACAAGAAGAGAGCGATAGGATCTCTGGCACTACCTGATATTAGAACTAACAGAAACTAATATGTAAAACACTATGGAGAAGGAAGCTGGAGAATCATGATTGGTATCAATTCGTAAAATAGTAGAAGCAAAAATAAGCTTAAAGAACACTGAGTATGATGCAGGAATGAGTCACATCCTCAGAGGGCATTCAGATATTATTTTTATTATCATATTTCATTCTTATGGCCATTATTTTATTCTTTCTTCTAAACCAAGTTTAGCTGGAATGACCCATAAGCTTTTAGTTGTGTCTTCCTGTACATTGAGATGTAGTGACTTGGGATTATAAAGAGTCTGAAGGGATAATCTAGGAAAACTTCTCCATGTAACTGAGTAGACCCACAAAAGGGAACTGACACAGCTGGTAAATGTGATAATTTGGGAACAACCTGGAATACAAGTCTGGATTTCAGCCCACTGTGCTGACCTAAGGATTATGACAATTTAACACAACTTCCGAGGCTGGGAATACAACTTTGGGTGATAAAACACTTGCTAGCTCAGTGTATGCAAATTAATCTTACATAAACACACAAATGTAGAATGGGAAGTCTGTAGGGGGGATAAACTCTATCATAGAAAATCTCAAGAATCTCTCTCTGGAGGAATTCCCTATCTATAGATAAAGGAGGTTGGGCTCCACGATAGGAGAGGTTGCATCCATTAATGTCCCCATTAAATTTGAGATACAAATCCCCACTGAACAAAGCACAGAGAACCAAAGCCCAAGGCAGCATGGGAAAAAAGGAAAGAAGAAGATAATGGCCTTTCAGAGGGAGTCCATAGCACATTGGAAAATGAGTAGAGCAAGTCCCACCTTGGAGTCAAAGATTTGGGATTAAAATCTGGTCTCTTGTCATTTCTTTTCCTTGATAATTTTATACAAAACACTTGCTCCTCTGGACCTCAGGTATGGTTCCCTAGTCTTTGAGGTTCCTTCCAGCTTGAAAACTATATGATTCTTTGATGAGTCAGAACCCACGCCCACGAACTAACCTTAAATCAAGAGTCAAGTGAAGTTCCTCCAAATGGGGTCATGAAGAGTCTGACAGACACTAATAACTGAATATAACAGAAGAGACCATGGAGTGCCAGCCCTGTGATACAACTTGCTAAGGTGTGGGCTGCCCATCCCCATTGAAGTCTTCATGTGACGAAAGGGTGTTATTCCTGCCTTCAAACTTCAAGATTCTCGGTTACAAAGGGATTTGGACCCCATTAAGTAAGGTCCCTTTAAGCTTAAGGAGACCTTCTCTAGAGCATCCAGCCTATTGCCAAAGGAGAATTCCCAGTCAAGGAGTCAGTAATAGGAGCTCACTGGCATCGGAGGCAGCTTCTTCCATTTATTAACAACTCTACTTATTAAGAAGAGCTTCCTTTCCTAGATCTAAAATCTGGTTCTTTGCCTTCCACCCTTTGCTCTGATTTATTCCTTGAGGGGAGGGACTCTTCCCCACTTTTTTGTATCCTCAAAACTTATCACAGAACCTAGCATACAGTAAATATTTAGCAAATGCTTGTTGACTGACTAGCTGACTGATTTCCTTCTGAGATCAAGATGGACAAGTCTAATTAATCCCTTAGGTTCTTACTAAGTCGGAACTAGAGAATTGTCAAGTACCAACTTAGCACTTAGTAAGAACCTAACATCTTTTCTACATGACAAGACTTCGAATAACCGAAAGCAGCTCTCATATGCCCATATCTTAGTCTTTTCCCAACTAAATACTCCCTATTCCTTCCATGGATTCTCCCTAGGACATGGTCTCCAGTCCCCTCACCAACCCAATCATTCTCCTCTGGATGTTCTCCATCCAATACCCTAATTTTAATGTCTGAGCTAATTACACTGTCCCAAATGTGGTCAGACCAGGAGGGAGAATTACCTCCTTATTCCAAGAAATTGCACTTCTCTTAAGGTTCTCCAAAATGAAAGCAGTTTTTTTTGGCTGCTATTTCTCACTGTTAACTGATAATGAGTTTGTGGTCCACTAAGTCATCTTGATCTTCTTTAAACTTAAACTTTAAACTTCTGTAAACTGCCTTCTAGTCATTCCTCCCTTTTTGGTCCATTTGACCTAAGCATAAGACTTTACATTATCCCTCAGACAGTCCAAGCAGCACCTCACATGAAGCTCACCTTGGCTTAGTGACCTCTCCTTTGTCAGTCCTGACCATAGTGACTTTGGAAGACATGGCTTTGTTTTTTGCTTGGCTTGATCCCATGGCCCATGTCCATCTTCTAGGAATTCCTGTTCCTCCATCAAATCTAAAGGCATATCCAGCATCCAGAACAATATCTAGGGGCAGCTAGGTGGCACAGTGGGTAGAGCACTAGCCCTGAAGTCAAGAGGACCAGAGTTCAAATTTGGTCTCAGTCACTTAACACTTCCTGGCTGTGTGACCCTGGGCAAGTCACTTAACCCCATTGCCTCAGCAAAGAACAATATCTAGTGCACAATGTTTCCAGCAGTGTCTAAAGGCCAGAGCAGTGTCCAGTGTTCAGAGCAGTATTAAATGTACACAGCAGTGTCCTAAACAATGCCTAGTATTCAGAGACGGGTCCCCAAACTTTGAAGATAATGGGCATACTGACATCAGAGACAGGGGAAGGGGCAAGAAGACCTGAGGGTCCTCCTGAAGACAAAGCTGGACAATGGGGAGACACAAGAAAGACAGAAGAGAGTTTTGCAGATAAAGATCAATTTACTCTTGTGAGATACTGACTCATGGGAGCTCAGGAAGTAGATGGAGATCTGTGTCAATGCAATAGTTCCTAAGGAAATAAGATCTCTCCATTATTGCAACAACTGTGACTCATAAATGTAATAAAATATTTACAGAATAGGCTGTTCAAAATGCCCACTACAGCAAGTGCCCCCTATTTTAATGGCCTGTCTCTGTAGGTGTGGCAGGCCTTTTTGTTTCTGTTTTTCAAAGCTAGTTTCAGCTGTCTGTTTAGTTATGGGAAGTGAATTGTTTCTAAGAAAGTCACAAATTTCCATTTTTGGCTCTTCCTGAAATCACTTCCTTTTAGGAAGCTGTAATGTGAGTCCAGGATGCCACATCTGGGGCTAAAGCAGAAGCTAACCCTCATCCAATGTCTTCAGACCCATCCTCCAGGAGACAGTTTCCTCCTATCAGCAGGAAGCTGGGACCTTTCATTGATGCCAGGAGTTCTGGGAGTCTGATTTAAGTATCAAACAATTATTTATCCCTTCTGGGCCCAAGATGACAAAAATAAATAAGTTTCCCATATTCACTTCCAAGCCACCATAAAATAAATTCTAAATAAATCCTAAAACAGCAGAACCAGCAAAAGGACAGAGTGAAACAATCTCAGTCCAAGAAACTTCAAAGGTTTGCAGGACAGGTCTGTTTCCCTTAGGTAAAAAGGAATTCCAGAACAGGAGACATCCCATCAAGCCAGCAGCAAGCTCCACTTCAGCAAACCAGTGGAAGATCCTGAGCCTCGTTGCTGTGGAGCAGGCAGACACTAACATCAGGGTCCCCCATGTGTCTCAGCAAAAGCAGGGGAATGGGCAGCTTCCAGCTCCAAGAACCCCAACATGCTCCAGCCTAGCCTTGGGCAAGCAAGCAATCCAGCAGCCAGATACCACCAGTATCTGCCACAAGGAGATACTGATTCTGCAGAGGCTAAAGCAAACCGGCAGCTGGCAGCCTCTGGGCCCCCATGTGCTTCAGCATAGCTCAGGGAGATGGGCAGGAGCACCCCACCAGCCTCAACATGTACCAGACACCTGAGACCCAAATTCAGCACCCAGCAAACTGCTTGCCCTTGATAGCCTCCAGCAGGGCTTGCCACCCCCACCCCCTACACCATTCCTCAGCACAGATTGAGTCACAAGGGTCCCCTGTGGACCTCAAGGCAACATCAGGTAAGCCAGGTAAAACCAGGTTTTACCTGATAAGTCAGGAAAAAGAGTGACGTTCCTAGCACAAGACAGTGCCCCTTCCTCCCCAGGGGAAGAGCTAAAATTTAAAAGAAAGGCCAAATGGAAATGGAAGTATAAAAACTAACTGAGGAAAACAGTTTCTTACAAGGTAGAATTGGATAAGTGGGAGTTAATGACTTTATAAGACATCAAGAATCAATCAGATAAATTCAAAAGAAGGAAAAAATAGAAGAAAATTAAAAAAAAAAAACTGACCTGGAAAAATAAATCAAGGAGAGACAATATCAGAACCATTGAACAACGTGAAAGCAATAATCAAAAGGAGGACACAGAGAATATCTTTCAAGAAATCATCAAAGAAAACTGCACTGATATCTTGGAACTGGAGGGCAAAACAGGCACTAAAAAATTCACCCATTACCTCAGGAAAGAGATGTCAAAATAAAAGCTCCAAGAAATATTATAGCTAAATTTCAGAACTATCAGAATAAGGAAAAAATAGCAAATGACCAGGAAAAAAAAACAGTTCAAATATCAGGGCCACAATCAGTATTACACAGGACTTGGCCACTACAACATGAAAGGTAGGAAGTCATGGAACATGAGATTCCAGAAGGCAAACAAGCTAAGACTACAATCAAGAATCATCTACTGGTTGAAATTAAGCATCATACTTCAAGAGGGGAAGTGGTCATTCAATGAATTAGAAGGAATTCAAGCTTTCAAAAGAAGATCAGAATTTTTTTAAATGGTCTTCAAAAGCAACACTCAAGAGAAGCATAAACAGGTAAACAGCAAAAGTAAAATATAAAGGATTCGATAGAGCTAAACTGTTTACACCCTAAGATGATGGGAAGATGGTATTTGTAATTCTTAAAAATCATACCACTAATAATATACCTAAGGAATATACATTGGCAGAGGGTATAAATTATGAGATATATTTGAAAGAATGACATAAAAATAATTAAAGGATGAGAAAGACGGTTATATCAGGTACAAAAGGAAGGGAGAAACAGAATGGGGTAAATTATTTCACCATGAAAGAACTATTACAAAGCCGGGGAAGATGGGAGGGTGGGTGACAGACTTTGCTTAGAGCCTACTCTTATCAGTATTGGCTCAAAGAGGAAATAATATGCAAAATCTGTAGGAGGGGAGGAGATTAAGTAAAGTGGTGAGGGACTCATAGAAAGGAGGGCAGATTGGAGCATATAGTAGACAGAAGCAAAACACTGGTGATGAGAGAAAGGATGAAAGAAGAGAGAGGACAAACAGAAGGAAAAATAGAAAAGAAATACACAGGCAATATGATTATTGTGAATGTGAAAGGGATGAGCTCTCCCATAAAAGTGAAATGGGTAAAAAGTGGATTAAAAACCAGAATCCTATAATATGTTATATATAAGAAACACTTGAAGTAGAAAGACATACATATAGTAAAGGTAAGGGGCTGGAGTAGAATCTATTATGCTTCAGCTGAAGTTAAAAAAAAAAAAGGCAGTTGGAAACTGAGAGGATGCCCATCATTTGGAGGATGACTGATTAAGTTATAGGATATGAATGTTATGGAATATTATTGTTCTATAAGAATGATACATAGGATGGTTTCACAGAGGCCTGAAGAGACTTCCATGAACTGATGCTAAGTGAAATGAGCAGAACCAGGAAATCATTTTACTTGGCAATAGCAAGATTATACAATGATCAGTTCTGACATGGCTCTCTTCAGCAGCAAAATGATTCTAGCCAGTTCCAGTGGTCTTGTGATGAAGAGAGTCATGTGAACACAGAGAGAGGACTGTAGGAGCTGAGTGTGAATTACAAAATAGTATTTTTATTCTTTTTGTTGTTGTTGGGCTTGCATTTCATTTTTTTTCCTTTTTTTCCCTCATTTTTTCCTTTTTTGATCTGATTTTTCTTGTGCAGCATAATAAATATGGAAATATGTATAGAAGAATTGCATGTTTAACATATATTGGATTATTGATGTTTAGGGGAAGGGATGGGAGAAAGAAAGGGAAAAATTTGGAACACAAGATTTTGCAAAGTGAATTTTGAAAATTATACATGCATATATTTTGAAATTAAAATCTTTGATTTAAAAAAAAGCAGGAATAGTAATCTTGTTCTCAGACCAAAAATAAATAAATAAATAAATAAACTTAATTAAAAGCATCACAATGAGGGATCTCAACTATCCCCTTTCAGAACTCAACAAACCTCACCAAAAGATAAACAAGAAAGATACCAAGGAGGTAAAAGAAATGACAGAGTTTTGAAGAAAACTGGATGGGAATAAAAAAGGAATATACCTTTTTCAGAAGCATATAGCACCTACGCAAAAATTGACCATGTATTAGTGCATTAAAACCTCATAATCAGTTGTGGAAAGGCAGAAATATTAAATGTATTCTTTTGAGATCATAATACAATAAAATTATATTCAACAAAGGACAATAGAAAGTTAGATTAAAAACTAATTGAATTGATCAGTGATGGACAGAATCAGCTACACCCAGAGAAGAAACACTGGGAAATGAGTGTAAACTGTTTGCATTTTTGTTTTTCTTCCCAGGTTATTTTTACCTTCTGAATCCAATTTTTCCTGTGCAACAAGAAATTTGGTTCTGTACACATATATTGTATGTAGGATATACTATAACATATCTAACAAGTATAAGACTGCCTGCCCTCTAGGGGAAGGGGTGGAGGGAAAGAAGGGAAAATTGGAACAGAAGTGCATGCAAGAGATAATGTTGTAAAAAAAATTACCCATGCAATGTATTGCCAAAAAGTTATAATTATAAAATAAAGAAAGAAAAAAAAAAAAAGAAAAGAAAAGAATGCTGTATCTGATATCCAGCGAGATACTGATCTAGCCAATTGATTTACTCTCCAATAAATTAATAATCAAATTGTTCTCTAAAAAAAAAAAACTAATTGAAAACTAAATAATCTAATCCTAAAGAATAAGTAGATCAAAGAACAAACCATAGAAATAATCAATAATATCATCAGAAAAAATGACAACAACCTAGAAAAAATAACAACAAAATTCATATGGAAGAACAAAAGATCAAGAATTCCAAGGAAATTAATGAAAAAAAAATCAAATGAAGGTGGCCTAGCTGTACCTGATCTAAAACCATATTATTAAGCAGCGGTCATCAAAACCATTTGGTATTGGCTAAGAAATAGATTAGTTGATCAGTGGAATAGATTAGGTTCACAGGACAAAATAGTCAATAATTATACCAATCTAGTGTTTGACAAACCCAAAGATCCCAACTTTTGGGATAAGAATTCATTATTTGACAAAAACTGCTGGGAAAACTAGAAATTAGTATGGCAGAAATTAGGCATGGATCCACACTGCAGCAACTTTAATATACGCTATTGGAGCTGGAAAACACCATACACCAAGATAAAATCAAAATAGATCCATGATTTAGGCATAAAGAATGAGATTATAAATAAATTAGAGGAACATAGGATAGTTTACCTCTCAGACTTGTGGAGGAGGAAGGAATTTGTGACCAAAGGAAAACTAAAGATCATTATTGATCACAAAATAGAAAATTTTGATTATACCAAATTAAAAGGCCTTTGTACAAACAAAACTAATGCAAACAAGATTAAAAGGGAAGCAAAAAAGTGGGAAAACATTTTTACAGTTAAAGGTTCTGATAAAGGCCTCATTATTCATGTAAGTCTCTCTAGGCCTCTCTGAAATAATCCTGCTCATCATTTCTTACAGAATAATAATATTCCATAACATTCATATACCACAATTTACCCAACCATTCTCCAGTTGATGGGCATCCATTCAATTTCCAGTTTATAGCCACTATAAAAAGGGCTGCCACAAACATTTTGGCACATACAGGTCCCTTTCCCTTCCCCTGAATAAAAAAAAAAGAATGACAACAATGAGTCAATATGCCAAATTATAATAAATCAAGCCATTCTCCAATTGATAAATGGTCAAAGGATATGAACAATTTTCCGATGATGAAATTGAAACTATTTCTACCCATATGAAAGGGTGTTTCAAATCACTATTGATCGGAGAAATGTAAATTAAGACAACTCTAAGATACCACTACACACTTGTCAGATTGGCTAAGATGACAGGAAAAATAATGATGAATGTTGGAGGGGATGCGGGAAAAACTGTTGGTGGAGTTGTGAAAGAATCCAATCATTCTGGAGAGCAATCTGGAACTCTGCCCAAAAAGTTATCAAACTGTGCATACTCTTTGATCCAGCAGTGCTACTACTGGGCTTATATCCCAAAGAAATACTAAAGAAGGGAAAGGGACCTGTATGTGCCAAAATGTTTGTGGCAGCCCTTTTTATAGTGGCTATAAACTGGAAATTGAATGGATGCCCATCAACTGGAGAATGGTTGGGTAAATTGTGGTATATGAATGTTATGGAATATTATTATTCTGTAAGAAATGACGAGCAGGATTATTTCAGAGAGGCCTAGAGAAAGGCTTACATGAACTGATGCTGAGTGAAATGAGCAGAACCAGGAGATTATTATACACTTCAACAATAATACTGTATGAAAATGTATTCTGATGGAAGTGGAAATCTTCAACAAAGAAAAGATCTAATTCAATTCCAATTGATCAATAGATGGACAGAATCTGCTATACCCAGAGAAGGAAAACTGGGAAATGAGTGTTAATGGTGTGCATTTTTTGTTTTTCTTCCCAGGTTATTTTTACCTTCTGAATCTAATTCTTCTTGTGCAACAAGAGAACTGTACAGTTCTGCACACATATATTGTACCTAGGATATACTATAACATTTAACATGTATAAGACTGCTTGCCATCTAGGGGAGGGGGTAGAGGGATGGAAGGGAAAAGTTGGAACAGAAGTGAGTGCAAGGGATAATGTTGTAAAAAAAATTGCCCATGCATATTTTCTGTCAATAAAAAGTTATAATAAAAAAAAAGAATGACAACAATGAGTCAATATGCCAAAATTATGGGATGAAACAAAAATTCATTTCTCTAAAACCTTACATCAACAAAATAGAGAAGAAATAGATCTATGAATTGAGCATGCAACCAAAAATAATAGAAAAAGAACAAAGTAAAAATACCCAATTAAACACCGAACTGAAAATTCTAAAACTCAAAGGTGATATTAGTAAGATTTAAATTTTTTTCATATATATTATATATTTATAATAATATATAAACTTATAAATAAAACTAAGAGCTGATTTTATGGGGGAGCACAATAAGATACATAAATCAATACTTAATTTGATTTATGAAATCCAAATTCAACAGCAGTATAAAAGAAAAACATGAAAGATAAATCATAAAGGATTCAATAATGTTAAGAACTTTATCATTGTTAGGGTGGATAGAAATAGACTTTATGGTATAAGTTGATTATGATGAGATGATTTTTTTAAATTAAGGGGTAAAAAAGAAGGTATGCACTGGGAAAAGGGGGAACAGAGAACAAGAAGAGGGAAAAATTATCTCAAGTAAGTGACAATGCAAAGAGGAGCTTTCACAGTAATGAAGGAAATGGGGAGGGAGGTAGTGAGCAATGATTGAACCTCATTCTTATTGGAATTGGTTCACAACTTACCTAGTCAGTTAGGTAGAAATTTTATCTTATCTAACAGAGAAGTAGAAGGGGAAGGGGATAAGAGAAGTGGGATGGTAACAGGAGGAAGGTTGAATTAAAAAAGCTAGTGGTCAGAAGCAAAGCAGACTTTTGATCTGAGGAATGGTAAAAAGAGAAAAAGAGAAGAATAAACAGGGAAAACAGGATGGATAAAGACACATTAACTCTGAATGTGAATGGAATGAGCTCATCCATAAAACAGAAACATAGCATTATGGTTCAGAAATAATAATCTAACAGTCTGTTGTCTGTGAGAAATATACTTGAAACAAACACTCAGAGCAAAAATAAGAGGCTAGGGCACAATTTATTATGTTTCAGCTGAAATTAAAAAAAAAAAAAGTCAGAGGCAACTATCATGATTTCAGACAAAGCAAAAGAAAAAAAAATATATCTGATTAAAATAGATAAAAAGGGAAAGTACATTCTGCTAAAGGGTACAATGAAGGGTACAATGAAGTAATATTAATGCTAAATACATATGCACCAAATGACATAGCATCCAAGCTATATGGTGGAGAAGGCAATTGCAACTTTCCCCTCTACTAACTAATCCTAAAATAAATAAAAAAGAAGTTAAGGAAATTAAAAGAATTTTAGAAAAGTTAGCTATTATAGATTTTCTGGAGAAAGTTGAATGAAAATAGAAAGGAGTATATGTTTTTCTCAACTATATAGCACCTTCACAAACATTGACTACGAATTAGGGCATCAAAAACTTGCAAACAAATGCAGAAAAAGAAAAAATATTAAATACATTCTTTTTAGGCTATAAGGCAAAAAAATACATTCAATAAAAAGCTATAGAAACACAAATTTTAAATTAATTAAAAACTAAATAAGCTAATCCTAAAGAATGAGTGAATCAAAGACTAAATCTGGGAATTCATCAATAATTACAATAATGAAAATGACAACAACGAAACAACATACCAAAATTTGTGGGATACAGTCAAAGCAGTACATAAAAGAAAATTTATATCTCTAAGAGCTAACATCAATAAAATAGAAAAGGTGCAGATCAATGAATTTGGCATGCAATTAAAAAAAAAGAAAAAAGAAAAAAAGAACAAATTTTCAATTAAACACAAAGTTAAGAATCCAAAAAATCAAAGGAGAGAAAAATAAAACTGAAAGTAAAAGAAAGAAGAAGAAAACATGAAGTAATAAAATTGTGAACTGGATTCATTTTTTACAAAAAAAAAAAAATAATAATCCACTGGCTAACTTGATTTTTAAAAAGAAAGAAGAAAACCAAATTACTTGTATCAAAAATGAAAAGGATGACTTCAATACCAATAAAGATAAAATTAAATAAATTATAAGGAGCTGATTTGATTAATTATATGCTAATAAATCCGACATTTCTATATGAAATGAATGGTTATAAAAATATAAAATGTTCAGATTAATATATGAGGAAATAGAATACTTAAATAACCCTAGCTTAGAAAAAGAAATTGAACAAGCTATCAATGAGCTCCTAAGAAAAAATTCCCAAATTACATGGACTCACAAGTGATTTTTACCAAACATTTAAAAAACAATTAATTCTAACATTATATAAACTATTTGGGAAAAATAGGCAAAGACCAAGTTCTAACAAATTCCTTTGATAACATGAATAAGGTGATGATACCTAAACCAGAAAAAGCAAAAACAGAGAAAAAAAGACTACATCAATTTCCCTGATTAATTTTGATGCAAAAAATTTTAAATAAAATACTAGCAAAGAGATTATAGCAATATATCACAAAGATTATTTATTATGATCAGATGGGATTTATACCAAGAATGCAGGACTAGTTCAAAATTAGGAAAACTATCAGCATAATTGACCATGTTTGACCCAAAAAAAAACAAAAAACATATGATTATCTCAATACATGCAGAAAAAGCTTCTGACAAAATGCAACGCTCATTACTATTTTTTAAATGCTAGCTTTTTAGTTGATTCTCTAAAGTTCTCTAACTATGCAATAATTATCTGCTGAGTGATGGTTTCATTTCCTCAAGTCTACTCTAATTCCTTCAATTATTTTGTATTTTACTGCTTTAGCTAGCATATTTGTACAATACTGGGCATCCCTGCTTCACTCCTGATTTTATTGGGAAGGCTTCTAGATTTTCTCTGTTACAGCTAATGCTCATTGATGGTTTTAGATAAATACTTTTTACCATTTTAAGAAAATCTCCATCTATTTCTATGCTTTCTAGCTTTTTTTTTTATCATAATGAGTGTTGCATTTTGAATAGCAAAGTTGTGGCATATAAAATAAATTCATATAAATAATCAGCATTTATACATTTTAGCAAGAAAGTCCAACAGGTAGAGATAAAGAAAATTATATTTAAAATGACTGCAGATAAAATTAAATATTTGAGCACCTACCTACAAGATAAATCCTAAACATATATTCATACATATGTGTGTGACCACAGTTGCAAAACACTTTTCATGCAAAGAAAGACAGGTTTAAACAATATCAATCCCTTATGGGTAGGCCTACCCAATAAAAAACAACAACTCTACCTAATTTACATATTTAGTGTCAAAGCCAAGCCAACTGCCAAAGAATTACTTTATAGATCTAGAAAAAAATTATCAAATTCATCTGGAAGAAGATCGAGAATACCAAGACAATCAATGAAAAACAGTGAAGCAGTATTAGCAGTATACTAGCAGTATTAGATTTCAAACTATATTACAAAATGATAATCAATGAGGTAGTGCAGTGCATAGAGTACTGAGCCTGAAGTCAGGAAAACTCACCTTCCTGAATTCCAATCAGGCCACAAAAACTTATTAGTTATATGACATTGGACAAGTTTTCATTTACTCAACTGTAAAATGAGGTGAAGAAAACAGCAAACCATCCAGTACTTTTGCCAACAAAACACCTAATGGGGTCATGAAGACTCAGTCACAGCATAAAGGACCAATCAGAATCAACGGCAGCATCAGTAGCAGTAATAATCATGAAAACAATCTGGTATTACCTCAGAAACAGAGTGATGACTCAGAGAAATAGATTAGATACATAAAACACAGTAATAAATGCCCATAATCTAGTGTTTGATAAACCCACAGATCCAAGCTTTTGGGACAAAACTCACTATTTGACAAAAATTCTGGGAAAATTAGAAAGCAATTTGGCAGAAATTAGCAATTTAGCAGGCATATGATTTAGACATAAAAGATAATAATATTATAAGCAAATTAGGAGAACATAGATAAGGGAAAAATTTATGACCAAACAGGAGATAGAGAGGATCATGGGATAGGAAACAGATAATTTTGGTTACATGACATTTAAAAGGATTTACAGGAGATAGAGAAGATCATGGGATGTGAAACAGATAATTTTGGTTACATGAAATTTAAAGGTATTTACACAGACAAAATCAATGCAGCCAAAATTCCAAAAAAAAAATTGTAAAACTGGAGGAAAATTTATAATAATGACCTTATTTCACAAATTTATAGAAAACTGAGTCAAACTTACAATATAAGTTATTCCCCAATTGATAAAGGGTCAGAAGAAATGAGCAGGCAGTTTTCCCCCAAAATGCCCTAAATTACTATTAAATAAAGAAATGCAAATTACCACTTCACACCTATCAGATTGGTTATTATGGCAGAAAAGGAAAACAACAAATGTTGGAAGGGATATGGAAAAAATGGGACATCCAATGCATCGTTGAAAGAGTTGTGAACTGATCCAACATTCTAGAAAAGAAATTTTAATCTATGCCCAAAAAACTATAAAATTATGTATATGCTTTTACCTGCCTATATCACTATCAGTTCTATATGCCAAAGAGACCAAAGGAAAAGGAAAGGGCCTATATGTAGAGGGTCACAAACTATAGGGAAACTCTGGGTGAGGTATAAGACCCTTCAGCCCAGAGGGAACCTGCTGACAATCTCTGGTTCAGCTCCCCATCTCCCCTAAGGGCTCTCGGCCTTCCTGAGGAGTCAGGGGGTGGTGACAGCCTGTGTTGAGATTGAAGCAGAGTGATACCGGGTGGAAGAGTGATACCAGGTGGCAAAGGGTGATACCAGGTGGCAATCTACATACAATAGCAAGTTGTTTATGTGATTCCATGTTCATAATATATACTGGGCCCATGCCCAGTGTTTTTGTTACTTAAGGGTATGAGGGTATATAAGGGGGAAAAACTTTGTAATAAACAGACTCCATATTGCCACTATCCCCGAAAGTCCCTCATTCACTAAGATGGAATATTTTAATCACCCCGGTGGGGGCTCTAGAAAACACATTACATTTTGTCACCCAATTTGGAGGCTCTAGAAAGCAGGACAAAACATATATACATATATATATATATATATATATATATATATATACATATATATATATATGTGTGTGTGTGTGTGTGTGTGTATATATATACACACAAAAATATTTATACAAGTTCTTTTTGTGGTAGCAAAGAATAGGAAATTAAGGCTATGTCTTTGGAATATTATTTTGATATAATAAATGATGAACAGGATAATTTTTTAAAACCTGGAAAAACTTACATGAATTGATGCAAAGTAAAACAAGTAGAGCCAGGAGAACATCATACCCAGTAACAATGATACTGTATGATGATCTCAATTCAATAAAATCCAATACAATACAAATCCCAAAACAATTCTGAAGGTCTTATGATGATAAATGCTATACTCCTCCAAAGAAAGAACTGGTAGAGAATGAGTGTAGATTGAAACATAATTTTTTAATTTTCTTTTTTGCTTTTTTTGCAATGTGGCTTATATGAAAACATTTTTGTATGATTTGTATGTGTGTGTACATCTATGTATACATTATATAATTGATATAAAAAGTTATCGCCTTCTCAATGGATGGGGGAAAGGTGAGGTGAAAAAGAGAATTAAGAATTCAAAAATGATTTTAAATGAATGTTAAAAAATTAATGAGTAATCATTTTAAATAAAAAAGGAAAAATTTAAGATCTTTAAACCAATGACTAACCCGACTCCAGAAGTCTTGATGAGGAAATATAATTCCCAACTCCTAATAAAAGAAAGTTTCCAGATGCAGAATGAGACTGACCTCTTCAAAAGCAGCCAACATGTGTATTTGTTTTGTTTCACTATGATGACTCGTTACAAGTATTTTGAAATTTTTTAATGAGATAGGGGAAGAGAAATGGGAATTTATGAGGGAAAGGGGGACTAATGATACTGATAGAAAAAAAGATAAAAAAGTTACTGAAGCATTTTTTAAATGCACAACAAAAACAAAAAGAAGTTGAGAAGACAGTGGTAAGATACTTTTAAAGTTAACATACTGAATTTATTGTGTATTTTTTTTTTACAAAATCTGTATATGTCATAGAAATTTATGGTTTCATTAGTATTCATTTTTGATATTCTTTCTATATGGAAGTACTTATGACTTTTGGTGTTGTGGGGTTCTGAATATGATAGATAGATGATAGATAATAGATGAAAGATTGATAACAGATAAGAAAAATTGATAACACACAAATGCGATTCACAATAAAAGCATTTAGAGAAACAAAAATGGCTTGGAATCTCAAGCAAAATAATGAAAAAAGAAGGAATGAAAAGAAGAATCACATCTACAGATCTTGAGCTGTATTATTTTTTAAATGTCTTTTACATATATAAATATATATAAAGCCTTTTAATTTTCAAAACACACGCATAGATAGTTTTCAATATTCACCCTTGCAAAACTTTGTGTTCCAAATTTTCTTCTCCCTCCCTTCCTCTTACCCTTTCCCTTAAACAGCAAGTAATCCAATATAAGATAAACATGTGCAGGTCTTATTTACATATTTCCACAATTATGCTGCATAAGAAAAATCAGATTAAAAAGGAAGAAATGAGAAAAAATAAACAAGAAAAACAAAAAACAACAACAAAAGATGAAAATACCATATTCAGTCCCCAGTGTCCTTTCTCTGGGTGCAGATGCTGACCTGTATTACTAAATAATAATTACCGAGATTTTGTTTTTGTTGTTGTTTTTAGTTTCGTTTTCAAAGAAATCAATTAGTTTTGGGAACAGACACTACTGAGGCTTGCCATTTGCCCAATCATAGCACCCTTGGGAGTCCTAGACTTTTCCATTTGCTCACCAGCTGGCTTCTCTTTCATGTATTATCTCCTCCTTTGAGGAGAGCTCCTTTACAAGATGGGACTGGTTTTTGTTTTTTTTTTTCTGTTGACTTTTCTGTGACAACAGTCAGTCCCTCTAGAAACACTTATGATGCACTGACCATGAGCCAGGCACTAGACAAAGCCCTGGGGGTCCAAAAGGCAAACCTTGCTCTGAAGGAGCCCCTAGAGGAATGGAGGAGGAAGCATACAGCCTTCCCTCTGTTATCACCAATACTATATAAATACTTGCTGTATACAGGATAAATTGGTTATAATAAAAGCCCTAGCAATAAGGGGCATCTACTAGAGAAAGTAGAATTTTACATGAGCTTGAAAGAAGCCAGTGAAGAAGATGAGAAGGGAGAGCATCCCAAGCATGGAAGACAGGGACCATGTTGAAAAATGGTAAGTTTTATTTAATGAGCAGCAAAAATGCCAGTGTCACTATATGGGGGTCAGGGTGTAAGGAGTAAGAAGATCAGAAATACAGGGACAGCACTGGGTTATAATGGGCTCTGAATACCAAGCAGCAGGTTTCACATTCAATCCTAGAGAGAGATAGGGAGCCACAGGAGTTAACTGTGCAGCGGTGGGGGGGATGTGGTCTAACCACTTTAGAAAAATGACACATCCTCATAGTATGATGCTGGTTGGAAATCACTGACCCTCTCAATTGCTCAGGCCACTGAATTGCAAAACTACCCAAGAGTACGAAATAAAGGAGGATCAAGAGCTGATCGGACTCCCAGATCAAAGAACCTCATCCCTTACAGCTGGAGGGATTTCCTGCCTGACCACAGCTGCCCAACAGTTATCTTTAACTGCACATCCAACTTTGTCATTCTCCTTCTCAGGAGACTTCCATGGCTCCATCAGCTCTACAATGAAGTATGAGTTCCTTTGTTTAGCTCCCAAAGCCCCCGTTTCTTTTTTGGGGTTTCCCTCTTGTCCTCTGCAGCCCAGCCAAACTGGTTTCTGTCTTTCCATCACACGTAGCTTCCTCCCCGAGAAAGTCCAATTACCATCTTCTACACAAAGTCTTCACTGATCCCCCCACATGCTCATGCCCTCCTTAACAATATATTATTATATATTACATATGTTAATATAATAATAATAAAACTTAATAACATATTAATACTCATTTGTGTTCCCTTTGGTTTTAGTTTCCCTTCTAAACCGGTACCTAGGTACTCGTCACTAATTGGTCCCAGAAAGCTCAATGAGTAGCACAAATGAACGAATTTTTCTCATAAGGTGTGTATATCTCCATTCTCGGCCTGACCATCCCTCCTCACCCAATTCTCCAAAGGGCCAAGTGGTGCTCCCGATGCCTGCAGAAACAGGTCAGCCCCACCCCCCTCAGATGGGCTCCTCTCCTCTTGACCAAATTCACTTTCTGAGAGGAACTGCGACCTTTCTGCTTCTCCCCCCACCTTTATACTCACTTCCCAGGTTCCTGGGACTTGGGGTGCCAGGAGTCTTGGGTCCTCCATCTTGGTCTCCATCACCACCATCACCTGGGCTCCTGTTGCTGCCACTTGTGCTACCTGGTCGAGCACACTGGTTGCATCTTACTGTTTTAGGATTCAAGATATTAGGCGCTGTAAGAGCTACCCCTACATGATGACAGGCACAAGCTCAGCATGTGGGCATCAACCCGACAGTGCCACAAGCCGTTCCCTTGGCTGGGGAGAAACTGCCCAGAGGTCAATGCCAATCGCAGCTCGGGCTGGTGCTGGACAGTGCACCTGGTCAAACTCACCTCCTGCTGCCCACGGCAGTGACCAAGTGCAATGAGAGCCACGCAAGCACCGAGTATTGAAGTATTTTTTCCCTATTGAAAAGCATCAAAAACCAAATCCAACATATTCCACAGAAGAGGAACACTGACTGCACAAAGACAATGCATACGAGTGTGTGTTCCACCATCACCACGCCTCTGAAGGTGCTCTGTATGCACAGGGTTTGTTTTCATCTTGCCACTCGTATCCCTAGCACCAAACGTGGCACCCAAACACACAGTAGGTGTTCAGCAAATACTTTGGGGTTATTGGTATTTAAGGGCTTCTCAAATCTGAGAGGCCCTCTAATTAAGTGAAAGTTTAGTGAAAAAGAATGGGTTGGGAGCATGGAGCTCTGGTGAGGGTGGCCCCTTCAATACACAGCCAACAGGTAGGCAATCCTGGACACATAATGTGTACAAGGCACATAATAGCCAGTAGAGGTAACTAGGGATATTTAATATGGAGAAAAGTAAACTCTAAGGACATTTTTAGGTTTGGGTAGCATTATCATCAGGAAAAGAAATTATCCTGTACTTATTCTGGCTCCAGAGAGCAGAACCAGGAACATTAGATGGATGTTACACGAAAGCCAAATTAGATCCAATGTCCCCCAATAATGAGAACTATCCAAAAGCAGATTGGGCTGTCTCGGGAGCTTAGGGATTCCCTCTCTTTGGGTTGGTTGTACCAAAAGTTGTTTTGAAATGTCAACAGAGGCCATTATTGTACAAGTGGGACTTCTCAGGTACCTTCCATTCTGAGACTCCAGGCTTGTAGAAGTTTCTTCCCCAAGTGTGCATGTCAGGGAGCATTGGCTCCTCTTTGCTGAGTGGTGAATAATTACATCTCCTCGGATGTGGTGAATGGGGCCAAGATTAATGTTTCTTCTTCTTTTATGTCTAGCTTCCTCAATCTCTTAGAACTTCTCTTAGTTCAAAGACCCTTATGCCAGACAGAAAAAAATCATCAAGGGGTTTCTAATCTCTAAATTTAGCTGCCAAGATTTTTGTCCACTCATGCTCTTTTTTCTCCCAACCACAGGAAACTGAGTTTCCACCTTCTATGACCTCAGGAGAATGGAGGAAGGAAGGGGAGGCTTATGACATGGACGGAATCTCATTTGCAATGTCTTCATTTCCATGTGAGCTCAGTTCCACATTGTGGCATCTTTGTGGCAGGGAGGAGGGGATAGCTTGGGGGAAGACAGTGTCAGGGAGGTACCACAGCCCTGAAGGCCCCAAGGGTTTCTTCACTCTGAATAGTAGGTCCATTAGACTATAAGCTTCTTGAAGTGAGCAGGATCAGCTTTCTATTTGCCTCCTATCCCCATCATCCGGCCCGGGGCCTGATACGGAACAGGGTCATAGTAGGTACCTGCTGATTTAGGCTGAACTCACAAGGCCTTGGTGGTATCTGGTCCACCACTTCCTAAACAAGAACACTGGGTAGAACCTGCATTTTAAGTGGTCAATCAGTCATGACTTGAGGGCTTCCTGAAGCCACCATTCTACTTTGGTTTAGCACTAGCTTTTAGGAACTTTTTTTTTTTCTGATATCAAGCCTAGATCTTTCTCTGTACACATTTCACCTTCTGCTTCCTTCTATATAGTCTCATGTGTCCTCTGAACACTTGAAGACATTTGTTCTCACTAGTTCCCCATCTTCTAAGACAAAGGTCCCCCAGATCCTTTGACTTTGGCTTATATGGAATGACTGAATCCCTTCATCATCTTACTTGACCCTCAGATTTCCATTTCTTCATGGAACCTTCCTCCACAGAGAAATCTGAAAAATCCCTTCTAATGTGTACATATATTACCTACACACTTAGGTCTAGTCGACAAGCATGTAGTGACTACTTACTAAGTGCCAGGAAAATGTGTGAGTACCCAGGATATATCATAGATATCATTTAAACCCACGTCTTTCTGCCTGAAGCCAGTTTTTGCCTGCTCCATCATGCTGTCTCCTAACTACCAGTGTCAATTAGAATCTCTTAGACTTTAAGGTGCCGAGAGGTGACTTTAAGGTCATGATAAAGGGAGTTTATCGGGGCAGCTAGGTGGCACAATGGATAGAGCGCCAGCCTTGAATTCAGGAAGACCGGAGTTCAAATCTGATCTCAGACACTTAACACTTCTTAGCTGAGTGGCCCTGGGCAAGTCACTTAACCCCAGCCTCGGAAAAAAAAAAAAAAAAAAAAAAAAAAAGGAGTTTATCACTGGGACTCCCTCTACCAACGAAAACAAGATCCACACAAAACATATAAACATATACACGCCATGTGCGAGTGTGTTTTAAATATTCAGAACCAGCAGAAGGGATGGTTCAACATCCCCAAGGAAATAGGTCTCTGATCTGCACTCAGCCCTGTGCCATCTGACATACTCAGCTGAGACAGGGATATAGACACTCATGATAAGAGCTTTGGGATTGCAGAAGATCTGGAGGAATTGCTAGCTAATACCCTGGGTAATGGAGTCCACACACGTGCACACAGATAACTGGAAGAGGTTTAACTGCATACAGTATCTGTAGTTACATTGTCGTGCTAAAGTGCTACAGTCAAACAATTCCTGTAGTTCTGGTGATTACATCATCCAGAGGGACTGGAAAATGTAAGGCTAACAGATCCTAAACAAACAAGAAGAGCAAAAAAAGGAAAGATCTCTCCCAGCGAGGGAAAGGGAAAGGGCTCGTGACCTAGAAAGAGATCAGCTAGAGATCACAGAAAGTGAAATGGAAAATTTTGATGAGGTAAAATTCATAATTTTACACGAGCAAAAGCAACGCAGCTAAAATCAGAAGGGAAAGAATTAATGGCTAATAATAACTATTATTTATAAAGTTTTTACTATGCACCAGGCACTGTGCTAAGCAATTATCCCATCTGATCCTCCCAGAGAAAAGATCCATATGTACAAAAATATTCATAGCAACATTTTTTGTTCTAACAGAGAGATGAAATCTAAGGGGGAAAGGAAGTTGGGCATCATAATAATTCCACAACATGTTGATGGACTAATCTCCCAGCAATCTGGTGACCTCATGGTGGAAAGAGCTCAACTACACAAGAAATAAACTATAACAAACTATATAAATAAACTATGCAAGGACACAGTAAATAGATGTAGTAAAGTAGACACTAGCTGTGTGGACCTGAACAAGTCAATTAATCCCTGTCTGCCTCGGTTTCCTCAATTGTAAAATGGAGGTAAAATCAGTTCCTACATCTCAGGGCTGTTGTGAGGATCAACTGAGATACTATTTGTGAAACATTTAACATTGTTCTTGGCACATGGCAAGCACTTAATAAATGCCTTTATTTTTTAACTTCCACTGTTGTAGTAACTATTGTCATTGGATAAGAGACACCTTCAGCTTTGTCTAAATAGACTTCTTTAACAATCGCAAAAGTGTTTGGACACCTCCCCTTGTCTCCTACTCTCTTAGAAAATATTTTCTAATTTCTGTGACAAACCTGCCAGCTGCGTGGTAAATGTTCTCCCCAAAAGCTCCCTTTTTCTTTCACCAATTCCATCTTTTTCTAACCTTCCACTTCCTATGAAATGCTGTACTTACCCATCTTAATTTGCCACAGAATGCTACTGAGTGGCTGTATGTTCTAAGCAGCCCTGAAATCTTATAAAAACCGACTCTGTCCCGAGACACTGAAGCTGCTCCCCAGAGAGCCCTCTTCCTTAGCACCTTAAAATATTTTTTTTTATTTCAATTTGGCTTCTGCCCAAAGGCACCATTCCTCCTTACTTGAGAGAAGTCCCTGATACTTATTAGAAGGAAGGGATTCTATTAGGACTGGGTCACAGTTGGACCTAAGAAGCATTTCATCAACAATCCTCATTTTCTAGCCTTCTTTGTGTATGGAAATGATTTGTATGGTTCATTTTTAAAAAGATATTCTGAGGGGCAGCTAGGTGGTGCAGTGGATAGAGCACCAGCCCTGAATTCAGGAGGACCCGAGTTCAAATCCAGCCTCAGACACTTAACACTTCCTAGCTGTGTGACCCTGGGCAAGTCACTTAACCCCAGCCTCAAAATAAAAAAAAAATCTTAAAAAGATATTTTGAGTGACCATAGCATCAGAAAAGACCTGGTTTTGAATCCCAACTGTGGGATTTAGCAGCTCTAAGATCACAGGGCAAGAGAAAGCAGGCCAGATGTGAAGCTGGAGGAGCTGGGTTTAAATCAAGGAATTTCCCTGGCTCTCAGTTTCCTCCTCTATAAAGTGAAGGAATTCCATCAAACGGCCTCTAAGGTTCTTTCCAGCTAAAAATTTGTGATCTGAGGATGGTCACCTTGGCAAAGGCTGTGGAAATCCGAGGCTCCTTAGCTGCTGGCCAGCTCCTGCCCAGCAAGCTCTCTGGTCAGCCCCTTCTATAACTAGTTGTAAGAAAGGAAACATACTTAGCTCTGAGATGACCATGGAAGTTTACCTTCAATTTTCTTCAATTAAATAAGATTCCACTACAACAGTCTAGTGCTTTGGGATATTGTTTTAACTGCAGAGTCCCCATTGAGAGTGTTGATTTTGTCTTGTGGGAAAGAGGGAAATTTATTCCAATTGGCAAAGAGGAAAGTAGTCAGAGTTTTACAAACCCCAAAAACATTTGTTTTCTTAGCTGTGGTCAAGTACTATAATTTCTAAGGAAATAGTCATCTTTCTGTGGGTAGAGGACAGGGGCAAACAGGAAGAGTAGAAAAGGAATTCCTTTCTATTGCAATTCCTATCACACACATACACACACACACACACACACACACACACACACACACACACCACTCCAGCCAGCCCCAGAAGCAGCCCAAATCAAAAGGGAATGACAGCTGACCTTGTCCTCTGGTAGAATGGGCCCAAAAAGGAAGTTGTGGGACCAGGCCCGCAGCTGAGGGCTCCAGATTGCTCTTTGACTCATTGAGGAACTGGCAGAAAAGAATGCCAGACCTAGATTATGACAGTCAGCCAAGAGTGGAGTTAGAGCAAAAATGAGACACCAAAGAGATGGTTTTAACCAAAAAATTATGGAGCTCCAATACTGTAGTCTGGAAAATGGGTGGATGAGCAAAGGTTCTTCTGTCTCTCAGATGTGCAAGCTGATCATTCAGCAATCAGCTATGAGACTTGGACACTCCAGAATATGTGTTAGAGGTGAAAGAATCAGTTCAGCCCAATCTTCTAATTTTATTTACGAAGAGAAATCCATTTATTCCTTGATTTCTTGATTGGCCAATCTAAAACTCAGACATCTCTCCTCCATATTTCTCCCTCCTCTCCCCAGATGTCCAAAGTGTCTTTCCAACCTTAGAAAACCATCATCTTCAATATTGCATGAGACTCTGACAGAAGGAAAGAGGAATTTTCATTTTTAGAGACCTCGCTTCATACATGACTGAAATGATTTGGGAACATGGTTGGTCCATTTCCATGCAGCAAATGAGGCAAAGATGGTCAGGACACAGTTCCCGCCCTCATGGAGGGCTGCTTTATCAGTGACCCCTTCCCATTGGGGTTCTATCCATTGTTGATCCACAGTTCCAGCTTCTGCTTGATCATAAAACTATCCATTTAATCAGGGCATTGTATAAGAACTCCTCGGAGGCCAGGAGAATTAATGATAGATTTCTTCCATTTCTCCAAGATGTCTTCCATTGATCTCATCACTACTGATTCAAACCTGCTGCCCCAGCTGTTCTGTGACTATCTAGGGATCACAAGATTCTCTCCTTGCTGGGATCACGTTACCCTAAAAGGACCTCACAAATGCCAGAGCTTCCCCTTCAGGGAACTTAGTCCTGGGCTCTACTTGACTCTCAACTCTTCCTTTTTCCATTTAGGTCCATGCTTGGGCTCCTTTCTAAATTCCAAGACCAAGGGAATGACTCAAGTAGGACTACCCATGGTTCCATCTTCTCCAAACTGAGTGTTTCCATTTTTTATAGAGCAACATATTCAGTGAAAAATAAATGAAGTCCTCATCGGCATATGGAACAAGATCCCAGAGCAACCATGAAGAGTCTGTACTATTTTCTAGAAAAAAAGCTAATTATTCTTCAAATTCTATCTTTCATTCTCTCTTTCACCCACTATTCATTCATGTAGCCATCCCCCAGATTCCTTCTTCATCTCTACCTGTTCAAATCCATCTCTGACTTTAAGACTCACCTCCTTCTTGGAGCCTCCCTTGATCACTACACCCAAGGGTTCTCTCCTTCCCAAACATTCCTAGAACACTTTATCACTCCTTTTTCGCTATGATATTCATTCTTTATATCATACTTATTTGTATGAATGTCATTTCACAGACGTCTAAGTCACAAAAAACCTCAAATGCCCTTTGCACCAACCTGGGTCTGGTCCAGAATTCTATTTACACTATGGCCACCAATAACTGTAATATGTACTTGAAGCTCTGCACCAAAGGGGAACTATGTGACCCTGGACAATATCATGAGATACTTGACCAAAAATTCTGTTAAAACCAACTCCATTTTTGGAATTCTTTTCATCTCCTTGTTTAGTAAATATCTCAAAAACAATCAATTTAAACACGTCTTGATGAAGCTTGACGAAGCCATATTGTCTCTTTGGAAATGATTCTCTTTGTAGATGTTGGCCCATTATCACTTTAATAATCCATCCCAGAATTTCCCCTACACTTGAGTCAAGTTTCCTGGCCTTTAGTTGGCAAGACCTGCTTGCTTCCCTTTTCCAATAGCTAACACGCATCTCGTGTTTTATTCCAAAGGACTTTATGTGTATCATTTCATTAGGTTCTTAACACAACCTTGTGAAATAGGACTTAATTTTAAGTCTCATTTTACATGCATTCAAGGAAACTGAGATTTAAAAAAGGGTAACTTTCCCAGGATCATACAGTTGGTAAGTGTCTGAGGTGAGATTCAATCTCAGTTCTTTCTAAGTTCAAACATCTATCTCCCTAGCTACCTGAATGGGACAGAGCTAATTGTTTTTATTAATTAAAAAAGTGGTGCAATTTTAGTAATTAATGGAACATATATAAAACATACTCCTTGATTACCTTAAATTCTAAGATTCTGAACTTGGGATAAATGAATAGGAAAAATGAACTAATAACAGGTAGAAAGAGAAGTGATTACTTCCTGTCTAGGTGACATGGGAGCATGTTGGCCCTTATAGCCGGGGGTATATATGCCTTTGTTTGTCTATTTTGTCTTTCCTGAATCAACTGTAAGTTCCTTGAGACTAAAGATTTTCACTTTTGTTGTTGTATTCCTAGTTCCCAGTGCAGTGCCTAATAAAAAGTAGGTGTTTAATGAATGCTCATTGACTAACCAACTGATGATATTGCTTGAACTGAATTCTTCAACTGGATTATTCACTCATTTCCCAGATTAGATCCCACCTCTGCTTCTTGCCCCAAGTTAGGCCTGTTCACTGATTTCAGTCAGGGCTTTGTCCTCCACCCTTATACCCAACCCAAGACTGTGACTTTTCCAGAATGAGATTCCTAGGGAAAAAAGCTTTACCTACAAAGCTTTAATTAAAATCAGTATGAGGGAGGACACATTATGATTTTGTGGTAAATACTGATGAACCAGAGTCATTAAATTTAAAGTTAAAGTTAAATTATATTAAAATATCATTAATTATATTAATTAATCAATAATATTATATTAGCAATATATATGTAAATAATAATAATTAATCTTAATTAAAATATTAAATTATATTTAAAATAAAATTAAAATTTAATCTAAAATTAAAATGTTAAAATGTTAAATTAAATTGTATAAGGCTTTACTCCAACGTCAGTTTCTGTCTCAAGAACCCAGCCTCTTCTGTGTCCTTAGTCCCATTCCATGTCTGACAGGGAATCTCCAATTCAGTAAGGGAATGGAACACAATATGTAGCCTGAGATGCTAGACCAAGTAGAAATAAAAAGACTTGGCTCTTCTGCAGAGTCTGCCCCTGACTTGAAGTGTAAATTTAGTCTCTATTTCTGTCCTAAGCCTCAGTTTTCTCATCTAAATAGCATTCTCATCTAAATAGCATATTTGACTAGATGATTTTGAAGTCCTTCCTGGCTCGCACATTCTATTTTCTCATGCTGCAAAATGATGGATCGATCATGTCCTCTTTAGTTACAGTTTCATAAGGGTTGATGACATGAAGGAATTTGAGATGACTATGATACCATTTGGTCTTAATGGAATTTGGGATGGTCATGCTACCAGCATGTCTGATTTGAATTAGGATGACTATGCCCCTACAAGTGACTTTCTTAAGGTCACACAGATAGAAAATGTCTTCCTTTAAGACCCAGAATAAATGCCAATTATTCGGTGAAATCTGCCAACTGGACCAGAACTGGCCTCTAACCTGGGAATGGCCAGAACTGAATAGAGCAGGCTAAAGACATGAGAGTCAGGACCCACAAAAAAGTTAAAATTATTATAAAGAGAGGAAAGCATTGACAACTGAAAGTCCAACCTCCTAAGAAGATAGGCTTAACCATTCTCCAAGCGATGAATGGTCAAATGATATGAACAGACAATTTTCAGATGAAGGAATTGAAATCATTTCTAATCATATGAAAAGGTGTTCCAAATCACTATTGATCAGAGAAATGCAAATTAAGACAACTTTGAGATACCACTACACACCTGTCAGATTGGCTAAGATGATAGGAAAAGACAAGGACAAATGGTGGAGGGGATGTGGGAAAACTGGGACACTGATACATTGTTGGTGGAATTGTGAATAGATCCGACCATTCTGGAAAGCAATTTGGTACTGTGCCCAAAGGGCTATCAAACTGTGCATACCCGTTGATCCAGTAGTATTTCTACTGGGCTTATATCCCAAAAAGATCTTAAAGAAGGGACCCACATGTGCAAAAATGTTTGTGGCAGCCCTTTTTGTTGTGGCAAGAAACTGGAAACGGAGTGGCTGCCCATCAATTGGAGAATGGCTGGATAAGTTATGGTATATGAATGTTATGCAATATTATTGTTTGGTAAGAAATGACCATCAGAATGATTTTAGAGAAGCCTGGGGAGACTTACATGAACTGATGTTAAGTGAAGTGAATAGAACCAAGAAAACACTGTATACCACAACAAGAAGATTATACATTGATCAATTCTGATGGATGTGACTCTTTTCAAAAATGAGGGAATTTAGGTTAGTTCCAATGATCTTGTGATGGAGAGAGCCATCTGCACCCAGAGAAAGGACCATGGGAACTGAGTGTGATTCACAACATAGCATTTTTACTCTTTTTGTTGTTGTTTGCTATCATTTTGCTTTCTTTCTCATTTTTCCCTTTTTGATCTGATTTTTCTTGTGCAACAGGATAAATGTGGAAATATATATAGAAGAATTCCACATGTTTAACATATATTGGATTACTTGCCATCTAGGAGAGGTAGTGGGGGAAAAGGAAGAGAAAATAATTTGGAACACAAGGTTTTGCAAGGGTGAATGTTGAAAATTATGCATATGTTCTGAAAATAAAGTTTTTCAAATGTTTTTATTTAATAGTTTTTATTTACCAGATATATGCATGGGTAATTTTACAACATTGACAATTGCAAAACCTTTTGTTCTCATTTTTCCCCTCCTTCCCCTCCCCCCTTGATGGTAAGTTGACTGATACATGTTTAAATTTTTTTTTAAATAGAAAAAAATAGGCTTAACATGTCAGGGTAAGGCAATGTTTTATATACATTTTAAAAAGAAATGGGCTGGACCAGGACATAATCACTCCTGTGGCATTTCCCATGGCAGGCTCATATATGGATAACACAGCCATTCCTGGGTCCTGTGGGAACAGTTTCCAAGTTAATTATCTCACGCCAATGGAAACAGGAATGGAGTACCTGGTTTGGTTCACTTAACAGTTACAAAGAACAAGGATTGTGAGCATATCAAAGAAATATTTTAGTTGTTGGCTCTCAGATCCCTGAGAAATAGGGGGACCAGAAATCATAAATCTCTCAGAGAATACCTGGTGGCTTTGCCAGAAGGTGGGATCCTCCAGAGCATAAAGGATTGTTGCTACACCAAGCTCAGGGTACAGCCTGCTTGCCGAGTTTAGTTTTGAGACACAGGGTGTCTATAGCTCTCTTGATATTTCCTCCTTTTGGCCAAAGGGAGCCCATGGGGCAAATAAATGAGAGGCAGGTATAAGCCAAAATGTAATGGGATATTGCCCAAGGTAACTACTGGGGAAATATGTCCTAGGTGTCATCGCTAGCCATTATTCACTTGCAAGCAGAAAAGAGGGACCAAGAATGTAGAAGGAGATTTACATGTCACTGAAGTAACCAAGAAAACTTAACCATTAACATCAAGTCCCATCTAATAGAAACATGTGGCTAACTTTGGAAGGAGTCAAAGATGGATCAGAGCAGATGAGAGCCTCCTGGCCTGCGGCTGGGGGGATGGGAGAACCAAACAAAGCAGGTAGGAGCAATTGGTTAGGGGAACAGAGCATGCAGAAAGGATAGTCCTAGATAATTAATGTACTTATCTGGTCCCTAGATATCTTAGACAATCTGCTTTTATTTTCAGGACAACTCTAAAGGGGACTCTGCTTCCCTGGTTCCAAATCTAAGGATACTGGCTTAATCTAATGCAGTCATGTAAATTTAACTCTCCAATTTTGAAACTTTAAAAAAAATTCAGTTTATAAATCATTTGTTGTTTCTATCCTTAAATAAATCCTGTACCAGAGACAAGAATCTTTTAAAAATTTATGAGGGTCTCTACCTTTTAAAAGGATCACTTACTTTAATAATGGAGAAATGATTTCATTTTCTTTACCATTATCAGTACAATTACCATGTAAAATTTAGTTAGTCCTTATAATTTATTACCAAAACATATATAAAGCCTGAATTTCTATGATAGTTCTATCTTGTAAGCTAATTATATGCATCTATATATAGTTCTTAGAGAAAACAGTCTAGTCCTGTTGCTTTTCAAAGAATTTATCATTCCATTTAATTAGAAAATTTTCACCTTATGGCTTTGGCTTATTGCCTTTTCTAATTATTTCCCCCTGTGGATGATGTCATTCCTATATTAAAATTTGACCACAAATATAGGTTAAAATTCTATAGTCTTCACACTTGAATCTTATTATAGAAACTCAAAGAGATTCCAGTATCAATTTATTTAATAGATTTATATTGCATTTTGAAAACTTCTTGATTATAGAAGTTTGCTATGAAAGGAAAAAAGGAATATAGTTATAACAATGTCACTTTCTTCCTCCTCAAATTATCTTCCAATTATTTGTCTGTATTTGCATTATATCACTCCCAGTAGAATATAAGCTCAGTGAGGTCTTTGTCTTGGAGTCCTTTGTATGAGGGATGCCTTGTATTCAGTAGACACTTAATAAATGTTCATTAGACTTAGTGAAAATTTGCTTACATGTATTTTTTTATTGTTGTCCCTTCATTCTCAAAGAAGACCAAAACGATATCACTTCCTTAGAATTGAGTTATAGTGTGTCCATCTGTGGCCGAGCTCATACTGTTCTGCCACAGGGCAGACTCAAAGAGTCCTCCCTGTGGTTCACATGAAGTGCTTTTGCATTGCCCATTGAGAGAAAAATTTATTAATGAGAAGCAAGTCTACATTGAAGGAATCACCCAGAGGAGCCTAGATCAGATGGTGTAAAGGTCCTGTTGTCTCTTCAATTATAATCCTTCTCTGGAAGGAGGTTTCTTTTCTGTATAATCTTTTCCTCTGTGAGCAGGTTTCTTGGGAGGCTTCAGGAGCCTCCAGCCAGAGCGAAAGTAGAATCTTCTTCCTGAATCCTGGCTCTGAATCTCCTCCAGCTCTTGTCCTTCCCCGATCCAGACTGCTCATCCAGGCCCAATGTGGTCTTCTTTTATCCTTCCAGAGAAGGCCATGTGAGAACTCAGGGGCTTGTGGGAAATACTTCAACCAATGAACTTGCTCCTCTTAGAGGTGCAAACTCTTTTAAACATGTAAACTCCCCCCAGAAGTCCAAAGGTGCAAACTCCTTTCAAAGGCCAGAATTCTGAGCTAGAACATTGCTTAGACAACCTGAGTTCTCACCTTATAATCCTAACAAGATGGATCTTCATCTCATTTGTATGAGATAACTACTCTTTTTACCCTTTCCTACACAATTTTGTTTTTTTTTTAGAATCATCATCTTAAAATCGGAAACTCAGTGGATACCCATCAGTTGGGAAATGGCTAAGTTGTGGTATCTGAATATAATGGAATACCTATATAAGAAATGATGAGCAGGTTGATTTCAGAAAATCCCAGACTTTCAGGAACTGATGATGAATGAAGTGAGCAGAGCCTGGAGAATATTGGACACAGTAGCAGCAAAATTGTGAGATGACCTATTAATGACAAACAGTTCTCAGCAATACAGTGATCCAAGACAATTCCAGTAGACTTGGGATGGAAACTGCTATCTGCATCTGGAGAAAGAACTATAGAGACTGAATACTGATTGAAGTTCACAGCTTTTACTTTTTTATTTTTTGTTTTTCTTTCTCATTTTTTTTGTATTTTTCTTTCACAACATAACTCATTTGGAAATATGTTTTAAATGATTGTACATGTATAACCTATATAAAGAGGAGGGAGAGATGGGAGGGAGGGAGAAAGCATTTTGGAATTTAAAATCCTACAAAAGTGAATGTTGAAAACTATTTTTATGTGTAATTTGGTAATGCTACTCCCCGCCTTTAGAAGTCCTTCCCCCCTCTCCTCATAGAGACAGTAAGGTGGAAAGGCAAGAGCACTGGATCTGAAACTTCTGGATTACACACAGGGCCACTTGGTGAAAGGTATCTCTGGGAGAAGGTACAGTCTTGAAGCATTTGAGATATGCTCTTTGTAGATGTGCAAGCCATCTCCTGAGTCAATGGACTAACATGAAATTAGCTCTAGCTCCCATTTAATAAGCCAGGGCGCTTCCAAGAAAATAGGGCCAACAGGGCAGCCAAGAGCATGATTCATGCTGTCGTCAATTGAGTCTTTCTCCTCAGTACAAAAAAGGAGACAAAAAGGAAAACAGTCACAATTTAGTCTGCCTTTGAAGACATAGCAGCCAGGCCCATGCATGTGGAAAGTGTCTCCTAAAAATCTGCTTCCAAATTTGTTCATTCCTGTAAACAATTTGATTTAGAAATACAAAATCTAGAAATAGTCTTGGGCTCTAAGAAAGAGCCAAGACTCCAGCAGGGGAATTGAAAACAGGAGGTCTTCCAGTCATTGACCTAAGTATAAGCTAACTGCGACTGTAAGGGGTGGAGAATAATGTGTGGGCAGCCCATTAATGTAATCAGTGACAAAATCTGTGTGGTTGCTCATCCCTCCAGAGATGAGAAAAACAATTGGTGCCATCCCAGAATCTCAGAGTTCTAATGGGCGGCCCTGAATGAGAATTCACCCTATGATGTCCTTAACACTTATTAGTCCTCCACTTTCCAGATATCTAATTATGGGGAGTTCACTACTTCCAAAAGTGGTACAATGGACTGTGGAGAAAGCTGACACCATTAGGTTTTCCTGACCTCGAGCCCAAAGGGGATTTGGGGGGTGATTTTCCACCAGTGCTCATTGCTCTGACCTCTAGGGCCAAGCAGAACAGGCTCATCCTCTTTCACAGATGCTTAAAGATAAGGACCAACTTCTCACTGAGTCTTCTCTTCTCCACATTCTTTTTCTTTAATATCACATGGTCTGACCTCGATGCAAGGAGCTCTGGAACTGATAGGGAAAACTTCATAGGCTGAGAACTGAAATTTATTATATGCATTTAAAAATATGTTGTAAGCAATAGAAATTCATATTTCATTGTTGGTGCCCTTCTTCTGATTTTCTTCCTAGGCGAAATGTTCTTATTTGTTGGGGATTGTCAACTTCAGAATAACAAAAAACAAAATTAGTAAATTAAAAAGATGAGTAGGCAAAACTTGGACCCAAATCTTCTGAAAGGTCAATATTATTTCTCTTAAACTGTGATACCTATCCATGCATACCTTTTAATTTTTTATATTCTAGACTTGACAAAAATCCATAAAGACTATTTCTACATACAAATATAGAAAAAGAGGATTGTCTATCCTTTTATATCAGATTTCTACAGTCAAGAAGTTTTGTAAGTAAAATACTAAATCTCTCAAATAATAGATTGATACTGAAACATCTCTGATTTACTTTGATAGGATGCAAGTGGAAACATTTTACAATTTTAACCCATATTTATATCAAATTATAATATAGAGATGATGTTCTCGTAAGGGGGAAATAATTATACAAAATAATAAAACAAAGATATAATTTTAAATTATCTAAATAAATGGAATAGTAAATTTTGAGAAAAGCAAAAGAATTAGACTTTTTCCTTAAGAACTATAGACATTATATATATTTGGCTTCCAGATTTTTCTTTGAGTATGTTTCAGTCATAAGTTCTCAAAATTGAATAAAGGATTTTATTTGTAAATTATATTGATAATAATAAAGAAAATGAAATTTATATCCTTATTTTTTAAAGTACCTGAACATTTTAAATGGCAGAAGAGTTTGTTTTAGACTTGCACCCTCATGCATTTTTTTAAGATTTTTGTATCAGATGAACAGACAATTTTCAGATGATGAAATTAAAACTATTTCCACTCATATGAAAGAGTGTTCCAAATCACTATTGATCAGAGAAATGCAAATTAAGACAACTCTGAGATATCATTACACACCTGTCAGATTGGCTAAGATGACAGGAACAAATAAGGATGAATGTTGGAGGGGATGTGGGAAAACTGGGACACTGGTGCATTGTTGGTGGAGTTGTGAAAGAATCCAACCATTCTGGAGAGCAATCTGTAATTATGCCCAAAAAGTTATCAAACTGTGCATACCCTTTGACCCAGCCATACTACTACTGGGCTTATATCCCAAAGAAATACTAAAGAAGGGAAAGGGACCTGTATGTGCCAAAATGTTTGTGGCAGCCCTTTTCATAGTGGCTAGAAGCTGGAAGATGAATGGATGTCCATCAATTGGAGAATGGTTGGGTAAATTATGGTATATGAAGGTTATGGAATATTATTGTTCTGTAAGAAATGACCAACAGGAGAAATACAGAGAGGCTTGGAGAGACTTACATCAACTGATGCTGAGTGAAACGAGCAGAACCAGAAGATCATTATACACTTCAACAATGATACTGTACGAGGATGTATGCTGATGGAAGTGGATATCTTCAACATAGAGAAGAGCTAATCCAATTCCAATTGATTAATGATGGACAGAATCAGCTACATCCAGAAAAGGAACACTGGGAAATGAGTGTAAACTGTTATTTTTGCCTTCTGAATCCAATTCTTCCTGTGCAACAAGAAATTTGGTTCTACACACATATATTGTATCTAGAATATATTGTAATATATTTAACATGTATAAGACTGCCTGCCATCTGGGGGAGGGGGTTGGGGGAAGAAGGGAAAAAATCTGAACAGAAGTAAGTGCAAGGGATAATGTTATAAAAAATTACCCGTGCATATGTACTGTCAAAAAAAAGTTATAATTATAAAATTAAATTAAAATTTAAAAAAAAAGAAGATAACAATTGAGAAAAAAAAAGATTTTTGTATCAGGTACAGGGTTTAAGTAAGTATAGAAAATTAAATGGCACATAAACTGAAACTCTCTGAAGTCTCAAAATTGGAGAATCAAATTTAAGTGATTGTACTAAATTGTATTAAGTCAGAATTTTTGAAGGAACTTCTAGATATGGAACAAGAAAAACAGAGGCCCCTTCAGAGCTGTCCTGAAAATAGTCTATTGTCCAAGGAAAGATATCTAGGTACCAGATAAATACATGAGACAGCTGGGACTCAAAATGTGCTGATTAAATGGATATTGAGAATGCGTTACTAGGATACAAGAAGACGTGGTGTTATTTAACATCGGTGATAATTATTGTACTGCTTTGCATAGTTTATGTTTAAGTTTTCTTGGTTACCTTGGTGACATCTAAATTTCTTTTCTCAAAACTAGTCCATTATAAGCCTTCTAGGTAATTTGGTATCCCAGACAATGTAATTACACAATTATGGGAATTGTGAGAAAATATTATTGCATTGTTTGAAGCTAGTCCTGCATGGCTGGGAAACTGAGCCATCTTGATGTGATGTTTTGTGATCTTTAACCAAGGATTTGTGTTATGCTGACCAAAAACTCAGACCCAAAGATTGATGCAAGGAGTTTCTCCCAACTGTAAATCTGAAGCAACCTAAATGTCGTATCTGAAAAATGGCAATCAATCATCGTTTCCTCCCTACCAGGTCTGAAGGACCGCTCTCACAGTTGTCAAATGTGTGGTTGTGAACTGAATCTTCTGAAGAAAATCCCTGCTCTTGAATGAATAGCAAAACTTTCTGGGAACTTCAAGATTCCTCTAGCACAGGCTCAGAAGCAGCAGACAGCCAGACAGTAGAGCTGTCCCAAGATTCCAGGTAAAGGCTAAATAGATTGTCCTAATTTTTTTTCCTCTTCATCTTGCTATGTACCAAGGTCCTAATTTAAGCACGTGTTGGCATTTTCTCCCTCCATATTCTTGGTCCTCCTCTCTTTCCTACTAACAAATAATGGCTAGCAATGATACCTGAGACACACTACAAGGGGGATCATTAACATTTCCTGAAACACCCTAATATCCCAATCTGTCTCCTCAATATCCATGATGTTTTACTCCAACTCAGTGACATTTGGAGAGGGTCACCCTTTTAATCTAGCCATTATCCACTGAAATTCCAGTTGGATAATCAAAACTCTGAATTTCCCTTATGATATCATCCCCTAACACTGCATCTCTCCCTGAAACTTACCCCGCCTTTACTCTCATTAGGACTCTCTGGCTTTCATCCCTCAATAATTTCCTTGGGCAACATTCCTGCACTAATTTTACTTCATCCCTTTCTAACATGACTTCAGATTTAACCAATTCAACTCTATTCCCCAGCCCTGAACTCCTCAATCCCTTATCCTTATATCACTCATGCTTTGACAGATCCCATCCCTGAATTACTGCTACCATCTGCTTCCTCCACTCCCACTCACCTGCATTTGGACAGAGCAGAAAGAAATCACCGACTGAGCCAATTAAAGATTACTTTTATTTCATCTCATCTGGACCTTTCCCACAGCAAGGTAGTAGTCCTTTTATTCCTTCCTAATTTATTTTCCATCCCGTTCCCCCAAAGAAGCTATTCCAAACTTCTTCTCTCCTTCAATCTCATCCCCTGAACCCCACCTCCACCCCAACTCAGTTGAGAAATTTGCCTCTTACCTTATAAAGTTAAGTGAGGTAATTTAATCTTTGCCCCCATTTTCCATATCTCAAAAATCCTTGCTATTACTGTTCATTATTTTGTCTTTTCCCCCACTTGTGATCCTTCACCAAAACCAACTTTTGCCTGGCTTCTCTGAACCCTATCAGAGAGATAGGAGATGGTACCTATAACCATACCTCACCTCTCTTTAACTTTCAATCTCTCTCTCTTTATTGTTCCTTCCTTTCTGTTTTTAAACATGCCCAAGTCTCTTTATACTTTAAAAATACTTTAAATAAACCCAGACATTATTTCTTGCTCTACTCCTTTCTCTTTCATAGTCAAAATCCTAGAAAAATCTATGTTTATCATTCAACGATTTTGGAAAGCAATTTGGAATTGTACCTAAAGGGTGAGCAAACTGACCCAGCAATGTCACTACTAAGTATATATCCCAAAGAGATTTTTTTTAAAGAAAAGGATGTATGTGTACAAAAATATTTATAAAAACTCTTTTTGTGGTGTCAAAAAATTTGGAAATTGAGGATATGGCCATCGATCAGGAAATGGCAGAAAAGTTATACATAATTGTTATGGGATTCTATCATGCTATAAGAAATGATGAGCAAGATAGTTTCAGAAAAACCTGAATAGACCCGTATGAACTGATGCAAAGTAAAGGGTCAATAAAAGTCAGTAAAGGAGAATAGTACATACAGTAACAGTAATGTTGTACAATGATCAACTGTGAATGACTTAGATAATCTTGATTATACAAAAATCCAAGACAATTCTGAAGTATCTACAATTAAAAATGTTATCCACCTCCAGAGTAAAAAAACTAATAGAATTTGGCTCTACATTGAAGCCTATTATTTTTAATTTATTTTTGGGGGGTTCCAGTGGTTTCTTTGAAGACCACTTATAAACTCCTTGTCTCCATCAAGGCTCAGCCCAAGCACCGTGAAACCTTTCCTGATGCCCACAACTTCTGGTACCCCACCATCAAAATCACCTATATTAAGATGTAAAAGAATCCTAGGATTATGTGTCTTTTTTCACAACATGTCTAATCCAGACGATTATTTTTTTACGATGACACATGTGCTTTTCTTCTCAATGAGGAGAAAAGGGATCAAAAGTGGGGTAAAATTTGGAACAAAATTTTGAGAAGCAAATGTTAAAATTATCTTTACATGTCATCAGAAAAAAAAATGCAATATTAAAAGCAAAAAGTTGTGTCCATAGCTCCACTTCCTCTTTCCCCAGTTGCTTCTGGGCTTACTGAAATCTGCTTTCTGCTGTCATCACTTAAATGTAAGCACTCAGAAGTTAACCAGTTATCTCTCAATTACCAAACTGGATGGTCTTTTCTCAGTCCAAATGATGAGATTTATTCTCTTCCCCTGTCAGGAAAAAGCTATTATCAGATAATTTCCAGACTCTCTAGGAAGGAACTTTTTAATCAACCCCTATTGTCCTTTATCTCTGCAGCTTTGGGGATGATTGATCACCTTTTCTCATCCTCTCTCCTCTCTGGGTTTTCTGGGCTGTTCTCTCTTGGTTCTCCTCCTACCTTGACTACTTTTTCTCAGTCTCTTTTGTGGGCCCCTAACTGTGAGTATCCTTTAGGCCTCTGTCCTAGGTCCTCTTCACTTCTCTATTCTCTCTTCAGCTCCTCTTGGTTTCATGATCATTTCTATGTTCCCAAATTGACACATTCACCCCTAATCTTTCTGATGAATTTCAGTTTCAGCATTTCATACCGAATACCCCAGAGGTGTCTCAAACCCAAAACACCCAAAGCAGAATACATTATCCCCCCCAAATATATGTTCCCCTTCAAAGCTTCCCTTCTTATCCCAGGGTACTTCCACCCTTCCAGTGACTCTTCTTCCCAACTTTTCCAATCTCCCTATCTCCTCATTCTCCCCCATCCTGCAAATCCAATTCTGTGTCTCCTTTCACAGCCTCTCTCACATCTGCCCCTTTCTCTCCAATCACCAGCCAAGTTCAGTCCCTCATCATCTCATTCAAGAACAATAACAACAACTTCCTAGTTGGTCTCCCTGCCTCAAGTCTCGTTCTAATCTCTACCCATGCAGTTGCCAAAGTGATTTTTCTAAACTACAAATATGGCTATCACATTCCCCACTAAGCTCCAATGGTTTCTTTGAGGACCACTTATAAACTCTCTATCTCCATCAAGGCTTTGATGAAGCCTTTTCTGACTCCTGATTCCAGACAACTTCCGGTACCTGACCACCAAAATCACCTATATTGAGATGTAAAAGAATCGTAGGGTTATAGGAGATTAAGAGTTAGGAGGCACTAACAGGACTCACATACTCCTTATTTTTTTAATGCATTTTTAATGCACCTACTATGTGTAGTAGAGTACTACTGTGCTGAGAACTTTACAAATTTTAGCTCATTTGATCTCAAAACAACCCTGGGAATTAGGAGCTGTAATAATCTTCATTTTTCAGGACAGATAGAAGGTAAGTGACTAGAGTCACACAGTCAGTAAATAAGTCTTCCTAACTCCAGACCCAGTGTTTCATGCACTGCGGTGCTCCTTCCCTGTCCATCCTTCTAGCTAATGCATCTACTTGCTACCTTTCTTGAAAAGGAAACTGAGACCCAAAGAGGGACTTGTCCATAAGTGTCTGTCCATAAGTAGGATTGATGCCACATTTCTGACTCCATATTCAGGACTCCATCTCCCATATTTTGGAGTTAGCCTTGCTTAGAGTGAAGAAGGTAATAATAGCAGTAATTTATTAGTTTTATAAGGTGGATGGCAAGAGTTTTAAGCTGTCCATCATACAGAAGAAGAGAGTAAGGTTGAGAGGGAATGACTAGCCCATGGTCACACAAAAAGTAGTAAGAATATCCATCATTTATTCAGTGTCCCAGTTGTTTTTGTTGATAACTTCAAACCTCCCTAAGACTTTGGGATTGTCTTGCATGGGGCTTCAAGGTTGGCAGCAAGTCTTCATGCACATTGATCAGGATGGTTATTGCTCATTAATGACTTGTCCGAGGTCCCATAATGCCAGAGGAGGAACTGGAACCCAGGTCTTCCCCTCTGGGTCCACTGGGCTGCCCTAGTAGTAATGAGAACAATGACCAGAGTGTTTGCATGTTATCTGCTTGTTAGGCTCCTGTTTTTGTTCTTTTTGTAACCCCAGCACTTAGCAGAAAGCTCAGTGGGAGCTAAATAAATGCTTACTGACTTGGCCATGCTTTCAGAGTGCTTTTACTGCAACTATCCTGTAAGAAGGAGTAATTGCTCCCATTTTTACTGAGAAAGAACTGAAACTCTAGGAACTGAGATCAAATGACCTGACCACAGTCACCAGAGTAGTGAATAACCAACTTGTTTCTAAGACTTTTTAGGGTAGGAACATGTAGGGGAAGGAAGGGAGGAAATCATTTCCCCAAAATTTTGGAAATGACAGAGATCTCAGGGAAGCCTCAAATCCAAGGCACAGCCTGTGCTTGAGGAAGCCCAGCTGGCTCTTTGGGATCCCCATTTTCTTTTCTGAGTCATCCTTATTATTAAGTCATCAGCCATCCATTCCAGAATTTTTCTGGGAATGAAAATCAAGCTCACTGAGCAACACTTGGACAAACCTATTCTCTTCCAGCTTCCCCAAATTGGGACAATAAATTTTGCCCTTCTTCCATCCTGCAGTTTCTCTCCTGTTCTCTATTGGCTTCTAAATAGCACTAACCATGACTCTACTATCCCATCTGCCATTTCTTTCTGTCCTTAGGATAGAGCTCCTCCTTACCTGCCTTCCTTCTCCTAGGGAACTCCCTCTTAATCACTACTGTTCTGTTTGTATCAAACCAAAAGTGATTTGGGCAGAGAGAGGAAAGCCAAATTACAATCGAGCCACTTGATCTTGTTTCTTTCACTGATCATTACTGGCAAGTCACTGGAACTCCATGGACTTCAGTTTTCTCCTCAGTGAAATGGAACTATATAGCCTCTCTCACCTCTTCAAACTCTAGCTCTAGGTTGCTTTGACTTATATGAGCCTCAATTTCCCCATCTGTAAAAGGAGAGGATTTTGAGATTCCCTCCAGCACTTCTCTCTCCTGCCCTTCACTTGCCAAGTTCAGTTTGCTTCTGAGGCTGAGCATCCCTGGCACTTGCTAGCCTTCTAGCCATTCTTTGGAGTCATCTTCTATTCCCCAGCCTTGCTTCTGTCTTCTGGGCTGCATTTTTATAAATTTTATTCAGTCCGGGAGCTCCCTCTGCATCCTCACCCATCCTTCCAGACAAATCTCCAGTTTCCCCTTCTCATTAGAATTTTTTTCCCTTGATGTCTTCAGAATTTCAGGTCTGAGTCACTCCTGGATAACATCATAAAGTTTTCTCAACACTCTCCCACACGCCACCATTCGGCCACACTGACCTTCTGACTCTTCTTCACACTGTACGCTCCATTTTCTGTCCTCGTTCCTTTGCACGGGCTGTCGCAAAATTCTGGAATGCACTTCCTCCTCACTTCTAGAGGCAGGGAAGTAATGCAACAGATAGAATGCTAAACCTGGACTTGGGAAGTGAGTTCAGTTCCAGTTTCCAATACTTACTAACTGTGTGACCCTGAATAATCAATCAATAATTATTTATTAATAAAATTTATTTATTAAGCATCTACTTATTATTAAGCACCTACTAACCATCTGGGATGGTTTCACAGCATACATTAATTTGCACCATGATAAGTGCTGGAATACAGAAAGAGGCAAATTTGTGCATTAGTATAAAAGGTCTATATCTTGTCAGGTCTTATCCCAGATAATTGTACTGCTTGTTTAATGGCCTTTAATAAAATTCTAGCCACAAGCACTGGGTAAGGAGTAAGGCTTTGTTCTGGTTGTGCTGGGAGGTTCACCCACTCTATCGCACTGTCTCCTGGATGAAGAACTGCTGTGGGTGCCTTTTGTGTATCAATTGTATTTGTACAATTGTACACAATTATGTTTGCAAACTAATACAAATTGTATACAATTGATACAAATCTACAACTAATTTTTTAAAATATACAAATACAGAAAGAGGCAAAAAACAGCCCCTGACTTCAAGAAGCTTAAAGTCTAATGGAAGAATTTACAAGCTAATGGGCAAGTCACTTAACCTCTGTTTCCCTCACTTTCCTCGTCTATAAAATGAGAATGGTAATAGCATGACTCCTCAGGCTTTTTGTGAGAATTAAATGAAATAGTAGCTGTAAAGTATTCAGCACAGTAAACACTATATGAATGTTGATTATTATTATTTAGAATCCCTTGTTTCCCCAGGTCAAGTGTTACCTTCGACATGAAGCCTTTCCCAATCCCCTCAGCTACTCATGTCCTAGGTCTCCACCTTGTATTCATGTTGTGTGTTGCCTGTAAAGATCGGTGCAGATGCATCTTGACTCCCTTGATAAAACAGAAATCCCTTGATGGCAAGAACTGGATCTCCACTACTTAGCACAGTGCTTGATATGTAGAAAGCTTTAATAACTCAAATAGATCCATATACTAACAGATGAATGATTTATCTATCAAACTTAATGAGGAATCACTAACCCCATTAATCTTTAATTAATACTTCAATCATCTCTTGAGCAACTCTTCACATGACTTTTCCACCCATTTTCTTTCCTTTCTCTTCCTAAACTTTTGCTTCCTTTTGCCAATGGGTTTTATTTGCCTTTTCTCCCTTGCCTTGTTCTACCTCGCCAATCATTTTCTCCTTTGCCTTGAGTCTTCCTCCTTCTGCAGCTCTTCTCATTAACCTTTCTTCTCTTGCAGGTTAAGAGCTTCTTTTTGACCTTCTTCAGTTCCGATGATTCTCCTCTAACTTTGTTCATACAGAATTCTTCTTTGCAAACACCAAATGAAAGGAACTAATCCAAAGCATGGGAAAAGAAGAGTAATTATCCTCTCTCTGAATAAGCCCCTGACTAGGAGAAATGAGGATATCCAGATGAGCTAATGAATCCATAAGACTCAGAAAGAAGCAGGCAAGAAAGAAATAGAGGTTAATGAATGGCCCGACTTGTGTTAGGTCTAAGAATCAATTAATTCTCTTTGCCAAAAAGCTTCTTTAGGAACCAGTGTAGAAAGAGCACTAGATCTGAGCACCTGGGACCTTTGTATTTACTGCCTTTGTGAACTTAGACAAGTCATATACCTTCTCACTGCCTCAGCCCCCTTTTGTAGAAAATGAGGGAAGCTGAGCCATATCTGAGTCTTAGAATCCCCCATTTCTGTGAGAGCTCAGTTCTAACATCAGCTTCAGTGTGAGGGCTTTCCCAACCCCCTCTCCTCCCCAAAATGCTCTTTCTGTTTAGTGTATCCATCTGAAAGATGCTTATATTATAAATGATGATTAAATATAAGCTTCTCGAGGGCAGGGATTTTTGAATTTATAGCAGGCACTGAATAAATATTTTAATTGATTAATCCTATGAAAATCTTTTTCTGTCATAATAGCTTGGCAATAATCCGGGCATTTCCCATTCCTATGTTTGTTGAGCCCTGTTCTTTGTAATGACAGACCACAGTTCCTTCTTTGAAATTAAAAAAAAAAGTTTTAACTATCTCTGGTTTGCTTTGGTTTTTTTTTAATGCCATTGCTGGTCCTCCGGGGATACCATCCTTCTGCGGCTCCTGGATCTTAAATCATCAGCTGAGTGACTTTGTGACAATTCTGGTGAGTAACGAAGAATGAGTGAGCAACAGTGACACTATGTCTGTGTGTGTTCTGAGGATCATCTTCTCTGTGGACCAGCCAAACGTGGCATGGAAGAGATTTCAGTGCTTTGATCTGGGGAAAATCAATTACTATGACAGTCATCACTTTCCCTACTGTTGCTGTAGTTTGTCCTTTGTTCCCGAAGAGGGCCATGACATCAGGGAGATGCTATCATAACATGCGAGTGAATTGAATTTAAGTGAGAGAGGGCTGGGCAAAATCACCTGCCTCACTTTCCCCTCCAGAGCCATCTGGGTCCAGTGGCCAGATAGAGATCCAGAGGCTTGAGATGGCCCCCGATGAAATGGGACACCTTGACCTTTTTAACAGGTCTCAGTTGGATAAGGCAACACCCATTCAGTGTTTAAGAATGGAGGCAAAAAGGAGCTTATTTTTGCTAAGTCTTTAGCAATACCAAATCTGAATTAAGGACATTCAATTTTATACTGTGCTGAATATCACAGAGGCAGAACTTTACTCTGGGTGCTTGAAGTATGAGACCCCTGTCCAGTGGCTAGTGAGTAGAGACGAGCCTACCAAATCATACAGGAAAGATTTAGGATCTGGGCACTCTTTGGGAAGTAGCAATGAAGTCTTTCTTAGCTGGGCTTCTTACCATGCCCAGGTGGAAGGGCTGGGCTAACACACTAACTAATCCATCATTGAAAGCCCCCAAGGCAAATCCAAACCAAATCCCTTACCATCTACTCAGTGTCATCCAAGTGACTCCCATATGGCAGGAAATATTTGCTAAATTTATTTAGGAAATCATTTGCCGATTTCCAATTGCCATCACTTTCCCCTCTCCGTGACTGCCACAGAACATGATAAAAACTCAAAAATGAATCCTATAATCTGAGGTATAAAAAGTCTTCTTTCTCAACTCACATCTGAACAAAACACACACACACACACACACACACACACACACGCAGTCAACCAGCTCTTTCAAGAGTCTGTAGCTGCCTTCCAGGAAGAAGGAATCCCAAGTGGCTGGAAGTTAAGTCACCAAGAAATGAATGTTATTGGGTAACAATCAGGAAACAAAACTGAAAGCAGACAGTTTTTTCACTTAAAGTAGTTTGTTGTTGTTGTCGTTGTTGTTGTTATTTTGTTTTGTTTTGTTTTGTTTTTTGTTGGTTTCACTGATCTAGGGCAAAGGCCATAAAAACAAATGCAATCTCATGGCAGGGTAAAATACATTTCATTCAGGTAAAATATAATTTGAATGGGTCAATTTATTGTTATAAGACCTCTGTTGGAGGAAATGTCATTTTGAACATTTGATTGTGTAGATTATTCATAGAAAGAAGAGATTATATTCTATTCAAGTCTATAGAAACTTGAATGTGACCAAGACCATAGATGAACACATGAGAATGATTTGTAACTAGTATAGATTTTTTTCCCCCAAAGCCATAGTTGATATTTTTCCAGACTCAAAATTTGAAAGTTGGAAGGAGATTCAACAGAACCTAATTCGATCCAGACATCAAAGGCATTCCCATCATGGCATCTCCAACGGGTGGCCATTCAGCCTCTGTTTTAAAGACTTCCAAGGAGAGGGGAACTCATCACTTCCTGTGACAGCCCCTCCCCTTAGGGACAATTCTGTGGTTGGAAAGTTCTTCCTGCCATCAGGCATACCTTTGTCTCTCTACCACTCGCTCTTGGTTCTTCTCACTGAAGCCAAGCAGATCAAGTCAAACCCATCTTCCACATGTCAGAGTGTCTCCCCTTTCCCCACTCCTCTCCCCACGATCTCTTCTCTAAGATAAACATGCCAGCTTTCCTCAGTTGGTCTCCCTAAGATACACTAACGTTCCTTTCCCATGCTCCCTCTTCCCTGATTCTTCTCTCATTTTTTGGCATTGAGTCTTGGAATCAACATGGAACAGTGAAAAGGGCATTGGGTCTGAAATCAGAACTTAGGGATGTGAATCATTGTCCCACTCCCATCTACTATGAGATGAACATGTCTTTTCCTGTCCCTGAGCCTCTGCTCTCTCTGAAAACAGGGAATTAAACTGAATCCTTTGTAAAGTTCACCCCCAATTGATCTCATCTCCTTCCTATTTATGCCTTTCCCTCAGCACTATACTCGAGGGTAAACAGTCCTGGGTTGTGTAGACACGGATTCCCACTGATTCAGCTCTCTGTTCTTGTGTCCACAGCGGGACCTTCTGGTCCTCTCCTCTGCCTTTCTTGCTAAGTCTCTAAGACATCATCTCTCATGGTGACTCACTCTTTTCTGGTGCATGGGATCATAAGACTGAGATTGGGGAAGGACTTGTGAGGCCATCTGTCCGCTCACTTTGCAGAAGAGGAAGATGAAACCCAAAAGGCTGGCTGGCTTCTGTGAGGTCACTCAATCTGGCTTAGAGGTAGAATCAAGGCAAGAAATGATCCTTCCTCGATCCTACTCGCATTGTTGCAGCACGGTATAAAATTGAATGCCCTTAATTCAGGTTTGGTATTGCTGAAGACCTAGCAAAAATAATCTCCTTTTTGCCTCCATTGCTACCTAGTCTTAAAAACTGGTCCTTTCCTTTATCCTCTAAAACCTAAAATGCCAAATTAACTTTATTTTTCCTTATGACAAGAGATTGCTCAAGCCATTCTGAAGGAAGGTCCAGTTCAGACATATTCTCTGAGAAGAAGGATGTCATTCATCATTTCCAATGCTGTTTGCCTGCGAATTCTAGCTGTCTATTGGTCAGGAAACAACTTTGGAAGGAGAAGGAAACAGGAATGAGATTGCCTGGGTCACCTGAGCACCTTGAAAGACGCACACACACCAGAATGATAGTTAGCATTATTTAGTGCTTTAAAGTTTGTTGACCCTCTTATAAATATTATTTCATAATATTTATAACTAATTTCATATACATTTTATAACATAATATTTATAACATATATTAATATGTATAATATATACATTGTATATGTGTAATATATATATTTTATAACATATAACTAATTTTATATACATTTTATAACAATATTTATAACATATTTTAATATGTATAATATATATATTTTGTAACATATAACTAATTTTATATACTTTTATAACATAATATTTATAACATATATTAATATGTATAATATATACATTGTATATGTATAATATATATATTTTATAACATATAACTAATTTTATATACATTTTATAACATAATATAATATATATAATTATAAATATTATGTTTATAACTAATTTTAATTTATATTTATAACTACCCTGACATACATCAGACTCCCCATCTCCTAGACCATGCTAGACAATGACCTAGAATACAAATGTAGCATGAAAGTTGACATCTAGTTGTTGAGGAACATCCTCCCAGGGAGCGGAGACACTCAGAAACTGGCAGGATGGGAAAATGGAAAGTGAGAAACAATAACAATACTAACCGATGTTAACATATTCTTTGTCTACATTGTCCCATTTAACTACAGTATTACTAAACCCTATGCCAATTGCAGAGGATACATAAACAAAATAGTGACTAAGTCAATGAATAATGCTCAGTGAATTTTGATGTAACCCGCAATTATAGCAATTCTAGAGCCCTAACAACACCACAAGTGAGAGGAATAAAAGTGGCAACTGCTGAGGACTACCAGGGCCCATGAACCAGGGTTCAAGAACAAAAGAAAGCCAAGTGTACTCTGCAAGCTGGTGAAAGAGGGCCAGTTTTGAATCTACATAAAAGTCATACAAGAAAAGAACATGGACTCTGAAGTCAAAGGATCTGGGTGTCCTGAAAGGGAAGGGAACCATTTATAGTCAACTACTCCTGTATCTTAATGAGCATGACCTCCATCATATGGCTTGGATGGCCTGATTCATTCCTTTTGTACTTAAAAGATTCAGATCTTTTAAAATCTCTTCAAGATAATATTGGGCTCCAGCACCTGGGACAGTGCCCTGTCCAGACCTGGGGTTGACACAGTTTTGGCATTGTAAGATATTGGAAAGAATATTAAACTTGAAACATTTGGTTTTGAATGTAGGTTCTAGCATTTATTTGCTGTTGACTGTGATCAAGTCAGTTGGGGCTTCAGTTTTCTCATCTATAAAATGGAGATTCAACTATGTACGTTTCCTCCCTTTTAGAATAAGAATGAAAAAAACTCCTATGACCAACTTAAAATACTGTAAGAAAGAGATTTTTTGAGCATAACAAATATTAATGAAAATACATACATTATTGTATGTGCTTCTCATAGCAACCCTCTGAGAAGGATTCTACAGCTAATCTCTTTTTTTACATTTAGGGACATTGAGGTTCACAGAGTGGCTTGACCAAGGTATCATAAATAACAAAGGTTTGATGGAGGATTTGAATCCAAGTTTCCACATCTAAACTCAACTCACTGTATCTGATAATCTCTCAAGTCATCAGCAAGCTGGAGTTAAAGGAGCTAGATCTGAATCCCAGAATTTTGTGACTGGATGGGATCTTAAAGATCATGTCCTGATTGTCAATGTCATAGCTGGAAAACTTTCACCATCCTTGACACCCTTCCCTGACTTCTCTCCAGCTTATCAATGTCCAATCGCCCTAAAGCAGAGTCCCCAGAACTGAATACAATACTCAGATTTGATCTGACCTGGGTAGAGTATAGAAGGATTCCTACCTCCTTTCTCTTTGACTTTGAGCAAATTGCTACAGTTCTCTGTGCCTTTGTTTCTCCATCTGCAAACTTATGTAGTTAAATTAAATGACCTCTAAGCTCTAATTCTGGGATCCCATGATCTTGAGCATCCATCAATTAATATCTTAGAAGGGTCACTTGGAAGCTAGTTGAGAGCAAGGGACAATAGATAGATGGGTAAATGGATGAGTTTGTGGGTAGGTGGGTGGATGGATAGATTGATGAATGGAAGGAAAGATGGATGGATGGATGGATGGATGGATGGATGGATGGATGGATAGATGGATAGATAGATAGATAGATAGATAGATAGATAGATAGATAAATAGATAGATAGATAACTCTGAAAAGTTAGGTTATGGAGGATCATGGGTCCTGCACCCAAAGCAGCTAGATGGTTTTCAAAAGGAGCCTTCAATAGTTACTGCCTCTTCCTCTGATCAATAAATCCATCTGTGGTGAATGAATGCTATGGGCTACATATCATCATGCTTAAGTAACTTGGAGCAGTCATGTTAGTGTCTGACTGGGTCCTGTTTCTAACATTTCCAGAAGGGGAGGGTGAGGAGTGGGGGTAGCAGTGGGGAGTGTGCCTGGAATAAGCAGCAGATGTGTCCTAACCCCCTGCAGAGGCATCCTGATGCCAATGACTCCCTTTGTGAACATAACAAAGGGGAAGAAGACATCTGGGCTAGGAGGATATTTGAAGAAAAGAATTTTAATTCTACAAGAAAATAATTTGTAGCCACTCTCTCAGATGGAAGGCAAAGGTTCCAACTTGAAAGAAGGAGACCCCAAATTTCATAGGAAGACAGGAAGATGGACAAAAATGGCTTTGACTCAGAGGTCAGAAATATCCAAGCTATGTGGGCTATAAAAAACCAACTAAAACATGGATGTGGGATCTCTCAAGTTCTTTATTATATGGACTCAATTATAGCTTTATTCCTGGTGCCAATTGTCCTCATGACATCTCCAACAAATGTGAGCCTTAGAGATTTCATCCAACCTTCCCATTTATATAGGAGTAAACAAAGCTCCGAGACATTGTTTATTACCTGTATTGGTTTTTTCTGTTTCCTGATTTGCTCATTTATGAAACAAGTAGATTGGACTGGGTGGCATGTATAGTCTCTTCCAGCTCAGAGTTTATGATTTCCTGGATGTTATGGGTCATGAAGCTAAGAAGCACTAAAGCAGCCTCTTTCAATTCAATAATTCTTTCAATTCCTGTTTCAATTCAGTAAACATTTACTACTTTGGGTAGTAATTGTACTAGGTTCAGGGGATTAAAAGATAATCCTTGGCCTCTGGGAGATGACAGTTGGGTTGGGAGGGAGGTTATAACATGTAGCTGGATGGATTATGAAAGCTACACAAATCTCAGCCAAAAGGGAGACAGGGCCAGAAAGAGGAGGGATGAAAGATGGCCTCCATACAAGGTAGCCTCTGAACTGGAAGGAAGAAGGGAGGAAGTAAGGAGGGAATGAGTTTCAGACATGAAGGACATACTGTGCAAAATCACAGAGGCAGGAGAAAGGGGGTCTAATACAGAGAGCAGCCAGGAGACTTGTATGAATTAAGACTCGAAATGAAAGTGGCAGCTAAATGCCAGGTGGAAATTGTGCATTTTATCTTAGGGATAAAATAGATTTTAAGTAAGGGAATGATGAGGTCAGAGCCATATTTTAGAAATATTTTTTGACCACTGGAATCTATAAAAATGGAGTTCAGAAAAGCTCATCTGTGAGGATAAAATGGGATCAGATTTGTAATGTTCCTTGTAAATCTTCAGGAGCTCTATCAATGCTAGCTACTGCTTTTGTTGTGAAAAGCAGTCTAATCCATTCCAGTAGCCTTGCCTTGTAGTTAGCAGCCAGGTGCTCCCTGAGAGCTGGTTAGGAAACCACAGTCTCTCTACAGACTCATTGTGAGAAGGGAAGTTCTTCAAGGTTACCGGAGACTTTGTGAATGCTCTTCTGAGCACAGGGCTGTCTCCTGCCTCTGAAAAGAAGATCCTGGTCATGCTCTGAAAAATGTGCAGTACACTTGGACACATAGCTTTCTTTCAGAGTTGCAATTTCCCAAGCAAGCACTGGTGGGTTTCCCCTTTGTTGACTTGGTCTAAAAGCAACCTGACAGCATTTGCCCTTGGGTGAAACAAGTCCCATCAGGCATGAACCTCAGAATCCCGCCTCCCTCTTACCTTTGGAGAACAGGCACATGGGACCTTGTCTGGACAGCTCCTCCTTTCCTGCTCTAATTGTTACCAAGGATCCATGGCCCTCCTCAAGCAGCTGGCCCTTTTCCATGACTTGACTTGAGAGCTGTCAATAATTTTCCAGACTACATCTGCCCGAAGGACCCAGACTCCTGCAGAGGATGAGTTGCCAGGGTGTGCATTTGGTTTAAAATGCAGACAAAACCCAGATCTTTGCTGGTTCCTTTGTTCACTGCCAAATCATCAGATCAGAGTACGCAAGTTTAAGCCAAGCTACAGAGGCAGAAAGGTTATCAAACTTGTAGAGGGACAACAGAGAGGAGCTTGGACTATATGAAAACTGTCAGAGATCTTGGGACAGGAAAGGAAGTCTCTGAAGTCAGAGGACACAAGTTTTCTCCTCTGATACTACCAGTGACTTTGGGCAGATTAGCTCATGTCACTGGGGCTCGTTTTCCACATTTGAAAAGAGAGACTTGGATGATATAGTCTATGAGATCCTTTCTGGTCTAGAACTTAGCATGTCAGAGCCAGAGAGACCTTAAAATCCATTGGAATGAATCTGAGAACATCAGCACTCAAAAGAGACCAATCTCTGGCAGGTCTTACAGGTTCTATCTCCCCATCTCCCGTATTCCTCCCCTTCTCTTCACTGACGCCATCCCAGCTCTGGCTTAGTCTTTATCAGTCCTCATCTTGCCCAAGGTAGTCAGTGCCCAAAGCAGGATCTGCAGGTAGATCCTCCTTACTCCAAAGTCAGTCTACTTTCTCTATGTGGCCATCATTAGTTCCACCATTATAACCTAGAGGAAGCTAGGGGATGGAGCACCGTACTTGGAATCAGGTTCTGAGTTCAAACTCTGCATGAAACATTGACTTGCTATGTGATCCTGGGCAAATGAATCCCTGAACCTCGACTGCCTCAGTTTACTTAACTGTAAAAGGGGGGATGTTACAGGATCCAATGAGATAACATTGGGGGTCAAATCTCCTGCAGATTTTAATAACAGAGCAAAGATTCAAATGCAGGTCTGCTGATAACAAGTATAAACCACTTTCTTCTGCAGCCTGTATCTCAAGGACATCAGCACCCAAGTACACCCCATTGCTTGTGGAAGTCCTGAAAATCCAACCATTGATTACTTATACCTTATCTTTTTTTGTCAGGGCTCATTAAAATTCAATTACTTCCTGAGACAGGTAAAATATTAAAATGCGATCAATTAATATTTCAATATAAGGCAAGGGATAAATGGGGATGAGAACTGAGCCTATGCTTTCCTCAGAGGTTCTCTACATTTGGGGATCCACCCAAAATGCTGGAAGTTTTCTATATCTTTTCATATTATCTTGATACCTTCAAAATGAAAAAAATAAGAATATTTTATAATTGGAAAGATATATTGAAAACTAATAGGCTGAGCCAAGATATCAGGAAAAAAAAAAAAAAAGCAGTGGTGGGATAGCTAGGTGGGGCAGTGGGTAGAGCACCAGCCTTGAAGTCAGGAGGACCCAAGTTCAAATCTGGTCTCAGACACTTAACACTTCCTGGCTGTATGACCCTGGGCAAGTCACTTAACCCCAATTGTCTCAGCAAAAAAAAAAAAAAAAGTGATTCACCTAAGCTCTCCCCCAAGCCCCTCCAAACACCTTTAAATAATGCCCTATAGCAAATTCTGGAGTAGCAGAACACACAAAAAGATGGGGGTGGCCAAGAAAATTTAGAAAGTCTGCAGAAAATGGAACACAGTCTAGTGCAGGCCAGGCCAGTGTCAACCAGGCTCCAAAACCAGAAACAATCTTGTGGAATAACTGAATCAGGAGCCACAGGAGCTACTTCTAGAGCTCTCATGCCACAAAAAGGAAGAGGTTTGAATAAGTGGTCAGAAGGAGGTTACAGTGGTCTCTTTTTTGGCACTGGGGGAAGAACTTTGGGCCACAGTCCTGGATGGCAGTCCCAGGATGAGAAGTCCCAGAGTTTGCAGCTGGAGCAGGGCAAGGACCTTTCTCAGAGTTCTAGGACAGAAAAGAGTACTTGTGGCCTCTAACAGACCAGAGCAAGATCAGGAAAGAAATAACCACACTTCTCCTTAGATTGGAAAAACTGAAAACTTACAGTATCTCTATGAACAGCTGCACAAAATCCCTAAAGCTTGGAACAGTACCCAGGAGACAGAAACCCAGTTTAGCAAGGATTTAAAAGTCAAGAAAAAGGTTGGAAAAATGAGCAAACCACAGGAAACAAATTTTGGCAATAGAAAATTACTATGGTGAAAAGAAGGATCAAAATGCACAGGAAAAGGCAACAGTCAAAATTCCTATATCCAAAGCATCCAAGAAAAATATGAGTTGATCTCAGGCCATGGAAGAGCTCAAGAGAAATTTTGAAAATCAAGTAAGAGAGATAGAGGAAAAATTGGGAAGAGCAGTGACAGTGATACAAGAAAATCTTGGGGGGAGGAGGAAGGAAAGATGTACTAATTGATTTAAAGTGATAAAAAAAATTAAAAACAGAAGAATGAAATAAACACTAATAGTTAGATATTTCTATAGTCCTTTTAACATTTTAAAAGTATCTCATATAAATGACTTTATTTGAGCTCACAAACAATCCTGGGATGGAGATGCTACCAGCAATATTATCATCCCAATTTTATAGATGGGGAAACTGAGTCTCAGAATGAAGTGAGCTGCCTAAGGTTCTAAAACTTTTGAACTTTTGGAATTAGCATCTAAACTCCAATCTCTATTTACTAAGCTGCCTCTCAAGCAAAGAGGAGAAAAGAACCCAGAAAGAATAACTAATCTACTCCTAAAGATATTCTGTACATGGAATGTATGTTCTAAAAGGAAATAGTAAATATATACTCATTTAGAATTGACATTTTAAATACATGAAAAATTTTCAAATTTTAAAAAACCACTTCATTTATTATATAATATTTTATGTACTAGCCAGATGTTATAGTGGATCAGGTCAACCTAGAGTTGGGAGAATCTGAACTCAAATCCTTCTTCCTATGTTCAAGAGCTTGTGTGACTCTGAGGAAGTCACTCATTTCCTGATCTATAAAAATGGAGGCAATAAAAGTCCCCATCTTCCAGGATTGTAATAAAACTCAAATGCAAATAAACTTAAAAGCCTTGTAGATTTTATCTACTATATTCTGTTAAATTGGACTCCACAACAATGGAATGTGCTTTTAATTTGCTGCCTACATACAGTCTATTCTCCCAGAATTCTTTATAATATTGTGAAATTTCACTAACTCTGAAGAGTAGTGTGAGTGTGTGATGACTCACTTCTTCAACTCCCACACTGTATACTTTGACTCTCTTTTAGATATCCTCAGGGTTGCTTATACAACAGCCCCAACTAACATATCTCAAATACCTCCACAATCCTGAACTTGTAATTCTCTGGTCACATTCTCCTCCCTTCCTGGTCTTCCTCTGCCTTCCTTCTCTAAAGTGTATCCTTCATATTCCCTGTGACACTAACACACATACACACACACACACACACACACACACACACACACACACATACACACACACCCCTCTTCCCTTCTTCCTTACTCTTTCAGATCAAAACCCCTCTTCTGATCCCCATAATTAACTGGATCTTCTGGCTTCCATTGGCCTCTTGTTCTTCGGCCATTCACATCCCAACGATCTTCAAAAACCTTGATTCACCTGTATAAGATATTATTATGACTTGTGGTTCATGATGCTTTAGGTCTGATTATTCTCTACTACTTCTACTTAACTTCTTCATTCACCTTTGTCTCTTCAAACCTCTGAATGGTCTCTCCATATTTATGTTCTTGTTGTTGACGCCCTAAATTAATGTATTTATTTTCCTTTCTTCTATTTCTGCTGTCCAAGATTTTTGAAAATCAAACAATTCCTACAGATCCAGTTATTGTTCTAGAAATGTTTTAAATGTGTTTTTTAATTAAACATCTTTTTTTTTAATTTAAGGTTAAGCTCAGATTTGCAAGGAAGGTTACCTTGGGCAACAGCTTCATGCCTATGGTTCACTTTGAATGCAGAATAGGATTAAGATACTCAAATTTCCTTTCTTTTGAAGATTTTTTTTGGAACTGTTCAATTTAACTATTATGTGTTGTAGAGTCTGAAGCATAGATGAATTATTTTGTTTTTTTTCTGGAGGTGATCTATAAATAAATTCTTTCACTTGTCATTTTGTTTTCTGTGTTCAGAACTTCTGGGAAATTTTCTTGTGTTATTTCTTGTATTGTGATATTCAGGTTTTTTTGACTTGTCATGTTCCTCTGAAATTGTCTATATATATATATATATACATATATATATGTATATATATATATATATGTACATATGATCCTATCACTAAGGCCTCTCTGTTTTGTTTGCATGGATATCATGGGTTATTTTTATTTTTTAAGTCATTATTATTTGTTTTAAACATTCTTTTTAAAATTTTGAGTTCTAAATCCTCTCCCACCCTTCCCTCACTGAAGAGGCAAACAATATGATATCAATTATACATGTGAAATCACCAACCATACTTCAATTTGCACTCAGTATTCATCAGTTTTCAGGCTAGAGATAAATAGCACTTTTTTTCATCATGTGTCCTTTGGAATTATCTTGGATCACTATTTTGACCACAGAAGCCAAATCTTTCACAGTTAATCATCACTGATGTTACTGTGCATAATGATCTCCCAGTTCTTCTCACTTCCCATTGCATCAACTCATACAGATTTTTGTCATTTTTTTCTGAAACTATTCCCTTGACATTTATTTTAGCACAATGGTATTTCATCACAATCATATGCCAAAACTTGTTCAACCATTCCCCAATTGATGAGCATCCCCTCAATTTCCAATTCTTTGCTAGCACAAAATGAACCAAGATAAATATTTTTGTAACTGTTGGTCTTTTTCCTTTTTTATTTCTTTGGGATATAGACCTAGTGGTTCTAGGGCTGGATCAAAAGGTATATAACAAGTTCATAACCCTTTGAACATAGTTCCAAATTATTTTCCAGAATGGTTGGACGAGTTAGCTATACCACTAACAGTTCATTATGTATCTATTTTCTCTCATCCCTTCCAGAATTTGTTATTTCTAGTAGGTATGAGCTGATACATCAGAATTGCTTTAATTTGAATTTCTCTAATCCATAGTGATTGAGAGCATTTTTTCATGTAACTATAGATACCTTTGATTTCTTCTTCTCATAATTACCTGTACATATTCTTTGATCATTTATTAATTGGAGGAATGTCTTTTATTTTTATAAATTTGACTGTTTCCCAAATATTTGAAAAATGAGGCCTTTATGGATAGAGCACCAACCCTGAAATCAAGAGGACCTGAATTCAAATTTGGTCTCATACACTTAACACTTCCTAGCTGTGTGACCCTGGGCAAGTCACTTAACTTTTTGCCTCAGCAAATTAAAAAAAAGAAAAGAAAATGAGACCTTTTTCAGAGAAACTTGCTATAAACATTTTTTATATGACTTCATTGTCATTTTTGGCAAAATGTAGTTTCCCTGATTCTTTCAATTAGGTCTGTTTTTGCTTTTGCTTTTATATGAGATCCTGATTGTTACTCCTGCCCTCTTTACTTCAACTAAAGCATAATAGAGTCTCTTCTATCTCTTCATTGAAGTTCTGCAAGTGTCTTTCTGTCTCAAGTGTGTCTTATACACAACATATAATTAGAGTCTGATTTCTACTACCTGCTTCCATTAGAGGGGCTAGCTCATTCCATTTACATGCAGTTATGATACCTAACTGTGCATTTCTCTCCATCTCATTTTTCTCTATTTATCTTGATCTCTCTCTTTATCCTGTCACTCCTCAAAAATCTATCTTGCTTCTGACAATTGCCTCCCAATCTGTCATCTGTCCTTGCCCCTCCCCATAACTTTTATTCTCTTCCCTTCCAACTTCCCTATTGGAGGAGATAGATTTCTACACCCAACTGAATACACACACACACACACACACACACACACACACACACACACACACACACATCCATCACCCACACTGCCACTCCCCATTTTCCCCTCCAGTTCATGCCTTTTTTATGTGAAAAAAATTGCTCCTTCCCCAAGTGCATCTCTCTTTCTCACATCATCCGTCTTTTATTGGAGATTATCCCAACATAAACAACTCAAACCCGTGCACTCTATGCAGACTCCTCCTAACTTCTCTAATAAAATTCCTAGGAGTTATATATGTCTTCTTTTCATATAGGAATATCAACAGATTAACTCCATTGAGTCTCTTGATTGCTCTTTCATGTTTATATTTCAAAGTTTTCTTTGAATCTTGCATTTGAATATCAAATTTTCTATTCCTCTCTGATCTTTTCATCAGGAATATTTTAAAGTCCTTTCTTTATCTTTTTAAATATCCATTTCTCCCTAAAGAATTAGATTAGTTTTTCTGAGTAGATAATTCTTGCTTGTAATTCTAGTTTCTTTACCTTCCAGAATGTCATATCCCAAGCCCACCACTCTTTTAATGTGAAAGCTATTAAATCTTGTGTGATCCTGATAGTGACTCCATAATATTTGAATTGTTTCTTTCTGGCTACTTACAATATTTTCTCCTTGACCTGAATGCTCTGGAACTTGGCTATAATATTCCTGGAAGTTTTCATTTTTGGATCCCTTTTAGGTAATTGGAGGATTATTCCAATCTCTATTTTACCCCCTTTATGTAAGGTATTGGAGGCAGATTTCCTGTATAATGTCTTAAAATGTGATGTTTAGCTTTTTGTGGTCATGGCTTTCAGATAGATCAATAATTCTTAGATTATTTCCCCTCACTATGCCCATAAGGCTATCAAGCTGTGCATACCCTTTGATCCAGCACTACTGGGTATGTATCCCAAAAAGATCATAAAAGAAGGGAAAGGATCCACTTGTACAAAAATGTTTGTAGCCACTCTTTGTGGTGGCAAGAAATTGGAAGTTGAATGGATGCTAATCAATGAATAAGTTGTGGTATATGAATGCAATGGAATATTATTCTATAAGAAATTATGAGCAGTTTTATTTCTTTTTTTATAACATTATCTCTTGTATTCATTTTTCCAAATTATCCCCCCCTCCCTCTACTTCCTCCCCTAGATGACAGGCAATCCCATACATTTTACTTTTGTTACAGTATAAATTAGAAACAATATATGTGTGTAAATACAATTTTCTTGTTGCACGTTAAGAATTGGATTCCGAAGGTATAAGTAACCTGGATAGAAAGACAGTAGTGCTAACAGTTTACATTCACTTCCCAGTGTTCCTTCTCTGGGTGTAGTTGTTTCTGTCCATCATTGATCAGCTGGAAGTGAGTTGGATCTTCTTTATGTTGAAGATTTCCACTTCCATCAGAATACATCCTCATACAGTATTGTTGTTGAAGTGTACAGTGATCTTCTGGTTCTGCTCATTTCACTCAGCATCAGTTGATTTAAGTCTCTCCAAACCTCTCTGTATATTCCTCCTGCTGGTCATTTCTTACAGAGCAATAATATTCCATAACCTTCATATACCATAATTTACCCAACCATTCTCCAATTGATGGACATCCATTCATCTTCCAGTTTCTAGCCACTACGAAAAGAGCTACTACAAACATTTTGGCACATACAGGTCCCTTTCCCTTCTTTAGTATTTCTTTGGGATATAAGCCCAGTAGTAGCACTGCTGGATCAAAGGGTATGCATAGTTTGATAACTTTTTGGGCATAGTTCCAAATGAGCAGTTTTATTTCAAAAAGCCTGGAAAAATTTATATAAACTGATTTATTTTTTTTATTTATTTATTATAAACTGATGCTAAGTGAAGTGAACAGAAGCAGGAGACCACTGTACACAGTAACAACAAAATGATATGATGATCAGTTATGATATACTTAGTTCTTCTTAGCATTGCAATGATCCAAGACAATTCCAATAGACTTGGCATGGAAAATGCCATTTGCAACCAAAGAGAAAAGTAGAGAGACTAAATGTAAATGAAAGTAGAGTATTTTCACTTATTGATGTTGTTTGTTTGCTTGATTTTTTCTTTCCCACCTTTTTTTTCCCTTTTGATCTAATTTTTCTTGTACAACATGACAAATAAGGAAATGTGTTTAGAAAAATTGTACCTGTTTAACCTATATAGGATTGTCTTGGGAGAAGAGGAGGGGAGGGAGAAAAATTAGAACACAAAATCTTACAGAAATGAATATTGAAACTATATTTACATATATTTGGAAAAAAATAAAATACTATTAAGAAAAAAATTATCTCCAATCCATTTTCTACATCATTGTTTTTCCAATGAGATACTTCACAATCTCTTCTACCTTTTTTATTCTTTTGACTTTTTTATTGTTTCTTGAAGTTTCATGGAGTCATTTGCTTCCATTTGACCAATTTTAATTTTTAAGGAATTATTTTCTTAAGTGAACTTTTGTACCTTTTTTTCCACTATGCCTATTCTACTTTTAAAAGTTCTTTTCTTCAGTAAAGTTTTTTGCTTCTTCTACCATTAGGCCAATTCTATAATAAGATGATTTTTTTCAGTATTTTTGTGCCTCTTTTATCAAACTATTAATTCTCTTTTTATATTTTTTTTGCATGATTCAAGTTTCTCCTCTCAACTTTTTCTATATCACACATATCCTTTTAAAAAAACTCAGGAATTATGGTTGGTCTTCAGTCCAATTAGCATTTTTCTTGGAGATTTTTTTTAATTTGTAAAATAATATAAGCATTTTTATTACCATAGAATTTTTTTAAAAAGGTGATTGCACTTAAAACTGAAAACATCTTATGTACAACTTGCTATTCCTTTTAAATATATAAAAAGGTTATCATATAACTTTCTCTCTTGTTCTTCCCTCCATTCTAGTGATTAAACACAAATATATATGTGTATGTGCATTAAGTATATGTGTTAAATATATGTTAAGCATGTAAATGTGTTAAGTCATTCTTTTATTTTCAGTTCTTTCTCTAGATGCAGATAGCATATTTCTTTATAGGTATTTTGGAGTTAATTTGGATATTTATGGTGATCAAAATGACTTGTCACTCAAAGTTTTAAAAACAATACTGCTTTTACTGCATATAGTGTTCTCTTAGTTCTCTACACTTTGCTCTTCATTATTTTGTACAAGTCTATCCATTTTTTATAATCAATGAGCTCATCATTTCTTATAGCATGGTAGTATCACAACATGATAATATACCATAATTCAGCTATCCCCTAATTGATGAGCATCCCTGCAATTTTCATTTCTTTGCCACCACAAAGAGGGCTACTAAAAAGATTTTGGAATACATAGATTCTCTTCCTTTGGAAATAGACCTACTAGTGATATTGCTGGGTCAAGTGGTATGGACAATTTAATAATTCATTGGACATAATTCCAGATTGTTCTTCAAAATGTTTTGAACAGCATAGTTCTACTAACAATGAACTAATGTCCTAATTTTTCCACATCCCCTCCAAATATATGCTGATTTCCCCTTCCATCATTTTAATGAATCTGATACATATAAAATGATATCTCAAGATTGTTTTAATTTGTATGTTACCAATTAATATTGATTTAGAGCACTTTTTATACAACTACAATTTTTCTTCATGTTCAGAAAACTGCATGTTTGTTCATACCCTTTAACTATTTGCCAATTGGGGAATGATTCATATTCCCATAACAAATCTCTTTAAAGATCTGAAATATGAGATTTTTATCTGTTTATATAAATTTTTCCCAATTTTCTGCTTTCCTTATGGTCTTGGTTAGATTTATTTTATTTATACATAAACTTTTGAATTTAATATCATCAAATTATCCATATTACACTTCACACTGCTCTTTATCTTGTTTATTCACAAATTGTTCGCCTATCTATAAGTCTTCAAATTTTCCATGCTCTTCACATTTTCTTGCAATATTTCTATCTAGGTCCTGTATCCATTTTGATCATATCTTGATAAAAGGTCTAAGATATTTGTCTATGCACAATTTCTACCAGACTGCTTTCTAGTTTTCTTATCTTTAAGACTTTATATGTAGCTGTTTTCTCATTGCTGTCTTCTTCTAAGTTTATGTCTTCCCTGCCACACAGTAGCTTTTTATGATCAACTTCTTTTTCTGTTGTTTGATCATTTTCCCATCCTATTTATTTACTTTGAACTTTAGGGTGAAGTTGGGCTCTGCTCACCTTGGGATGGAGAAGCACTATGCCAAGCTTAAGGCTTTTTTGTATTACTGTTTTAAGAGTTATTTCCAGGGGTCTGCAAGTTTTTAGTGCATTCAAGATGGTGCTAGGCAAAATGTGATCACTGTTTACTTGGTCTATGCCCAGATATTTATCCAGGAAAAGCTCCTCTTCCCCCAAAGTCACAAGTACTGACTCTTGGTCTGAAATTATGACTAGGTCTCCTGGTCCTTTGTGACAAACCCCCAGTTTCTATGGGCAACAGAGTATCCAATGAGAACCAGATGCACCCCGGGGGCTGGCAAAAGCTTCCCTGTAATTTCTTTCTGACCAGTTTTCTTATCCCTTTACCGTCTCTAGGCTAAGACTTCCCCAAGCTGCTGCTGCCTGGTTGTACAATTGCCTCCAAGGCCTGCTGCTGGTGCTCTTGCCACCCCAGTGTTACAGACCCCTTCCATTTTCCCATGCTTACTTGTAATATTACTATATTTTGCTTTTCTTCTTTTAAATTGCCCATTCTCCATTTCTCTCTGTTGCTCCATTCTCTGTCCGAGCTCTGTTGGAGCCTAGAGTCCTCTGCAGTCTAGGAAAATTCATTTGGAATTCCACAGCACAAGGAATGAGGGCAGCAAGGGACATGTGTGGAGTTGAGTTCTAGTTCAAGCCAATGGTTTGGTCTTTACAGACCTGTCCCTGGTGCTAGGGCAGGGAATGTTGAGTGAGTGGACATTATTGGTTAGAGATTAACTTTCTCTCATCTTAGTTCATCCTAGTTTTTCCTTATTTGGATTCTTAGTATCCTAGATTGGAGAGATAGTTGAAGTTGCTTTAAATGTGGTGTGCGATTTCTATTCTAAAGAGACCTTGAGGACTGGAGAAAATATTTAGACTGCCATTTTGTTCGTCATGTGACAGGAAGTTTTTCCTTCACAAACTTTACATTCTAACCAAATTATCCTGTCATCTATTCTCCAAGTTAGCTGTTCCATCTCCCCCCACCAAGCCTGTCAGTAGTCTGTCTCTCATTTGGGAAGTTCACTCCTGAGTCAATACTGGGTTCCCCGGAACCTGATCTTCCTTCAAGGCTCAGCTCAGGTGCTATTTCCTTTAAGAAGTTTTCCCTGATTCCTCTCCTTTTTTCAAGTAACTTGAATTATATTTATATCCCTAGTTACCTGTTACAAGCTCTTAGAGGGATGAGGTTTTGCAACTTCTATCTCTGTAGCCCTAATGAGCTGGTATTATAGTTGGTGAGGAAAGAAGGAAGGAAGGACAGAATGAGGGAGGAGGGAGGAATAGAAGGAAGGAAGGAGGGGAGAAGGAATGGAGGAAGGAAGGAAAAACATTTATTAAATGTTTATTGCACTGAACACCAAAGATTGTAGTCTCCTTGCCCCTTTTTTCCAGATTTGAGGAAGACCAATTTAATCACTTTTTCCCAACTATCTTCATCTTCAATCCCTCCCCCTTCCCTCCATCTAACAGATCCAAATGAGGGCAACTTCCCAACAGCATCCCCATAGCAACAGGGCTGAGCCAAAGAGCTCCTGCTAGGGGGTCTCCATTTTAGAAGGATATTGTTCAGGGAGCTGGGTATTTTTAACATCCAAGGCTGCTCAGATCCAGAAGGTTAGCCTTTCTGGCCTTCTGTCAAAACCCAGGACTGGAAAGAGTCACAAGAAATCTCCTATCAGACGTGATAGAGAAGCGTGTCTCCAAGGGATCAGAACTAAAATCAGTTTGACTCAGGCCAAAAAGAGCCTTAGACTAGAATCCAGAAGTCCTGGGTTCAAACCTGTATTCTATCACCATCCTCTTTTACTCTTGACTTCCTCAACTCTCAGCACACCAGTGGAGTTACTAAATCTCCAAGCCTCATTTTTCTCATCTGTAAAATGGATCATAGGAATCCTTATGTCATAGAATCATAGATATAGAGTCTTAGCTATTTTATCTCTTGCATTTTACAGTTAAGGAAACTGAGGTTCTAATACAGTTTTAGGGGAGATACAAAAGCCTTAAGAAGAGTAAAAGACTGAATAGCATTAAACTCTCTAGGAAAGACAGAGACAGACAAAGAAAGAGACAGACATTCACAGAGAGACAAACAGACAGAGAGACAGAGTGAAAAAGCAGAGACAGATAGAAACAAAAAAAAAAGAGGGGATGCGGGAGGGAGAGAAAAAGAGAGAGGGGGGAGGGAGAGAGAGAAACAGAGAGACCGAGTTGAGTGTGTAGTGTGTGAGTGTGTGTGTATTTGTATGTATATGTGATTTTTCCCTAAGTGCACAGGCTAAGATGCAGACTGCAGCACTTCCTTTCTATACTTAGTGTGAGCTGCTGTGGCCAGAAAAGGCATTGCCTTGGAGCTCAGGGCTAAAAGTCCCTCTGATCTTGGTTGGATTAGTTCTCATACAAAGACACAAAACCTTCATTGGTTCTGGACCCAAAGCCTCCTGTGACATAATTTAATCATGACCTGAGAGTCACCAGGAGAGGACTTCAGTGCAGAAGATTTGTTTGGGGCCAAGACCGTGAATTCCCTGATGAGGGACCGTTCAGGACTTGCACAGCAGAGAAGCCTCTGCTCCCATTTATACTCTGCAGCCAAATGGCCTGCCTGTGGTCCTACAACATAGTCACAAAGATAAAGCTTGAACCAAGGCTGCCTTGACTCCAAGACCAGCCCTGTACCTGCTATTCCACTGTCACGTCTGTAATTCTGCATATTTATGAGAAAGTGACTGACCAAGGTCGCCACGCAATCCACACACATTTGTTACGTGTGTACCTAAGGCTCCGAACAAATGGCCCCTGCCCTCAAAGAGCTTCCATTCTGTGGGAGACGCCAACTGTCCACAAAAACATGAAACGAGCGTGACGTAGCTGAGGAGGGAGAAGGGGGACATCAGCAGGAGTTAGTAGGTGTGGGTCGGGCAGAGAGTAACAAAAGCTTCCTGGAGAAAGTAACATTTCTGCTCAGGTCTGGAGAACATTAGTTGGTCCTGTAACTCAGCATCTCACAGTATGGAATATGGAAAGACTGAGGGATTCATCCAGCTGGTAAATTGGGGGATGGGGCCTAGTGCTGCCTTGCAAGTGACTCATCTAACATCACACAGATTGTAAACAGCAGAGCCAAGATTGGAACTCAAATCCCTGACTGCCAAGTCAAGGCTCTTTCCAAGCTACTATTGCTATAGGGAAAGATTCTATTCCTATTTACTATTATAAAAAATGAATGTTGAAAACTATCTTTACATATAATTTAAAAATAAAATACTATTTAAATTCTATTTAAGTACTATTATTTCTGCATTAAAATACTATTTTTTAAAAATCTAAAGAGTTGAAAAATGACTGAACAACAACATATTTACCTTTAAGAATCCTTACTAACTTTCAGTGCTTGATGAGGTCACAGTTGTAACAAGGGGAGGGCACTAACCTTTAAAAGGCACAAAACACACTTGATATGGTCACTAATTCCCCCTCCTGACTCAGCTGAATTTGTTTAAATTATTCTTTCTTTTTTTCCTTTTTTTTATTAATTTTATAATTATAATTTTTGACAGTACATATGCATAAGTAAATTTTTTTTACAACATTATCCCTTGTATTCATTTTTCCAAATTTTCCCCTCCCTCCCTCCACTCCCTCCCCCCGATGGCAGGTAATCCCATACATTTTACATGTGTTACAGTATAACCTAGATACAATACATGTGTGTAAATACCATTTTCTTGTTGCACGATAAGAATTGGATTCCGAAGGTTTAAGTACCCTGGGTTACTCTTTCTTTTTTTAAACTGTGTACTTTAGTATATGGAGAGCTAGCTTCAGCATGTGGAAGCTTTGGATTCAAATCCTAGCTCTGATCTCGACTGGGTGGGGAACCATGGGCAAGCCCGGTCTTCCCAGGGGAAGCTGAAACTTTCGAAGCGGGTGGCAATCTACATTGGTGGAGGGAATTACCTCTTTGAGAGTTCCCAACCCCAATGATATAATAGGTCCAATGAGACAGATAGATATGGGGGCATTAGTGCATATCCAGTAAAATCTCCAGAGAGCAAAGTGACATTGACCACAATCCCTCATTTCCCAGAAGTAGAAACTGAGACCCAAAGGCAGTTGCCTCCATTTCCAGCCTCTGCTCCACCATTACTCCTCTCAGACTCTTCAAGCACATATTGAGAGACTCAAAAGTTCCTTCTGTTCTTTCTCCTGCCTCCAGGAGCTTCCAATCCCAGTGATACTGAAGCATGACTCTCTAGCCATGGTGCTGAATGACAATGAAAGAGCCTGCTCAGAGACCTTTCCAATGTTCTGAGACTAGCTGGGCTCTCTGGGCTGATTGGCCAGACTGGCCCCATCCCCATCGGAAAGCAGCAGAACCCCTGATCCCATGGATCTTTCTGACCATCAGGATAGCAAGACTCAGAAAGGCCTATTGTCAGCAGCCCCAGTCCTTCCTAGGCACAAAGAACAGAACTGTTCCTTTGATCTTAGAGATCATAACGTCCATTTTACAGATTAAAAAAATAAATAAGGCCCCTTGAGGTTAAGTGATTTTCTTGGGGTCCCACATCAAATAAACATTACAGAACTCATGTGACTCCTAACCCTGAGTCCGGTCCAGTTACCTGCATTCTTTTATGTCCCATAATGATTTCTGGAGCTTCATTTGTACAAAATTCCTGACTTGGGATGAAACTAAATTAATGTGAGAGGAAATCGTGGGTCTCAGAAGATTTATTAGCTTGGATTGCTTAAAAACATATGTCTACACTGATCTAAAGGTTAGAAAATGGGAGAAGGCAGCAAAGTCAGAGAGGGGGTTTTCTCTTGGTTCTAAGGAAAGTTCCCTACAAGGGTCACTTACAACTAAGAAGTAACAGTCCCCGTGACCTTTCCGGGATGTTTGCAAGAGGTTAACAAATATGCAAGTCTCCAGAAGCATTAGGAAGGGAATGACCACCCACAGAAAGTGGCCAGTTCCTTCAGCAGCTCTGCTTCCCTCTTTCAGCTCCGAAGGGCTGGGGAGACTCCACAGAAGAGTTCTGTCTGGAGCTGAGCAAAAACTAGAGCAGGACCAGTATGTCCGGGATCCTCTGAGGAGAAGATGGCTGCCACAGGTGGGGAGGGACCTGGATGAATGGTCAAGCCAGCTGGAGCTGTTTAGTCTAGAGAGCAGAAAACTTAAGGGGGGAATCTGACATCCCTTCCAAAGTGTGGTAGGGTGACAGAGTGCTCTATCTCGGAAGTTTGAGGACTTAGTTGCAAATTTGTCCTCGGACACATGTTGCTTGTGGGACCGTAGGCAGTAAGTCCATCTTCCTGGGCCTGGGTCTCCTCTTCCCATTAGCTATAATCCCATAAGGGGCTTTTGGGGACAACTTCCCTCCAATCTCTGGTATGGTACATAATAGTGGGTAGCTGGGAAAAATCCCTGAATTGGGAATAAAGGATCTGGCTTCCAATTCCAGCTTTGCTGAAGGCAAAGATGAGAAGCCTTTCTCAGGCCTCCTCCCCTGGGACATTGCTCCAGACTCGGCCCTTGTTTGCTCTTAGCTGTTTGCACCATTACTCCCATTAGCCTGGAAGCAGCTTGAGATCAGGAATTCTGCATCCCCCGTGCTCTGGCACATAGGGGCTGAATCGAGGCTGGTCGTCACCTTCCCTGTCTGCACTTCAGTCTCCTTGCTGGTAAAGAGAGAGGGCAGCAAGAAATGACAACAATGAGGAATTCAGGGACAACGGGGAAAGATTCCTACAAACCACAGAGAGCCAAGCAAGCAGAAGCAGGAGGATCATGATTGTCCTTTCCATTCATTCTGAACACGGTAGTGCTCAAAGTGCTGAACTTGGGGCCTGAGTCCAAATGTTCTATGACCTTGGGCGAGTCATTTATCTCCTCGGAGCCTCAGTTTCCTCATCTGTAAAACAGGAGCCTCACTGATCCTCCCAACTCAAAGTTTATGCTCTTATGACCAATCTTGGTCTTGGAAACTGATTAGGAATCCACTCCTCCTTGTCAGGGGGGCTGTGAGTTTTTAATGCAGTATCCACGGCTCAGCCTATTGCTGAAGAGGCTGGGTTTACTTCTTTGTTCTTTGTTACAGGGGAAGGTTTCATGGTGGGGGGGGAGGGAAGGAAACAACTGTATTGATTAAGTGCCTACCCTGTATCAGACAGGGTGCTAAGGACTTTCAAATTCTTATCTCACATCATAAGCTATAAGCTTCAAAACAAAAAAGGAACAATGAGGCATTTTTAAATAAGATGAAAGAGTCAGGTTAGATGAGTTTAAAGGAGTTTTTCCTGTGGGTCTGTCGCCCCAAGTGTGTAAATGAGGGGGGCTGAGGATGATGCAGGCAAAGAGCTCTGGAAGACATCAGCTGCTGTTGATTCCACTCTGTTGTAGGTGTTTTTGCTTGTTCTGTGTGCTTCTGGATTATTTGACTGTTTTTATTTATTTATATAGTTTTAAATTGGTTAAAATGCTTACAAATCATCTATTTACCGGTTCTTCAGAAGGTATAGACGCTGCTTCCTGCAGGAGGTGAAGCAGAAGGACCTGGGCTGTCAGAAGAGCAAAAATCAGGACAGATCTTTGGGAGAGAAGTGCAGTTGCTAAGCACTTCCCATCTGGGGCTTTTGAAGAGGACAGAAGCTGTTCTCTGTGAAGCAGAAAGTAGAACTAGCATCAAAAATCAGCACCGTTAATGTTGGAGCTGAAAGAGGTCTTGGACGCGATCTAGTCCAATTCCTTCATTTAACAGATGGGGAAACCGAGGCTGAAAGAAGTGACCTCTCTAGTTTGTGAGTAACCCTTGTGCCTTTTGCCCCACAGTCTCAATACGAATCCTTCCTCCTTCCTCCCACACAGTGGTCCTCCAGGCTCTGCTTGAAGACCTCCAGTGAAGGACCTCCCCCAATGATTTATTCCATTGAACAATGACTCACATTTCCATGGCCTTTCCCAAGCCATTTTTCTTCTAATGTCTGGCTCTGCTGATCAGTCCATATTGTCTTGTGTATAGTTTGTACATACACACACACACACACACACACACACACACACACACACACGCACACACCCTGTGTCCTTAGATTGTGAACTCCTCAAGGATAGGGAATGTCTTTTGCCTTTTATTATATGAGTAAGCACTTAGTACAGTTCCTGCCAGGTACATAGGAAGTGCTTAATAAATGCTTATTACTTGAATGCTGCCTGGATTTTGTTGTAGAACCCTCTGTAATAAATAGTTCAAAATTGAATAATCCCTATTTTCTGAAGAGAAAGTGGGAATTCAGAGAGGGAAGTGGCCTCCTTAAGGTAACAAAGCAGAGAAGCAGGGAGAATGGGGACTCAAAACCAGGTCTTTCTTGCGACTCAGTTTCCATTCATTCAATATATATTCAGTGCCCACTTTGTGTTTGCCCATCAAATCCTCCCACCGTCTCTCTCCTGAAGACCTGGGCAAGATTTCCAGGCTGGAAGATGTTCATATATCTCTTTCAGAATGTCTCAGAATTAAAGGCAAAGCAGACAAGGAAAAACTCCAATCTCACTTCTCATTTCAAGATAACGAGACAAGCCTAAGTGTTCCATTATTTTTTGGATGGGGACTCCAGCCCAAGCAGCCATGGAGAGGACCAACTCCCCCGGCTTGTGAAAGACACAAAAGCCCCGGGTCCTGACCCTCCTCTGTCCCCTTCCTCCCGCTCAGAGAGCCACCTTCCTCAAGGTTCTCCTAGACTATCACGCCAGCCTCCAGGCTGCTCCCCCTCGAACTCTCCAATCTAGCTTCCTCAAAGCTGCCAAATCCTTTTTCCAAGGGCCAGTTTGCCTTTGGCACTCTCCTGCCCGAGCGGCTCCTGTTACCTCTTGGAGCAACTCCTTGGCCTGGCATCCAAAGCCTTCCACGGTCTGACCCTGGACGCCTTGGAAGGCTGATCTCAAAGCGCTTCATTTCTTACACACCAGGATCTGAGTGAAGCGGCCCACGAGCAGCTCCCTGAATAATCTTCCTCCTGCTCAGCCTGGGACAGGTGGCAGCATCCCCCGGTCTTCTCTCCCCTCTTTGTGGCTGGCTAAGGGGTCACCTCTTGCCATCTGTCTTTTCCCTTGCCCAAGCCTTTTTTTGCCCCCTCCCTCCAACTGATGCTTGCACGTTGGCCTGTGGGCAGAATGCTGACTGCCCGGACTCCTGGGAGAACCTCCTGGAGGGCCAGGACCATTCCATGGATGACTCTGCATTGCCAGGACTCGGTCAGACCCTAATTAAGCAGCTTTGCATCAGCATTCCCCAATTTCATGAAAAGCCAGCCCTTTCTTCACCTGGGGGGTCCATCCAATAGTAGGTAAATGGAATTTTGGGCCTCCCCCCCCCAAACCTGGGCAGGTCTCTCAGAGCTACTTCCTGCCAGAAATGAGACCCACTCATCTGGTGCAGAATCCTTTGGGACCCGGGCAGTCTATTGTTCGAAAAGGGTCTTCAGAACCCACCGGTAAAGGGGAGGACGATCCAGCCTTTGCTGATTGTTCGTCTCTGGAGCAGCCATGAGCCAGCATCCTGAATTTAGTAGCAGATGGGTTGTGGGCGGCCTGCCAGACTAGAGTGGTGGTGACTAATGCTTGCAGAAGTCTCTGAAGACTCCGGGCCCACGCTTTAAACTAAGCCTTCCCTCTGCCCGAGATCACCCCGGGGGACGGACTCTTCTGCATGGAAGGGAGCCTTTGCTGCTGCTTCTTCATGAAGCTCTGGCCAGGAGAGAGGCCAGAGAAACTCCGAGGTTCTTCTCACTATTGCCTGAATTATCAGCATTAAGCAGGTCTTCTTCCCCACTGTCCCCCAATAGTAACTAGCTGATGGGGGGGGGAGGGCATATTGGGAAATGGAAGGAGATTTAGGCTTGGAAACAACCCGACCTGGACTCAGAGCCGCACTTTTGTAGCTTCCTGTCTTGGATTCTCAGTTTTCTCCTCTGTAAAATGGGGGTAATAGTATCATGCCTAGGATGAGAGTGAGAATCAAGTAAGATAACATTGGGAAAAATAAAAATTAAAGTGCTTCTATTGTGGCCATTATTTAGTCCTTGTTGGAGGGCTGCTATCAACCTTGATCTGGTTGGCCCCTGGGAGCAGAGCCAGGAGCAGCCAAAAAGCAGCCCGAGGATCGAGGTCAGGAAACATCTACCAATGAAAACCATCGGTCCTGAGGCAGGCTGGTCCAATCCAAACACCGTGGCTGTTTTCAGCAGAGACTCACAGCAGGAGGGGTCTTGGAAACTATCTAATCTGACAGTTCATTTTACGGGAGGGGAAACTGAGGCTGCCCAAGGACACCTAGCAACAAAGAATATTGGTGGGATGACTGAACCAAACTTCCTTCCCATGCTGCTCCACTTCTCAGAAAAGACCCCAGGAGGGTCGCCCCCATGAAGCTTTCTGCAAAATCATACCTCGCCAAGATCCCCTCAAATAAAGAGAAACAAAAGTTAGTTCTTTTATAATTCATTTCAGTCCAGCCAACATTGATTTAGCAGGTGTCGGGCCCTGTACTGAGCACGGAGAATCCAAAGATAACTGTCAAAAACAACCCCTGTCCTCAAGAGCTTACATTCCACTGGAGGAATAGAAGAGCTTTAAACTGATAAACATGTGATCATTTAAGGTGGGAAAGCACCAGCAGGATCAGGGAAGACTTCCTGTAGGAGACAGCTCATAATCTGAGCTTTGAAGGAGGCTGAGAATTTGAAAAGGTAGAAATGATGTAGAAAGGGGAGGGAGCTTGCCCTCAGCTCAGGACCCAAGAGATGGGAAGATGGAGCTGGGAAAATGGCCAGCTTGGCTGGAAAGTCCAGGAAATGAAGCAGAAAAAGGAGGCTATAGCCAGGCTGGGAAGGTTTTAAATGCAAAGTTTGGAAGCTGGTCTTGGAGTCAAGAGGGAATAGGGAGCCACGGAAGGTTCTTCAGCAATGAAGAAACTTGGCAAATTCTGGGTTTTAGAAAAGTGATTTTGGCAGCTGAGAGGAAGAGGAATTTTAGTCAGGGAGTCATATTGTTAAAAGGGACATTTTTTGCTCAGACTTTGGCAAAACTCAGGACCAAGAGAATTCCAAGGAGTTTGTTAAACTATGTCCATGTTGAAGAGCTGATCACTGAAGATCAAGACAGGCCGGCTTCAAGGCTGACCGTCACAAGGAGGTTACGATGACAAAAGGGTCCTGCTTCCTATGTGGAAGTACTGGACAAAGAGAGGGCGCCCCAAATGCCTCTCCCAACCCCGGCTGCCCAGCAGGGCCAGGCATGATGGGAGACTGAGTCAGTGTACAAGGTATGGCTCCCAGATCTCTTTAGCCAGAGGCAGAGGGTGAGTCAGGAGCTAGAGAGGCTGCTGAAGATCTCGGAGGATGTCAAGAGCAGGGACCGGAGCGGCTAGCAGAGGGAGCAGCACGTTCCCCACAGGAACAGCAAGGGCTTTGGGGGGGGGGCGGAACTGGTCCCCAGGGTGTGGGTCCTGGCTGAGAACCCTGCAGGTGGGCCCAGGGGCCAAGCACTGAGAGACATCCCAGCTCAGGCAAGGATGTGAGAGATCTCACAGCGGCCTTCTTCCACCAAGCCCTACTAAGAGGACCTGAGATGTCATGGGTACAGAGGACTCCAGGTGAGCAACCGAGGCAGGTGAGGGGCCAAGGCGCTTGCCCAGGGCCACAGGCCAGCGTGATCAGAGTGGGACTGAAGCCCGGTCTTCCTGGCTTCACAGCAAACTGGGTCCCCAAGTTCCTTGCTCAAGGGTGGGAAGCACCTGAAGAAGCCAGGCCATCTCACGCCAATCCCTGTCCTCCCCACCACACCCGCCTGTACTTGGGGGACAAAGGCTGCCCAGGCAGATGTCGGGGCCCTGAGACTCTCCCCTAATTAAGACTCTGCAGGGGCCTGAACCAGGGCAGGGCAGCCAGCAGGAGTGGACAGAAGGGGACACATTCGGGGGCCGTTGTGGAGGAAAAAGCCACGAGATTCTCCTGCCCAAATAAGCAGCGAGAGCCCAGAGCCGATTTCATAACAACGCCTCGACCGCAGCCTACTTCGGCTTCCTGGGCTGAGCTGCATCCCTGCTAAATTGCACTCAGCTATTCTGAGCTGCCAGGCTTATGTAAGACTGCTCTGAGTGGGGGTTTTTTCCTTGTAATAATAGCAGTTCCCACAGACAAGGCTCCTGCTAGCTCCCAAACCTGTCACAGCCTCGCCACTTCACTCACCATTTTCAATGGAAAGGCTAAAAAGCGGCCCAGTGCCCGGCCGCCCTTGGCCCCTCCATCTCAGGGGAGAACTGACTGATGATAATCAATAGCAACACTCCAAGATCCAGAGGGACTGGACTGGGAGGAAGGGAAGCCGAAGTCAGGGGCCGGCTTGGTTCTCGGGGGCCCGGGAGCTTGGGCTCGGAGGGGAAGCTGAGCCCCGTGAGCCTTGCTGAGCACGTTACATAAGCTGACTTCTTGTATCCTCACAAATCCCCGAGTAGGAGCTTGGATTGCCCCCACTTTGCAGATGAGGAGACTGAAGCACACAGCACTGAAAAGACTTGTTTAGGATCACATAGCTAGGAAGGGTCTGAACTCGGCTCTGCACGGCGCCAGGGTCCGCTGTTCTATCCGCCGTCCCTGCCTAATCCCTGAAATATTTAATGGAAAGCACTTTGGAAACCTTAAAATCCGATGTGAATATTGTTTTTTTGGGAGCCCAGATTTCTTCCATTCTCTGTTATATGTATCCTGTATGTGCCTAAATTTACATTTGTCTCTCCCTGTAGACTGGGAGCTTCTCAAGGGCAGGGACTGTGTTTTTGCCTTAGTATCTTGGAATACAGTAGATGCTTAATAAATGCTTGTAGCCCAAGTTGTAAGTTTTACCTGATGATTTGGGCTTAAATCCTATTCGAGCCCTGTCATCCCTCAGCCTTAGCCTCCCTTTCTGGGGCCATGACTGAATCCTCGCCATGTTGGGGAGGAGGTCCTATGGCAGCATTGGCCCATTTTATAGAGGAAGGGACGGAGCCTGGGAGGGGAAGCCAGATCTGGAGGACTGACTCCATGGGCTTGCACCTGCTGAAGGCTCATTTGGATGGACTGTTCAGAGCAGAGATCAGAACTGCCTGACTCAGCCCTGGCTTTCAGTCTCCGGAGGTCTCTGGGAAAACAGCCTGGAATGAGGTGCAGTCGGACTAGAAATGATGCTTTTGTGGCTGGATTTGATCAGGGAGTCAACACCTTCCCAGGGAAGGAGAGCCGCCCCTCACAGCCTGGGAGGAAGGCTCACCTTTGGCTCGAGATGAAGTTGGGGCTGGAGGAGAAAGACCTTCCCAGCCTACCGAGCATGGAAGCCGAGGTCAGTTTCTTACAAACCATTCTTGGAGTCTGTTTCTGTCTCTGGAAAACAGAGATAATTGATGCTTGTTGTGTCCGGGAAACTTGACTAACTTTAAAGATTATCAGGGAGTGGACTGAGATCAGGGAGGTCTGGGCTCCATGGCTTGGGGTTAGGAGGGCCCCACCTCTGATGTTAGCCATGGGATCCAAAGCAACTCCCCTCCTGTCTTGGATATTCCTCCTCCTCCTCCTCAGTAAGACAGCAGGACAAGGCCAGGCAGCAGTGGCTGCCATTTAGGAAGGATTTTTAATCGATTTTTTTTCCTGAGGCAATTAGGGTTATGTGACTTGCCCAGGGTCACAAAGCTAGGGTCACAAAGCTGAGGTCAGATTTGAACTTGGATCCTCCTGACTTCAGAGCTGGTGATCTATCCCCTGTGCCACCTAGCTGCCTCTTTTTAATAGATTTTAAAAGTAAAATTTGAAATTTATTTTTTTTTAATTAAGTAAAAAAGCAAAGTGCCTTTGAGTTATCATCTGATTTAAGCCTCACAATCCTCTAGGAGGGAAGTGTTCCAGATCTGTTGCTGCCCCATTTTACAGACAGAGTAGCACTGCTGACAAGTGGTCAGAAATGGATTCGAATCCAATTTGGGGGCTTGACATATTGCTCCCCATTTCATTGTGCTTAGTGTCCTGGGGAGCCCCAATGTGATCACATGATTTATAAAGTCTGAAGGGTTTCCTTGTCCTAAATTTCTGCTCCCATTTATCCTTCACAGACCAGTCCTTTCATCAGATCGCCTCTTCCTACTTCCATGTAACTGAAGGCTCTTCCCAAAACTGTACAGCCATCTTAAAGCTGGGGGGAAATGGCGCTCCATGTGCCGGCAGACACTTCTGGCCTTCCCCATCTCCTTCCTGGCTCTATCCAGGTGCCACCTCCCACGTGAAGCCATTCCCAATACCCCCAGGTTGTCAGTGCGGGTCCCTCTTGAAATTATTACTTTTGTTTTTGTTATAGAATATAATATAATTATATAGAATATAATAATTATTATAAATTATCATTTTGTATAACGATATCCGTCTCCTATTTTCTCATCTCTGTAAGTACTAACGTAAGCTTCCTGGAGGCAAGAACTACAAGTCTTTGCTCCCCAACACCCCACACAGCGGCTCCCCAATAGTACACAGAAAAGAGATGGTTATAGCGTCAAATTATTAAATTACATTGAGTACCAAGTGTTTCCTGTTCATGAGGCTCTGTGGGAGTGGAGGACGCCGTGACTTGCTGAGGGCATTAGGCTCTTCTCCAATGTGAATTAAGTCCATAGTTCTCAGTCCCTAGTTTTCCCCAAAGCCTCTCTCTTGAGCCCCAGCATTGTGGCCTCAGGCCAGCATGATGCTGAACCCCAAAAGTCTTCTCTGTATCAGACAGCTTTGAGGACATCGAGGGTCATTAAATCCATTCTCCTGCCTCAGAGCCGGAACACAGACCACAGATTGAGACCCCACCGTCAACTGGCTAAAGTCGAGCCCCCTATCCTCCCTTTGTTTTCTCTTCACACTGAGTCATGCCCTATTTTAATGAGTTTGCAGAGTTCCAAGTCGATGTCCCCATGTGGTTTCTGACAGAACAAGTCATTAATTAAACTTGAGAAGTAATAACAACTGTCATCATTCTCTCACAAAGACTACACAAAGAATTCTAGAACAAATCTACCATCAGAACTCACATGATCCTCCAAAAACCTCTCTCCCGAAGGCCTGGAAATTCGTTTCCCTGAGCCCCTTGACCTCAAATGTATCCTAACAAGCTTCCTAAGAAAATAAGGCAAGAAACAGGTAAGTGACCGGCAGGTTGTGGACTTTGAAAGTGAAATAATGACTATTCTTGACTCAGAGGACATCCAAATGAAGAGGTTCCATTGGGAGGTTCCTCTTGGCAGGAGTACTGGGATCCAGGCTCAAGCAAACCAGGACATTCCCCAAGTCCAGTCCCTAAGAAATGGAGAGCCAATTTTGTGAGGTGGGCTCCACAGGTATGTTTATCACTCTTTGGCAGCTCTTGGCAACCTGGTTTCAATATCCTTAGTTTGCTTGGAAATCCTGCATGTTTTATTTTGTACATTTAAAGACTAGCTGTTAAGGGGTCCGTGGATTTGCCCAGAGACGGTGGGAAATGTTAGGTTCTTACTAAGTGCTAATGAGTTAACATAACATGTGTTATGTTACTATGTTACTATGTGTTTATGTAATCTATGTAATTATGTGTAATGCCTCCCCTATTGATGGATTTATGTTTCAAGGTCATGACTATCCCATGTTCTAAATCAAAAGAAAGGGGGAGATGTTAGGTTCTTACTAAGTGCTAATGAGATAATGAGATATTAGGTTCTTACTAAGTGCTAAGTCAGTACTTGACAATTCTCTAGTTCCGGCCTTTACTGGGAGTTTTGCTTGTGAATTCCTGGGGAAGAGCTTGCATGCTCAGGAGGAACAAGTTCATTGGTTGAAGTAATTCTTCCCAGAAGCCCTTGCATTATCCCACGCCCATTCTCTGGGAGGATAAAAGAGGGCAGCTCTGGAGGAAAAGAGAATTTTTTCTGGACAAGACTTGAGGCAGCTCTCTGCAGGAAGGGAAGTCTGCTCTCTACAGGAAGAAGAATCTGTCCAAGAGATTTGAGTTGACACAGCAGATCTCCTCCCAGAGAGTGATCGGCAGCTTCTGGAGACAACAGCATGTTACAGGGAAAGGCCGTCCACACAAAAAAACCAAGAACTTCTGCTGTAGAAGTTTTCATGTCAGGTCACCAACGTGGTGCTTTAAGGTTCTTTCAGTCTCTACATCTATGAACAGCTTGCCCAGCTCAGCCAGGTAAGGAGTGGAAGAGCTGGGGTTCAAACCCAATCAGTCCTTCAATAGCAGTCTTCCCACTTGACTCTGTCCATGGTACTAGGAGGCACACTTTGTCCTTGAAGCCCAACCCATGGCATACTAAGAGGCTCTGAACTCCTTTTCCCCACCCCTTGATTTGTGGGGGAGGCAAGGAACAAGAGGAGATGTGGAAGTGGAGCTCCTATTCCAGCCTCATAAATATCTCAGGCTTTCAAATCAGTAACCAAGGGCACAGACTTCCCTTCATGTGAAAGAAAGGATTTGATCCAATGGCCTCTAGGACCTCCTCCGACTTTGGTGAAAGAGGATGTGTGACCTCATAATCATAGCATCTTCAGGAAGAAGGTTCTTCAAAGACATCTATTCCCACCATTTGATAGATGAGGAAAGTGAAGGCCAGGGATTTGCCTAAGATGAACTAGAAGCTGAGATATAATTTGATCCTTGGTCTTCTGATACTCTCCCTCTGCTCCTATGACCTTCCTCCTGGAAGCTGACCTTGCTTTTGTTTGGGTCTGTGACTCAGTTTCCTCATCTGTAAAGTGACTGGGGGCAGGAAGGAGGTTCCTTACATTTCTAATCATATGAAAAAATCTTTAACTCATTGATGTTATGATCTCTCAGTTAAGACAAGTTGGACAGTAAGCATTGACGTCAAGAGATCCTACATTAGGAGTTCCCGACACCGATGAAATCGCTGATCCATTCTCTATGCCCCAAAAAGAGTTTAAAAGAGAAAACTATGTCCCTTAGCTTTCACAGAATGGTTCCAACATAAGCTCTGATCTTTCCCCAAATGTTTTTGGCTTCTCAGCATTGACTATGTCATCTATGCATCACTCCCCCACTCAAGAAGCTGCAGTAGCCTCTTATTCCCTCTGGGACACAATGCAAACCCTCCTCTGGCATTAAAGCCTGATTCCATGGACCCTTCCAGGCCGGCTCTTCACGGTTCCTCTTTGCACCTCTGCAGATGGCTCTCCAGCTTCAGCCTGAATGTTCTTCTCCCTTCCTCCCATCTCTTGGGAGCCCTGGCTGCTCTGAGGGCTTAGCTCAGGCATCTTCCCTAATTCCTCCAGCTGTTTGTGCTGTCTCCGTTCAAAGTTGTTTAGAATTTATTCTCAGGGAAGGTTTGGGCTGCCTGCTGTAGGGAAAAGGGGGAGGCAGTTCTCTGAGTTACCAAAGATCCCTGGGAGTGTTTGAGGACTGAAAAACAAAGGAGAGTGGAAGTGGAAGTGGGGGCAGGCAGGTCTTCCTACTTCTAAAGAAGTAAAACCCGCGGGGGAGGGCTGGTGCCAGCCCGTGCCAGGCTCCCAGAGCCCGGTGCTGAATTTTCCGTGGGATCACATTCACACTTCAACATTCAGTAATCCAAAGCAGAATTCAACTTACAGTTTGGTTGATAATGTAAACTATTGGAAGTGATGAAAAAGGGGTTGATCATGCTTGATTAGATTGGAAAGGACATCTCTCTCTTACACATTTTTCCCCAGACAGCCAGCTGGTAAACATTTACACCAGCGCATCTCTGACTGTTATTTAATGGGTTTTATCATCCATTCTCATTCCTCTGGTGGGAATATTGAGGAGGGAAAAACCCAACTCAATGCAGGTGGCCTAGCTGTACCAGATATAAAACTATTACAAAGCAGAGGTCACCAAAACCATTTGGTTCTGGCTCAGAAATAGAGTAGTGGATCAGTGGGATAGGTTCGGTTCACAAGATACAATAGTCAATGACTATAGTGATCTAGTGTTTCAGAAACTCAAAGATCTCAGATTCTGGGATTAAAAACTCACTATCTGACCAAGAAATGCTGGGAAAATTGGAAACTAATATGGCAGAAACTAGGCATTGACCCACACCTGACACCCAATGCCAAGTTAAGATTGAAATGGGTTCATGATTTAGACATAAAGAGTGGATACTTTTTGCTTATTATTGTGTCTAAGCAAATTAGAAGAAGAAGGGGTGGTCTACCTCTCAGATCTGTGGAGAAGGAAAGAATTTGTGGAGAAAAAAAGAACTAGAGTACATTGTGAAATGCAAAATGGGTAATTTTGATCATATTAAGTTGGAAAGTTTTTGTATAAACAAAACTAATGCAGGCAAGATCAAAGGGAAGTAGAAAACTGGGGGAAAATTTGCATCCAAGGGTTCTGATAAATACCTCATTTCTAAAATATGCAGAAAATTGGCTCAAAATTAAAAGAATACAAGTCATTCTTCAGTTGATATAACAGTCAAAGCAAATGACCAGGCAATTTTCAGATGAAGAAAATAAAAACATTTCTAGTCATATGAAAAAATCTAAATCATTCTTGATTAGAGAAATGCAAATTACAACAAGTCTAAGGTACCACTTCACACCTCTATGATTGTCTAAGATGACAGGAAAAGATAATAACAAATGTTGGGGAAACTGGGACACGAATGCATTGTTGGTGAGTTATAAATGGATTCAACCCTTCTGGAGAGTAATATGAAACTATGCACAAAGGACTATCAAACTGTGCACACCCTTTGATCCAGCAGTGTCTCTACTGGGCCTGTATCCCAAAGAGATCATAAAAAGGGAAAAGGGATCTGTATGTGCAAAAATGTTTGTGGCGGCCCTTTGTGTAGTGGCAAGAAACTAGAAACTAAGTGGATGCCTATAAGATGTGGAATGGCTGATAATTTATAGTATATGAACATTATTGTTCTGTAAGAAATGACCAGCAGGATGATTTCAGAGAGGCCTGGAGAAACTTACGTGAACTGATGCTGAGTGAAGTGAGCAGGACCAGATCATTGTACATGGCAACATGGCAACAACAAGATTATACAATGATCAATTCTTTTTTTTTTTTTTTTTTTTTTTTCCTGAGGCTGGGGTTAAGTGACTTGTCCAGGGCCACACAGCTAGGAAGTGTTAAGTGTCTGAGACCAGATTTGAACTCGGGTCCTCTTGAATTCAAGGCTGGTGCTCTATCCACTGCGCCACCTAGCTGCCCCCTACAATGATCAATTCTGATGGACGTGATTCTCTTCACAATGAGATGATTCAGGCCAGTTCCAATGATCTTGTGATGGAGAGAGCTATCTGCACCCAGAGAGAGGCTGTGGGGACCACAACACATTATTTTCATCTTTTTTATCGTTGATTGCTTTGCTTTTGACTTTTTCTCATTTTTCTACTTTTTGATATGATTGATATGGGTGGAAATAAGTATAGAAGAATTGCATCTGTTTAACATATATTGGATTACTTGCCACCTAGGGGAAGGGGAGGGAGGAAGGAAGGAGGAAGAAAGGGAAAAAACTTGGAATACTGGGTTTTCCAAGGGTGAATGCTGAAAAGTATCTTTGCATGTATTGTGAAAATAAAAAACTAGAATTTAAATAAACAAATAAAGCCAGAAAAAAAAAAAAGAATAAAGAAAAAACCTGCGCTCTGAGGGCCTGGTGCTCCCAGCACTTGGACCCTGCTCTCCTCAGCCGGGCACACTGAAGGTAAGCCCAAGCCAGACTCACCTATCTGCTTCCCATAAACACTGCCCTGCCCCTGACCTGTGTCTTTTTTAATATGAGGGGTTGCCCCCTCCACCCCAGCCTGGGACGTGAGCCCACTGGCCAGTTCTGGAGAATTCTTACTCTAATTGGAGCCATAATTACTGCAGCGGTCACACACTAGCCACACATTTCTTACTCCCAAGGGCCTTCGTGTGTCTGGCCCACCAGACTCGGGACAGACACAGGGGAAATCTCCTCCTGGGACCCACTTTTCCCACTTCGTGTCCTTGGCTGAACTTGTGCTTCCAAATCCCAGGGTCTCGTCGGTGCAGCCACTGAAGCCTTCCCGAAGAGCAGTTGCAAGTGTGTTCTGCATATGCTACACATATGTTTGCAAAGTGTGGTTACATGCATATTTACACACATTGCATGTCCATTTGTGGAGTGTTTACATGTCTGTACATTACAGGTGCTTCCAATATACACATGTGTGCTGTGCACATCCTATGGATGGTCCATCAGGTACCAGCACAAGGATATAGAGTATGTTCACACATGGTACAGTCTCTTTGTGAAGTGCTATGACATCACATTCGTGCCTGTTACATGTGTGTGAAACTATTCTACATGTATGTTATATGCATGTTGTTTTGGAGCAGATGTGTTTCCTGGAGTGCTGCTGCTCATGTGTTTATAATGTCTCATGTTTATTACATGAACGGTGGTGCAGTGTTATAGAGCACAGGGACATGTGTGCCGTGTTGTTACTACACACTTGGGATGCTGCTGTATGCATGTGTATGTGGTATGGTGGTGTATATGAGTTGTGTTATGTGGTGTGTACATGGTACATGTATGCGCTCCAGTGTTCTCATGTTACATGCATGCAGTGTGTTGTTGCTTGCATGTTACATTGTGATGGGATGTCACATTGTTCACACATGACGTGTGCCTGCTTGTGTCATGCTGTTGTGCATGCCTTGTGCATTGCCTGTGTGTTTATGGGTACCGAGGCACATTTTACACCCATCAATGTGAGTTTATCCATCCCTGCCGTACATGTAGCAACAGTTATACATGAGTTTTGTACTTGTTGACATATGTTTGTGCTACATACGTGTCTGGACATGTTGCATAGCTGTAAAATTCTGCTACTTGTGTCCGTTCCCTTACCTGCGCCTGGTCATTCCCTCCCAGTACAACGGAAGCTCCTTGAATTCCCGGCTCGCTGCCTCCTGCCTCTCCCTCCCCAGCCCCGGCCCATGCTTGCCATGGGGCCCTCGGTCCAGTTTGCTGACTTATTTTGTGGCCCTCCTTGCCTCTGTCTGTTCTCTCGGCCGGCCATTGCTGTCCTTCTGCATCACTTTATAATCTTCCCCTGTGTCTCTGATTCCTCCACAAGTGTCCCTGATTTTCACCTGAGATACTATTTGAAGACTGTTGCTTTCCACCATTTCCAAGCAGCACGACTGTTGCCCAATCTGGCCGCTCCTTCAGGGAATCTGTAAAGTCTTTGGGAAAAAGGAACTTCCAAAACTTCGGGCTAACGCCTCAGCGCCCACACTGGGAGCGGCTGGTGACGATCAACTTTCTGGTGAATCTCCTCAGGACATTTTGGATGACGGGCTTTCTCTCCAGAATCAACAGGAAATGAGCTGAGCATTTCAGCTCCAGAGGGCTGCACAGGCTGGCCCAAATAGGGATGGATCTGTTTGGGATTTGTCTGTGGCCTCCTCCCTGCCTCATCACCACTGGACCTCCTCCACCAGCTGTCGGAGTCTCCAGGCCCTCACACTTCCTACCCAGACTCCGGGAGAGGGAAGCAGGAAGGGCCAGCCTCTCCTCGCTTCTCATCCTGCACTTCATCAGAATCCCATCATTCTGCAAGACCTCTCACCAGCCCCTGGGACCCTGCCCTCCCTCTGGCTGCAGAACATCCACGTCCCCCAGTTCAGAGCATTTTCTGGGAAAACTGTCCATTCCTGGCCCATGGGAAGAGTCTTGGCTCGAAACAACAAAAGGGGGCTTGGGCCTAGGAGAATCCAACCCAGCTCAGCCTGGTCTCTCCCCTGGGGCTGCCTCTCTGCTTACCAAGATGAGAATGGAGTCTTGGGCTAGAAGGAAAAGACCAAAAGGGATCCAAAAAGCTGAGATCAAATCCTGCCTCAGACACATTCTAGTCCTAGAAGCCTGGGCAAGGAACTTTTTTTTTTTTCTCAATTGTGTTTTATTTTTTCCAAATACATGTAAAGATAGCTTTCAACATTCATTTCTGTAAGACTTTATGTCCCAAAGTTTTCTCCTTCCCTCCCTTATCTCCCCCTCCCTAAGACAGCAAGCAATCTGATATAGATTATTATACATGGACAATTTCTATATTTGTCATGTTGTACAAGAAAAATCAGACCAAAAGGAGAAAAGAAAAAGCAAAGAAAAAGGTGAAAATACAATTAATTTATTATTATTATTATTATCAAATCGATTATTTGTATCAATGAGCCAGGAACTATGGGAAGACACAGACAGAAAGGTCCCTGTGCCAAGGAGCTTCCATTCTCTTGGGAGACGGTCTCTTTGCAGGCGAGAATGGGCGCTTCTCCCATCGCCAAATTGCCAACTGAGCAGGGTCCTGTATTTGTTCTCTAGGAAGATGAACAGGCTAGAGCTTAGACTTTACAAAAAAAATGAAGCAAACCTGAAATCTGCTCACTTTTGTGGGTCTGTGTAGATAACACTTCTTTCTTTGATTGCTTCTCCAAAGTGCTCTTTTGTGACAAGAGCGGCACACACGTCCTTCCGGTTTAATTTGGGCTGAGTTAAGAGACTTCCATTAACTCTTCCAAAATTGTCCCATTTGCCTTGAACTTGAACTTGTACAAATTCCCTTGAGGCTCTCTGTTCTTGTAAGTGAAGGAAAGTTGTCATAATAAGGGAAATCAGAACTGTATTGTCTATCATGTAATGATGGCGTGAAGCTACACTGTCTCTTCATGTATTTGTAAAACATTAGCGTTTCTTGTTGAAAAAAAAAAAAAGAATGTCAGTTTCTTTTTTCTAATTCTTTTTTAATTAACGTTTTTTTTTTTTTTTTTTTTTTTCCAAAACATATCATAGAGGCAGGTAGGTGGCGCAGTAGATAGAGCACCAGCCCTCAATTCAGGAGGACCCGAGTTCAAATCTGATCTCAGACACTTAACACTTCCTAGCTGTGTGACCCTGGGCAAGTCACTTAACCCCAATTGCCTCAGGGAAAAAAAAACCCTCATATGCAAAATCATGTTCCAAATTTTTTTTTTCTTTCTTCCTTCCCCCCCACTCCCCATGGCAAGTAATCCAATATAGGGTAAATGTGCAATTCTATCATGCTGCACAAGAAAAATCAGATCAAAAGCGGGGAAAATCAGAAAGAAAACAAAATGCAAACAACAAAAGAGTGAGAATGCTCAGTTGTATCCACACTCAGTCCCCACAAAGACTGGATGCAGATGGCTCTCTCCAGCACAAGATCATTGGAACAGGCCTGAATGATCTCATTGTAGGAAAGAGCCACGTCCATCAGGATTGATCCTCATATAATCTTGTTGCTCTGTACACTGATCTCCTGGTTCTGCATCAGCTCCTGTCAGTCTCCCAGGCTTCTCAGAAATCCTCCTGCCCATCGTTTCTCACAGAACAATAATAGAATTAGCTTCTCGGGGCAGATGCTCTTTCACTTTTGTCTCTGCATCCCCAATGTAATCGGCTTCACTCTGTTTGGAATTTTCTGCGCATTTCAACTTTAACTTATCGGTATGGAAATAATCTACATTCATCCCCAATTAATTAATTAAACTCCCAGATATCTCTTTCCCTTGAGAGAAAAAAATGAATGAAAATCTATTTGCCCTAGCACAGTACCTGGCTTTGTGGTGCTTAATAAATGCTTGTTGATTGAACAAACTGAGTAAATGCACCAAAACTTGAGGAGGGAGAGGATACTAATAGTCTGAGGGGTCCAGAAAGCTATCTCCTGGGACCCATGCACATCCTACTGCCCCCCAATGCCCACTGTTAGCAGGGATCTCCCAAACGAAAAGCAGGAGAGAAATGGGGCATGGGCCAGCTCTGACTGTTCGAAGAAGAGAAAGGCAGGTGATTGCCCAGGGGCACATTAGCCTGGTGGTTAGAGCTTTGTCTGGGAATGGGGCTGGCTGCAGGCGGGAGCAGCTGTCTGGGTCTCCTGGAACTCTCCCTGTCTGGGAGGCTCCTCTTGGGCCTTGTCTGGTGCCCTGGAGCAGGCCGGGCACACCTGTGGAGTGTCTGGGATAAGCTTTAGGAAAAGGCCTTTGCCAGCTCCAAAGCCCTGGGAGCTGGGTCACCCTCTGATTCTGGGCTGGCTCCTCAATGAAGCAAGGAGTCACTCCCCAGCCAGGGGGAAGCCCAGCTGCGGCTCAGACTTGGGTTTTCTCTGAGCTGCCAGCTGCATACAGGCTGGCGGACTGGCTGGCAAGCTGGTTGATCCCATCATTCTGGGGGCACATACATAATATGAAAATGTGCCAACCTCAGGCACTAATGGCAAGAAAAGCTGCTTCAAATGAGAGCCATTGGGGCCCCCAGGGAGGCCGTGTATGTAAGCTAATGACTGATGCTACTTAGGAACTCCTATAAATGGGTGGCTGTCAGGGAGAGGGCTGGGAAGATTGGGGATTGGGGCCATTGCCTCATGCCCATCCCCCAATCCAGCGTTGCCTTCTCCAGACCCTGGATATTCAAGCTTGAAGATCCTACAGCAAGGTCAAACCCATACTTCCATGGTGAGGTACAGTGAGCTCTCAGCCCTGGCAAAGGAAGATGGCGGTGGCCCCCAGCTGCGTGCACAGGTTGGGAAGAGGTAAGAAAGCCAACCTCCTCTTTGGTTACCTTAGGAGAAACATGACATCCGGGAAGAGAGGAGCAGTGACCCTGGCCAGCCCACGTGGATGGCAGTGCAGGCTTTTAAGGAGGCTGCCTCCAGGGCAGAGAGGAAGGTGAGACCAAGCCCAGAGACCACCTGAGAGCAGCTTCCTCTCCTAATAGATTACCATCTGCCACTGTAAATGGGCCTTGATGTCCAATTCAATGAGATCAGAGATCTAGGTGGGTATTCTTTTTAACTATGTATAGTGAGCTGTCATCTCCAGAAGCTGCCGGATCGCTCTCTGGGAGGAGATCTGCTGTGTCTACTCAAATCTCTTGGACAGATTCTTCTTCCTGTAGTGAACCGTTGTCTCCAGGCAGTTGCTATTAACTCTTGTCCAGAGAAGTGACTTCCCTTCCTGCAGAGAGCTCCATCAAGCCAGATGTAGTGCAGAGTCTTCTCCTCTCTCTGGAGTGGTGTCCTCTTTTATCCTCCCAGAGAATGGGTGTGGGATAATGCAAGAGCTTCTGGGAAGAAGTACTCCAACCAATGAACTTGCTCCTCTTATCAAGTCAACCTGAGTTCTCACCTTGTGATTGTCCAAACAACCTGAATTCTCACCTTGTCATTGTCCAGACAACCTGAGTTCTCACCTAGTAATCCTAACAACTATGTGGTAAACTCTACCCACTCCCTCTATCTCATCCTTCCCATTCAGCTCTTGGATAGCCAATGACTCCATGGGGCAATGACTGTGCCCAGTTTGTGTCTGGTAGCATAGAAGAAGGGATCCTAAAGGCCATGGGGGAGGGGGGGGTAAAGAGGTGGGTGATGTTTCCTTGTCCCCTGCAGTGCCCCCTAGGGAAAAGAAGCCTGGGGTCACCAGGGACCACCGTGTGCCTCTTCCAGGAAGCCTTTGCTAATGCCCTGAAATTTGTGATATAGATGCTTCGTGCATCTATATATGTGTGTATGTATATAGATATATCACTTCTATTCAATAGAATGTAATCTCCCCACATCCAGGGACTGCCTGCTTTGAATTTGTCTGTAGCTCCAGTGCCTGGTACAGGGAAGGTTCTTACCCAATACTTGTTGAATGAATAAACACCCAAGAAGAACAAACAGAGATGCTCAAAGGGAAAGAAAGGGTATTTTACACCCCAGGAGCTGGGCCTGACCTTCTCAAATAATATTTATTTCTCTCTAGCATACAGCACTCTCAAGTTTGCCAGTTGTTATCTCACTGGATCCTCTCAAAAAAGGGGTATCAGGGGAGGAGCCCATTTTACAGATGAGAATACCCAAACAGGATGGTTAAGGGATTTGGCCAGACTCACCCAACTCTCAATGTCCTCTCAGGTCCTTCCAGCTCTGATCAGATGGTCCTGAAAGCCTGGCAAAGGAGACTAGATCCATCTGGCAGCTTCGTATCTGTTGGATTCTGGATCTGTGCTTAAGGAAGACCACTGGGGACCAAAGGGAGAATGGTGTGGGCTGAGGAGAGTCTGCAGGAGGGGAGGAGGGTCTGCACCAAGGTGAAGAGTGCCAGAGGGGAAAAAGGTCTGTTCAAGAGATACAACTGAGGGAAAATAACTGAATTGTGACAGCAGATTGGATGGGGAGTGAGAGAGGGAGGAATCAATATGAACTCCATGGCTGAGAGCCTGAGTGATGGTAACAGGCGGGACTCAGGGCAGAAGACAATGGGGTCAGTTCTGGACACTCTGGTTTTAAGATGTCCACAGGATGTTCAATTTGGAAAGACCAATATGTGGCTTCCATACTTTCCTATCACTACTAGAATCAAGTACAAACGCCTCTGTGTGGCATTCAAAGCCCTATCTAGTCTGATTGCAGGCTATCTTTATTAATTTCTTTAGTTTCCTTTCATTTTATTTTTTCCAAACACATTTCCATGTTTACCCATGCTGCACAAGAAAAATCAGTTTAAAAATTTAAAAAGAAAAAAAAGCAAGCAAGAAACAACAAAAAAGATGAAAATGCTGTTGTCATCCACACTCAGTTCTCACAGTCCTTTTCTCTGGGTATAAAAGGCTCTCTCCATCACAATATCATTGGAACTGGTCTGAATCATCTCAGATTCAGATTCAGAAAGAGCCACATCCTTCACAGTTGATCATCACAAAATCTTGGTTTTGCTTTGTACCATGTTCTCTTGGTTCTATTCACTTCACTCAGCATCAATTGATGTGTCTCTCCAGGCTTCTCTGAAATCACCCTGCTGATTGTTTTTTAAGTAAAGCTTTTTATTTTCAAAACATATGCATGGACAATTTTTCAACATTAACCCTTGCAAAACCTTGTGTTCCAGCCCTCCCCATCTCCTCTTCTAGATGGCAAGCAATCCAATATGTGTTAAACATGGTAAAAATGCAATACAATCCAAAATCCAATATATACATACAGATTTATACAACCATATTGCTGAACAAGAAAAATCAAATCAAAAAGGAAAAAAAAAAAGTTAGAAAGAAAATAAAATACAAGCAAACAACAAAAAGAGTGAAATGCCATGTTGTGATCCACACTCAGCTCCCACTCTCCCACAGTTCTCTCTCTGGGTGTAGATGGCTGTCTTCATCACAAGCTCATTAGAACTGACAGGCCATCTTTATATAGCTATTGTACATGACTTCACACAGCTGGTGACCCAGTCCAACTGACCTACCATTTGTAATGTTCTGTCCTCTCTAGATTTGCGATCATTCTCTGGAAGGAGATCTCTTGGGGAGCTTCTGGGGAGGCAGCCTTGGCTTTAGTTCTGTAGATTTTGGATCTACAAGATCTCATTTCCAAACCTTTGCCCAGGCTGTTCCCCCACACCCAGAATACACTTTCCTTGCCTCTGTCCCTCATGAGGCAGAGTTCCTTGAAAATGAAGATTGCTTCTTCATGAGCCCTATTCTGCGTCCAGGTACTAGCAGCATCAATTCCCCCCCCCCAAAGAATAAATCTGTATAAATTTTGTATTTACTTAATTATGCTTATGTGTGATATCATCCCTATAGAATGTAAGTTCCCTGAGGACAGACACATGAACCATTTCTCAGGTCAAGGACCATGGAATCTTAGTTCCAGAGCTGGAAGGCATCTCGGAAGCATCTAGTTCAGCCCTATATCTTACAGAGGAGAAAATTGGGGCCTAAAGAAATTGGGACGTGCTTACCCTCATATAGTATTTATGGAAGGATTACCAGCACCAAAAAAAACCATAGATTCCAGAGGTATTGATAAAAAAAACTGGGGGGGGGGAGGAAATTGGATTTTTGCCTCTTTTTTTTTCAGCCAAGTAGAAAAACTTCCCCCCTCTAAAGGCAGGCCATCCTACCTGGGGGCCCCTCTCATCATGAAAATGTTCTTCCTGCCCTCCAGCCTCAGTTTACCACTGTGCAGCTTCTCCCCTTTGCTCCTGATTCTTCCCTCTGGAACCCAACAGACAGGTCTGTTCCTATTTTATTTATGCCCCCTCATGCTTGTAGGAAGCTAATGGTGGGTCAAGACTCTTCTCTTTTCCATGCTAAGCATCCCCTCTTCCCCCCTGCACTATCTCAAGGACTAGCACCATCCTAGCTTATCACTACCATTCCTAAAATATGGCGCCCGTAATAAGCACAAGATTCCAAATCTCTGGTAGGGCTCTCACCGCATCAGCCCATCTCCACATTGCCTGAGAACACTCTCAACTTCTTGGCTTCCACATTGCTCTGTTGACTCTTAATGAGTTTGTGCTCTACTAAAATCCTCAGATCTTTGCAGACAAATGGATTCTCAGCTAGGATGCTTCTCAGATCCTGAATGTGAAAGTATATTGCTTGAACTCAACAGTAAGAGTTTATTTATTCCTAGCAGCTTTCATCTTCTTAGTATTATTTTGTCCCAAAATTCTCATCACTATCACTGGCTATTCTCATGGGCAAGAAAGTACGGTGAGTTCTGGTATGGCACCATTGGAACAGTCAGACTCAGAAAATAATCATTACAGCCTTATATTATAGTTTAAGATCTGGTACTGCTGGAACTCCTGCCTTTGCTTTTTTTTTTTTTTTTTTAATTAGTTCCTCCGATATTATTAACTTTTTATTCTTCTAAATGATTTTTGTAATTTTTTTAATCTAGATCTAAATTCTAAACTAAAATTTAATCTAAATAAATTTCTAATTAAAATTTGGGGTACTGATAAATAGAAGTATATATAGAATAATTTTACATGTATATACATATTTATGTCTAATGGTAAGCATCTCTAGAGTGAAGGGAGAGAGGAGGGAAGGAAAGTTACATGATAGCTTTATTATATATTTAAAAGAAAGAATAAGTGTGCACTATAGCCTTATGATTTCATGCACAATCCTCTTTTGATTTTCTATCCTATTATGTTATGTAAATGATTGTTTTATTTCTTAAATTCAGTATAAAATAACTTATTTTTTTAAAAGAAAGCCTTTATAAATGATCGAAAATCAACTTGAGAAAAGACTTAGTGGATCTTTGATTAGTTTTTAGACAATGACCTTGATAGAGGCCCTGAGTACATTTGTTATCAGATTGGCAGATGACACAAAACTAGCAGAGGAGCTGGCAGCCTGAAGAGCAAACACTGGATCTAAAAAAGATTTCTTGGACCCCTCGGTGAACAAGGGGGATCTGCAGTGCAAGTAAAGAAGCTGGCTTTAGAAAGGAGAGGCTCTTTCTCCCCAAACTGCAGGGAAAGACAGGAAAACAGATTTAGACTGGGATATTTTGAGGGGGGAATAAGCATAGATGAAGCAATCCGGGCATATGGAATCAAGAATTCACCAGCTGTAAGTGCAGGTGGGGGAAAGTGAGATTCGAGGGTTAAGACAAGAGGAAAAGATGCAAGAAAAGAGAGAAGAAGAAGCTGGGAGCAAGGCAATGAGGAACAAAGAGGGGGCCTGCCCACATGCTCAGCGCCAGTTTGCTATTCATCCAGATGAACTGGTCGTGGTCCAGGGTTGCCCTCTCAAAGAGGGGGGGCCTAGAATCTGGGAGTAATGGTGATATGGAAAACTCAGGATTAGGGATCCTGCCTTGGTCTTATTGGGAGAGGGGGAAATCAATCTAAGAACCAATAAAGATGTCTGCCCAGAAGGTCCACCAGGGGAAGGAGTTCTAAGTGGTCTGGAGGGAGGATCTCAACCATATCAACAAGTTCTCCAGCTCCACCTGCCCATTACCTCCCTGCCTTGGCTACTACCAGCATGGAGGGACTTGGATGCCCTCCGGGGTACTCCAATCAACCAGCATTTATTAAGCACCCACTATGTGTAAAGCCCAAAGAAACCCCTTACTAGCTGTGAGATATTGTGCTAAGTGATGGGGATGCAAGTGATGGGGATGCAGTGCCTACTCTCCCTTGGAGATTTGCCTTGAGGAAAACAGCTCCCCAGCTTCCTCATCCTAGGAAGGGGAGAGAATTGAGTGATGAACCATTAAAATTGTCTCAACACAAGTCCACAGTAGGACCAGAGCTCTCTAGTGCTGGAGGGAACCTCGGAGGCCAGCTGGTCTACACCTCCCCAGCTTTACCTCTGCCTGGACACCTGTAACTGGTCCTGGGTCAGATAGGAGGTAAGCATGAGGTGGAGTCTGAGCCTTAGATCATCCAACTGGGATCAACGAATGCCCATCCAGAGCCGATCCCAGCCTCGTCTTTGAGACTGTCCCGACAGCCTCTCCCAAGCTTTGAGCAAAATTTTCCAGCTCCCCTCAGTGTCCCCCCAGCGCCTTTAATGCTGGATTTCATGCTCTCCTCTGGTCTGGTCCTCCAATCTTCCAGAGGAAGAGACTTTTCAAGAAAGGAGAAGTGACCGTCTTAGAGCCCCCCAGTCCCATCAGGGGCAGAGATTGAAGCTAGGGCCCCAGACTTCAAGTCTGCTTCTCCCCCTCCCCCACCTCATCAGCTCAGTCTCTCCATCCAGGCTAAGCTTTCTCACTGCCTCCCACTCCTTCAGACCTCCAACACCTGACTCACTTCCTGCCCAGGATCCCAGACCAAAGGAGCTATTTTGCATAAGCATTTCTTGGGGCTAAGTAAGCAAAAGACTTTCAGCCAGATTACTTTCTCCCAGATTACTCACTACTCAAATTAATGGCTCCAGATGCAAAGCAAACCGCAAACCGCGTCTTCTTGCTTGCATAGATTGGAGAAAGGAAAACGAACTTGGAAAGGGTAATTCAAGGTAAAGGGAATCTTCATGGGAGAGTTTTGGGGAGCACTAGAGAAGGCTTGCCACCTGTAGCTAGCCTAGCTGAATCCTGGGTTTAGAAGGGGTTGGGGAAGAGGGGAGCTGGAGAAGCAAGGCTCCAAGAAGGACTACAGCACACCACAAGAAGTTGGACTGAAGGAACTGAGAACTCTGGGAGATGCAGTAACTAGCTTCAGGTGTTGGAAAGGGTCTCGTGGGGGGGGGGGGGGGCGGGGACAGGTGTCACTTGCCCTAGATAGCAGAAGCAGGGACAAGGAGGGATGGTTACAGAGAGGGGGACTTCCACTGAATGACTGTGAAAACTTCTTGATGACAGCTGTGGCCTTCACCATAGGAAGGGGGGAGTCATCATTTCTGGTAGCACAATGCATTCCATCACAGGGGCAACCAAGTGGCACAATGGATAGAATGCCAGGCCTGGCATCAGGAAGACTGATCTTGGTGAGTTCAAATACCCTGTGCAAGTTACTTTATCCTGTTTGCCTCAGTTTCCTTATCTGTAAAGTGAATTAGAGAAGGAAAAGACAAAGAAATTTTATATCTTTGACAAGAAAATTCCAAATGGGGACATGAAGAATCATCCATTGCTGAAACAAGTAAATAATGATAATTCTATCACAATTATATTCCACAGTTTCACAATCCAGTTATTCTCCAATTGATGAGTATCCCTTCTATTTCAAATTCTTTGCTTGCTATCACAAAAAGGATTTAGTACAGATAAGTTCTTTCCCTTTTTCCTTGATCTCTTTGGGATACAGAATAGTAGTATTGCTAAGTCAAAGAGTATACATGCTTTTAGAGCCCTTTGGACATAATTCCAAATTTTTCCCCAGAAAATTCACAATTTCACCAACAGTGTATGAGTATCCCAATTTGTCCACATCCCCTCCTGCATTTGTCATTTTCTTTTTCTGTCACATTAGCCAATTTGGTAGGTGTGAGGTAGTACCCCAGGGTTATTTTCATTTGCATTTCTCTAATCAATAGTGATTTAGAGAATCGTTTATATGGCCATTGATAGCTTTGATTTCTTCTACTGTTCATATCATTTAACTATTTATCAACTGGGGAATGTTTTATATTTTTATCAATTTGACTCAGTTCCCTATATATTTGAGAAAGGAAGGGGGAAAAAAAAGAATATTGTGTGGTATGAAACAAATTTGGCCCCAGAGAAGTTATGAGATGCTTTTTTGCAGAGATAAGGTGCTAGGGGTGGAAAATATGACAAACACTATCAGACTCTCTTGATCCCAGTTGGGTTGAGTTGGATTTGCTTGTTTGTTTTTATCAATTTTAAAATCAATTTTTCAATCAAATTTTATCAATTTGACTCAGTTCTCTATATATTTGAGAAAGGAAGAAAAAAAAATATTGTGTGGTATGAAACAAGTTTGGCCCCAGAGAAAATATGAGAAGATAGCCCTTTTTTTGCAGAGATGAGGTGCTATGGGTGTGAAATATAACAAACACTATCAGACTCTCTTGACCTTAGTTGGGTTGAGTTGGATTTGTTTGTTTATTTCTTTGTTTGTTTTTTTTCATCAATTTTAAAAATCAATTTATCAATCAAATTTTATCAATTTGACTCAGTTCCCTATGTATTTGAGAAAGGAAGAAAAAAAAGAATATTGTGTGGTATGAAACAAGTTTGGCCCCAGAGAAGATATGAGAAGATATCTCCCCTTTTTTGCAGGGATGAGATGCCATGGGTGTGAAATACGACAAACACTGTCAGACTTTCTTTATTCCAGTTGGGTTGAGTTGGATTTGCTTGTTTATTTGTTTGTTTTCCTAAAGTGCTTCTCCTTCCTTATCCTTCTTCTGTAACCTTTATTACAAGGAGAGGCTAGCTAGGTAGAGAAGGGTAGAAAAATCTATTCATAAATGAATGTGATATAAAAATAAGAGATAGCTGATTTTTTTTTAAAGAATGAAGCTTCCAAATAATCTTTTTAAAAGGTTCTGTTGTAATTGCTTAAGTGAAAGGAGACGGATTTGGGGCTTCCTCTAGGGGCCTGGCAGTAGAATGGAAGCCCTCATCCCAAATTGTTACTGCCTGCCTCCCTCCCCAATTATCTTATATTTGTTTTGAATTGGTTCAGTAACCACAGAGAGGTTAGTGTTGATTGTTCAATCATGTCTGATCTTCCTGATCCCATTTAGGTTTTTCTTGGCAAAGATCCTGGTTTGCCATTTCTTTCTCCAACCCGGTTTACAGATAAGTAATCTGAGGCAAACAAGTAACTTGTTCAAGGTCATAAAGTGAATGTCTGAGACTGAATTTAAATTCAGGAAAAGGAGCCTTCCTGACTCCAGGCCTGGCACACCAATCTACTTACTGCAGCACTACCTAATGACATCCTCCCCAAACACACACAAGAATAGAAGTCAGGGGCAGCTAGGGGGTGCAGTGGATAAAGCACCAGCCTTGAATTCAGGAGGACCCGAGTTCAAATGTGGTCTCAGACACTTAACACTTCCTAGCTGTGTGACCCTGGGCAAGTCACTTAATCCCAGCCTCAGGAAAAAAAAAAAAATAATAATAAATAAAAATACATAAATAAAGCAAGAATAGAAGTCTCTTAAAGTTTCTTATTTTATTTCATTCAGTAGCAAGAATTCCATAAATGCCTTTTGATTGATTGTTAAGAATGAGTATAAAATGATAGGAATTGAAGTTACCAGGAAAATCGGAAACCCTGGAGTCCAAGCCTCTCCTCTTTCATTTGGTGAAACTGGATGGGATTCATCCAAAGCCAGATCCAGACAGAAAGGAGCAGAGAGATATGTGGAAGACAGGCCTCCCAATTCATGACTCTCCACATCACCATAGCTGACGGATGCTCAGGAGAAACTTAGTTGGACTTAGGGGTTGCACCACAATGGGGCAAGGAAAAGAAGGCAGGGATTGCAGGAGTCTGAGACTGAGCAGCCATGATGATTGGAGGAATGGAGCAGCCTAAAGGGGAGCAGACAAGGTAATGATGAGTCCAGTTTTAGTTGTATTTAAGGAGGAGTGGAAGATTCCACAGATCTGCCTAACAGGCAGGTGGAGATGCAGAGAAAGAGACAGGGTTTGAGAAACAGCCAAGGAGAGGTGACATCTGAGTGAGAGAAGATGAGGCTACAAGGGAAAGAGGAGAGAATGGAATCAAAAGACCCAGGCCTGGGCCTTCCTACATGCCCAGATTTAGGGAGTAAGAGAAATTAACGGAGCCAGTCAAGGGACTAAGTAGAGATGCCAGAGAAATAGGAGGAAAATCAAAATAATGTTAAGAAATGAGAGATGTTCCCAAGAGCTAAGAGATGAGAGACATTTCTGAGAGATAAGAAAAGTTCCCAGAGGAGAAGAAAGGCAATTATGACAAACGCCAAAGAGAAAAAAGCTAAGGGATAAGAGAAAAAGACACTGAATTTGGTCATCTGGAGATCCCAGGGCAGCTGGAGACCAGTGGAATGAGATCTAAAATCAGACTGCAAAAGGATGAGAAGTATATGGGAGATAAGCAGGTCATGAAGGCATGAGACCATCAGAGGACCTGGGTTCAAATCCCACCTCTGATCTTGTTGGCCAGATTCTTTCAAAATCTGGTCCCAGTTTCTTCATTTGTAAAAGGAGGGAATTGAACTAGATGGTCCCTGAAGGAGCTTCCAGCTTTGTCAGTGATTCCAAGTCAGCCACATCTGGCAGCAAAGGAGAGAAAAATAGACCTGGAGCTCAGCCAGGATGAAGGGAGAGCTTGGTTTGTACTACAGACAGGTATGTGTCAGTAGGGAGAGTGGTGAGTACCTGGCTTCTCTCTATGAGTGTCTAGGAATTCAAGAGGTTATGATAAGAGAATGGGAAAAGTTCATCTGCAGACTACTTCCCAGGTTCCCTGGAAATCACAGGATTTCAGAGTTGGAAAGGACCTAAGCCATCATCCGAGTGTTGTAATGGTGGAGTGTCAGCCTTCGAGTCAGAAAGACCTGAGTTTAGGTTTTGCCTCAGATACTTACTAGCTGTGCTGCTCTACACAAACTAATTAAACACTTTTGGTCTGTTTCTTCATCTAGGTATCTGGATGTAATAATAGTAATAGCACTTACCTTTCTTTGTTTTAAGGCTCAGAATAGATGACATCTGTCAAGCACTCTGCAATCTCCCAGTGCTATGGTGCAAATTGTGAACAAGATTTCACTCTATGACAATCCAACTCACAGCCATCCAGCCTTTGCTTAGAGATCTCAAGGAGGGGGAACCCATACCTCCAAAAGCCCCCCCTTTCCCCTTTCCAATTTGTTTCCCTATATTTTGTTCCCCGTGCTCAGTTCCTGTCCTCTGGTTCCAAATAGAACAAATGAATCTTTGCTCAGAATGGGACCACCTTAAAATCCTTGAAGCTTCCTACCTTAGCCCTTGATCCTTTCTGTGTCTCCCTTTGATCTTTCTCACCTTTCCTCAAAAGTGGCAGAGGCCTCTACCAATGCCATTCTCACCTCAGAATTTAAAAGGAAGTGGGCAAATCCAGGACTGTCTTAAATCACAGAGGATTCCCATGAACGACCTGTCACTCAATCAGTGGGACCCTTCCCCTTTCTCCCAGGTCTTTTGCTTAGAGAGTGGAGGGAAATACTGGCTTTGGGAAGTCTGGTTTTCTAAACTCTAACTAACCCTGCCCTTGTGTGTCTACGGCAGCATCTGCCTTCCAGATGTGAATCTGCCATTGAGCTCTCCTGAATGGTTGCTTGCCCCCATGATGCATCTTGAATTAGAACAGGCAAGAGAAAATCAGTAATGAAAATATTTTATTTCAGGTATCGGTCTGACTTCAGGTGGTAGAAACATATATATTAGAATACATATTCTATATTATAGAATAAAGGAAATTAAATTGTCATCATGTGCCAGGCTTTGGGGAATACAATTTCCAAAACAAATAGCCCCTGCCCACAAAGAACTTAGATTCTAATGTACTATTACATTATATATCGGGCCTGGGAACCAGGGAATTCATGAGAATTGTGGAGTCACTAGGAGGGACTTGGGTCATTTGAAGGAATGGGATCTTCGATCTGCTTCCTGCTCTCAAAGTTAGGTGGAAAGGTAAGAAGGAAAAGGGGATAAAGAAAGGGTGCTCTGGGGGTATCACGACCTGACCATGAGTAGAGAGTAGATTAATACCATACTATTCAGACACAGTAGTAACGGAGGCCATTAGGGAAATATAGGCACTATGCAAAGGAAAATGACATCTATGTGCAAAAATTCGCTTCTTAATTCATGATTCACAGACACTGAATGGCAGCTCCAGAGACGAGGCTTTTTCATCCCATTGCCAACAAACTATTTCCGGGGCACTGAAGTCACTTACAGACTCTGCCCTGGAAGAAATCTTGGAATCTATCTAGTCCAGTGCAATTCTGTACAGCAAACCCAATCGATGGATCGATCATCAACTATTAAATGCCTATGTGTGAGGCCCAGGGCTAGACGCTGGGAATCTAAAGACAAAGAGGAAGCCATCCCTGCCCTCAAAGAGCTTCTATTACATTGAATCGTCTATTGTGCTTGAAGATCTCCAGTGCTGGCCAACCCATCCCCTCCTGGCTGCTCCTGATCCTTTCCTGAGAAAGTGTCCCCCATGGCCACCCCCTGCCTCTACCAAACATCATCCATCCTTGCATGGAGTCCTCTGGAGACAGGAACTTGCCTCCTTCCAGACCATTCCAGTTTTCCGTAGGATGGAAGGGAGAAAGCATTTATTAAGCATTTACTGTATGCCAGGCACTGTGCTAAATGCTTCACCAATATGAGGTAAGTGCTATTATTATTCTCATCATCCCCACTTGAGGAAACCGAGGCAGGCAGAAGGCAAGTGACTTGCTAAAGGTCACACAGATGGGAAGCGTCTTAGGCTAGATTTGAACTAGGGCCTTGCGGATTCGGGACCGGTAGCCGCTTCCGGCTGGCACATTAGGAGATCTCTTTGCACCTCCGGCAATGGAACCCCCTCTCCGAGCGCCTTCCCTCGCCTTCCGGTGCCCGGGGCTGGGGCCGCGGGAGGCGAGCGTAGTCCCTCGTTCCCATGGCAGCGTTTCCCCTCCCAGCCCGCCCCCGGCGCCCCGGCTCTCTCCAGGCGGAGCGCGGGTCCCTGCAGGCTGCCCTTTGAAGTCTCGGAGCTCAACCACCAGCTCTTTTCTTCGCTCGCGTCACACTCCCCCTCACGGCGCTGCTCCTTTCCCTGCCTCCTCGGCTCCTCTCGGTTTCCAGCAATCCCACAGCCGCCCGCGCCCCACGGCCTTCCCTTCCCGCGCCCCTTGGCCCTCCCCGCATGACCGAGCCGGTCCCCCGGCTCCCGCCTCCGAGATGTGGGACGGCGGCCCAAGGAGTCCGGCTAGGTCAGGACTGGGGGAGTGGAGAGCTCACGCTTCGGGGCGCGCTCCTCAGCCCCGGCCCAGGGAGCAGCCGAACTGTCCCCGGCCGGCCTCCACCGCCTCCTCGGGACCCACCTCCTGGGCTTCCCCGCCTGGGCTGTCTCAGCCTTGAACTTTGCAACAAAGTCTCTTAGGCAGGAACCACGGATGCTCTGGGGCCCTCGCAGAAGCCATCACAGCGTTCAAGGCCTCTGCAAACATTTGGTGTTCGATAAATGGGATCAGAGGGAGGAGGAGGAGGGGCCTCAGAGGTCATCAAGTCAGCCCCACCTCCCCATTTCACAGATGAAGAAATAGTCCTAGAGAAGGGAAGTGACTTTCCAAGCTCACACGGATTTAAAGACAAATTTTCCTGACTCCAAGCCCAGCGGCCATCCACTATGTCATGCTGACTCTCGGAATGAAATAGTGTGACATTTACAGACACATAATGGCACAGTTAGAAGGGACCTTAGTCCAACACCTTTGTTTGCCAGATGAACAAATTTAAATCCGGAGAATTTAAGTGACTTTTTTAAGGTCATTCAGCCAGCTAGTGGCAGAGCCAAAAAGCAAACCCTGATCTCCTGAATCCCGGTCCAGCATTTATTTTGTCCCATATTTCACTGCCTCAGTTTAGCACTCTGATTAGATTTTATGCTTGAGAATAGATGTATAGATGGATGGGATAGAAAGAAAGAAAGAAAGAAGGAAAGAAAGAAAGAAAGAAAGAAAGAAAGAAAGAAAGAAAGAAAGAAAGAAAGAAAGAAAGAAAGAAAGAAAGAGGAAGGAAGGAAGGAAGGAAGGAAGGAAGGAAGGAAGGAAGGAAGGAAGGAAGGAAGGAAGGAAGGAAGGAAGGAAGGAAGAAGAAAGGAAGGAAGGAAGGAAGAAAGAAAGAAAGAAAAAGAAAGATGGATAGGATGGAGAGATAAGTAGATAAATGGATAAATAGATGGGATAGATTAGATAATATAGACAGAAAGACAGTCTGTAGAGAGATGGATGAATGGCTAGATGGCTAGATAGACTGAAACAGATAAATAGAAGACCAGAGACAAATAGAATGAGAAGTTGAAGAATGGGGAAGAGAAAGATAGATAGATAGATAGATAGATAGATAGATAGATAGATAGATAGATAGATAGATAGACAGACAGACAGATAGAAATTTACAGCTCGGGTGATAGGGCTGCTAAAACAGGAAATAAATGTGTGCGTTAGGATTCTCGTTTCATAAAACAGTTGAGGTTGTCCCATACCCCAAAGGACTGGATTCCTTGGAGCTAAAAAGAGGAACGACCGGCCCTTCTCAAACCTGCCGCGCACCTTTCAGACCTTTCAGACCCTAGGCTCCTTTTCTGTTTGTTTGCCCACTTGACACGACACAGGGATTGAGGGATTTGGAGCTGGAGAATGTGGCTTTGAAGCCCAGCTCTGGGGGGACCCTGGCTAAGCCAGAGCTTCTCTGGCTCTCAGTTCTGTCCGGAAAATGAAGTGAGGCCGGGGCCTCCGAGGTCTCCATAGCGCTCAGGCCGGAATCGTCCCGTCTTTGAGCCTCCTCCACCTTCCAAGGCAGCCCCCATCCCCAACGCAACGAGTTCTTAACTGGTGCATTTAAAATGTGCTCCGGCGGCTTTTCTTTTCCGTGGGTGATGAACGCCGTGCTGTCAGACAAGGCTGGCTCCCCTTTCCCGCAGCCCTGCTCTGTTCTTCCGAGGCTTGGCTGCCGGCGGACCGCTGGGGCTGAGCTGCACCCCCCCATTCCCCCTTCCTGCTAGCGGCTCCTGGGCAGCCCGCGGAAGGTGTCGGGGGGCCCAGGCGCTGCGTAAAGGCATCTGCTCCATCACCCCTCTCCAACTCCCCCCAAGAACGCTTTCGTCCTGCCCCTCCCCCGAAGAAAAAGCAAAACGACTTCCCTGAGACTGCTTGCTCTCCCCTGCCGGTAGGCAGCATCCCACAAGCACCGGCTCCATCCTGGCTGCCCCGTTGCTTAGCAGGCAGCATCCTCTCCACTCTCCCCGCTTCTGTCCCTCCGGTTTTACCAGAGCACTGAACGCCTCAGCCGCAAGGGCTCCTGGGGATCTTCCCCTCTAATCCCCTCTCCTCTTACAGAGAAAGAAACTGAGGCCCACAGAGGGGGAGATATTTCCCACATCCAGACAGCACATGAGGAGCAGCCCGACCCTGGGGGGAAACGCAGTACCCCAGCTCAAGAAACCAAGCACATCAAACAAGGCCAGTTGTCCGTTTGCTTTGGGGGGGGGGGGGTTGTTTTGTTTTGTCTCGTTGAAAAAAAACCAGAAATACAAACATCACATGGGACAGTGCAGTATAAATACAGATTATTCTAGTGCAAAGGAAGGAAAAATAGAAACTTTTTCTGGGCTCATTCCCTGTCCAGCAGGAATCAGCTGCACGGATTATAAATAGACGAGGCAGACGGACGCTCTGCAAAGCCTGGCCCGGCTCGGGGACGCCTTCCGGAACGGCCAGGCGGTCCCGGGTCCGAGCGCCGCGGAGCGATCTCCGACCGGAGCAGCGGCGCGGGCTGTCCCGGGTCCTGAATCCCCGTGCTCAGAGGGCTGGCGCTCAAGGTCAAGTCTCCGCCGTTCTCTCGGCTTAGTTAGACACTGATATTTACAGAGAGATTTCTTTTTGTACATTCGCGCATCTCTAGCTCTATATATAACCTTGCATCCTTCTCGTTGGAAATGCATGTGCTCGGGCTGCAAAAATACCCGCCACCGCCTCTCTCGGGCTTCTCACAGGCAGCATCTCTCCCTCACCGTGGGCTCCCCCGTTCCTCACCTCCCCCCGGGGGGGCTCAGTTCCAGGCGCCCGGGGTCGGGGCGTTTCCCGCCGAGTAGCCCGAGTTCAGGGTCCCCAGTAACTTATCCCAGTGGGTGAAATAGGGGGCGTAGTTGCAGGTGATCTTCCGGTGGTGCATGTCGTGGTGGGACACGCCGCCGTACCAGCCGCAGGGCACCAGGCGGTGAGTGGACCAGGGGAAGTCGTAGCCGCAGTGGTCCTCCACCGACAGCCAGATGTTGACCACGTTGAAGACCATGGTGGTGAGGGGGTGGCAGCCCAGCAGCGTGGGGTTGAGCGAGCTGAAGAAGCCCAGGAAGGAGAGCTCCCACACGCTCAGGTACTGCGTGGCCAGCGCGAAGGGCGCCGTGTTCTTGTGGTGCACCTTGTGGAAGGTCTGGTAGAGCCAGGGCACCTTGTGGTGCAGCACGTGCCACACGAAGAACTCGCCATCGAAGAGCAGCAGGCACGCCATCACGTGCGACACGAGCTCGCAGAGCCCGGGGGCCGCGGCCGGCCAGCTGGGCGGGCCCCAGTGCCAGCGGAGCACGGTCACCGGGAGGATGAAGACGACGTGCTGGTAGAGCGTGTGCAGCAGGCACAGCAGCAGCTGGCCCGCCGACGGGTAGAAGTTCGGGTGGATCTTGTACTTGGTGAGCGCGGGCGCGCGGGAGCCCAGCACGTCCAGCACCACGAAGGGCAGGCAGAAGGCCATGTAGGTGGCGCCCGAGAACAGCACCGGGAAGAAGGGGGACTGCAGCAGCCCCTCGCGCGCCCGGACCACGTCCCACAGCGGCTGCAGCAGGCGCACCGGAGAAGCGTCCAGGGCCCGGAACCCGGCCAGCTCCGCGCTGCCGTTGCTCATGCTGAGCCCCGCCGGGAGGGGGCAGGAAACGGCCGGGCCGGGCTGCGCTGGGCCGAACCGGGCCGAGGGCGACCGAGCCGAGCCGAGCCGCCGAGCCAGTCTGGGCTGCCTGGGAGCGAGCTCTCTCCGTTAAGAAGCGCTCCTGGTCCCTCCCATCCATGATGTCACTTGCTCTCACTTTTCCTACCTCACCGCTGAGAGAGGGGGTGGGGGACGAGGGGGAGGCGGGGGGGGGGGGGGAGGAGGGGGAAGATTTTTTTCCCTAATTTTTACAAAAGCAACAGGCCTCCCGCTTGGCTCGTGCTCGCAGAGGCCCGAGGGCTCCCTCAAGGGTTGGAGAGGTGCCTGAACCAGGCAGAAATGCGAAGCGGGAGGGGGGGGGAGACAAATCATAGCCATGTGCTCACAGCTGAGGAGCGACGGGGACCGGGAGAGAGGGAGCCCTGGAGCCCGCCGGCGGGCCCTGGATGGCAGCCTGCTCCAGAGCCCGGTCTCCAGCTGGCCACGGGGCCGGGGGGGATTTGCCCACGGCGCGCTTTGGCCAGCTCCTCCTCGGAGCTGGGAACAGGCTGGACGGCTAAGAGACGCAGGCAGCTGTTCCTCCGCTCCAGGGGCTGCGCTGGCTCTGCCGCTCTGAGCTCTCATCTCGGGAGAATCCAGCCTCCCTGAGCGCCTCTCTCCAATGCAGCCTCCCTGAGCGCCTCTCTCCAATGCAGCCTCCCTGAGCGCCTCTCTCCAATGCAGCCTCCCTGAGCGCCTCTCCAGTCCAACCTCCCTGAGCGCCTCTCTCCAATCCAGCCTCCCTGAGCGCCTTTCCAGTCCAGCCTCCCTGAGTGCCTCTCTCCAATGCAGCCTCCCTGAGTGCCTCTCTCCAGTCCAGCCTCTCCGAGTGCCCCTCTCCAATCCAGCTTCCCTGAGCGCCTCTCCAGTCCAGCCTCCCTGAGTGCCTCTCTCCAATGCAGCCTCCCTGAGCGCCTCTCCAGTCCAGCCTCTCTGAGTGCCCCTCTCCAGTCCAGCCTCCCTGAGCGCCTGTCTCCAATCCAGCCTCCCTGAGTGCCCCTCTCCAATGCAGCCTCCCTGAGTGCCCCTCTCCAATCCCTCAGAGCAGCCCCTCAGCTTCCCGACCAAATGAATTTTCCACAATTTTGGCCGGAGCCAAGCTCGAGGAGGAGACGCAGCACTTCTGCAAAAGGAAGGGGGATTCTCGGACCCCTGGCTGCAAAGGAATGCCGGCCAGCTTGTTTGGCGAACAGAGGAAGGAGTGTAGAGGGGCGGTCGGGGGTTTGGCTCAGGCACTCACCTGCCGCACCTCATCCCGGGGGTGGAGGCAAGCCAACAAAAGGTGATGGAGCATCCAGGATGTGCCGGGCAAAGACGAAAAGTGAAAACCATCCCTGCCTTTGAAATATTTATATGGGGAGGGGGCGGCAGGGAGGGGGGAAAGAGGGACAGGGAGGAGAAACGGAATAGCAAGTAAACGGGTTGTTATTTGCTTTTTTACATTTGCATAGAGAAATCGGTGCCCTTGATGGAGTAATCCTCCTGGATGCTGATTTGGAGCTGTGTGAGAAAAAGGGACTTAACCATTCCTTATCTTTGACTCTCCCACACCATCCCACTAGGAGGCATGAATCCCAAAGGAATATAATATAGAAAAAAAAAAAAAGGTCCCGTATATGTATAAATATTCAAAAAAAAAAAACAAAAAACAAAAACAAAACAGGAGGGGTAGTTAGATGGCACAGTGGATAAAGCACCAGCCCTGAAGTCGGGAGGACCTGAGTTCAAATGAGGCCTCAGAAACAAGTAGGTGCCCACTGATCAGAGAAAGACAGAATAAACTGAAAGACAGAGGCAGTGGAATATTGTTTCTATAAGAAATGATGACTGGGGGAATTCAAAGAAACATGAGATTTCAATGAACTGATGAAGGATAAAGTAAGCAGGATCAATGCGTGTGCACACACACAGACACACACACACACACACAATGATTGCAACAATATAAACGAGTAGACTGAGAAACTAATTGTGATCCTGGAGAACAGATAATAAAAAGAACCCTGCCTCCTCTCAGTAGGGAAGTGATGGACTACAGGGCCACAAGGACGGTCACATCATCAGCTAGTCACTGAATTGGGTGTTTACACTTAGCTGTTTTTTCCCCGTTGCTAAGGAGAGCTTTTAAGAAGAGAAGAAAGGGAATATTTCCAGGCTGTAAAAACATCATTTTAAAACCAAAAACCAAAGTCAACCAGTTCACTTCATTTGGAATTGAGAATCAGGTTTGGCACTGGAAAAACCATCAAACTAAGTTCTGGACTGAATCCTTGTGATTTTAATAGCAACCAGCAACAGAATCCCTTCCCAGTGTCCAAAACGCTCCAAAAACAAAGTGGTTCCATTGCCATAATTTGCACCAGGAAGTGTTAGCCTGAGACAGGGTCCCAGACTAGGTCGGGCTAATGGTTAGCGATGAGGAAGGTGCAAGTCGGTGCCCTCAGAGGCAGACTATTTTTCCCAGCTTGATCGCAGGACAGGGATTTTCCCAAGGCTCGAGGCTACCACTCAGTGGTGCCTCCCAGAATCACCCTCTGATTAGACCAGCTTTGATATTGCCCAAGAAGTTCAGGCTGCCCTTGGAGCCCCACCACAAACGCAGGGAGGCAGTCTCGGGAAGTCAGTCGGTCAAGAAATGGTTATTAAGAGCCCACACTGTGCCAGGCTCTGAGGATACCAAAAGAGGAAGAAGATAATCCCACTCTCAATCTAACAGAGCAGAAAGTAAGCAAACCCATCTGTACAAACAAGTTATATGCAGGATAAATAGGAAAAAATTAAGAGAGGCAAGGCACTAGAATTAAGAGGATTGGGGAAAGTTTCCAGTGGAAGGTGAGATTTTAACTGGAACTTAAAGGAAGCCAGAAAATTAAGAGGTAAAGAGAAAGAGCATTCTAGGCATGGGAAACAACTGAAAAAAAAAAAAAGCCTAGAATCAAAAAATGAAGTCTTCTTGTTCATTGAACAATCAGGAGGCCAGTGTCAGTGAACTGAAGAATACATGGAGGGTGTAAGGTGTAAAAGCAGACTGGGGAGGAAGGAGGGATGGAGGTTATAAAGACTTTGAATGACAAGCAGAGGGTTTTGTATTTGATCCAGGAAATAATAGGGAGTCACTGGAGTTTATTAAGTAGGGCACTGCAATGACACAGTCAGATCTACTCTTTGGGAAACTCACTTTAGTGACTGGAGCATGGACTGGAGTGAGAAGAAACTTGAGGAGGGCTGATGCCCCCAGCATCTATTACAATAGTCCAGGCATATGGTGTTGAAGGCCTGCACTAGAGTAGGAACAGTATCAGAGAAGAAAAGGGGGTGAATTTAAGAGATGACTTTTTTCCCCTGAGGCTGGGGTTAAGTGACTTGCCCAGGGTCACACAGCTAGGAAGTGTTAAGTGCCTGAGGTCACATTTGAACTCGGGTCCTCCTGAATTCAGGGCTGGTGCTCTCTCCACTGTGCCACCTAGCTGCCCCTAGAAATGACATTTCAAAGAGGAAAGTGACAGGTTGGATCACATTAGATATGAAGGATGACACAGTGAGGAATCCAGGATGATTCTGAGGCTGTGGAGTCTAAGGGACTCGGGAGGATGGTGGCGCCTCGTACACTAACAGGGAAAGTCAGAAGTGAGGGCAGTTTAGAAAGAAAGATAATGAGCTCTCTTTTGGACATGTGGAGTTTAAAATGGTGACATCTGAAAGGAACTTGAAGATGCAAGACTGGAGGTCAGTCTAGGAGAGGGGGTGGAGGGAAGAAGGGGAAAAGTTGAAACATAGGTTTTTGCAAGGGTCAATATTGAAAAATTACCCATAAATATATTTTGTATACAAAAAGCTATTTTTAAAAAGTATATTTATACTCTTTCTTAGCTGTTATTTCCCATTGTGGTCTTATATTGAACTTGCAGTTTACTAAAACCTCGTTATTCTGATGAACTCTATATCCTCCTGAAATTGTAATGTTGGTTTTTATTGGTTTTTCAAATATAAGATTGCATTTATTCCCATTTACACACACACACACAAAAAAAAAAAAAAAAAAAAGACTGGAGATCAGCAGAGAGCTTGGGGCAGAAGAGATAGATTCATCAGCATAGAAATGGTGACTAAATACATGGAGCCAATGACAATTAAGGTTAGAACTGGAATTAGGGTCAGTCTATGACCACAAGTTGGAGGTGTGAGAGAACTTAAAGTTAAGTTTTCACAGAACTGTTAAGTTTCAACTCTCCAAATCCCTGAACAGATAAATTTCCACCAAATGTTGTAAGCCTTGAGATAATGAGTATCTCTGATGAATGGTCTTTCAGAAGAAGAGACTCACTTGGCTCCAAGTTGTTGTTTTTTATTATATCTTTCTGTTGACAAAACATATGCAGGGTAATTTTTCAACATTGACCCTTGCAAAAACTTCTATTCAAACTTTTCCCCTCCCTCAACCCCTTCCCCTAGATGGCAGGTAATCCCATATATGTTAAATATATTAAAGTATATGTTAAATACTATATATATATATATATATATATACATATTTATTCAGTTCTCTTATTGCACAAGAAAAATTGGATTTAGAAAGAAGGTAAAAATAACCTGGGAAGAAAAACACAAATGCAAACAAACAACAACAGAAAGAGTTCAAATGCTATGTTGTGGTCCACACTCATTTCCCAGAGTTCTTTCACTCCGTGTAGCTGGTTCTGTTCATCACTGATCAATTGGAACTGAACTGGATCCTCTCATTGCCAAAGACAGCCACTTCTATCAGAATTGATCCTCATATTGTTGCCATGTACAACAATCTCCTGGTTCTGCTCATTTCACTCAGCATCAGTTCCTGTCAGTCTCCCCAGGCCTTTCTGAAATCATCCTGCTGGTCATTTCTTACAGAACAATAATATTCCATAATATTCATATACCAAAATTCATTCAGCCATTCTCCAATTGATGGGCATCCCTTCAATTTCTAGTCCCTTTCCCTTCTTTAGTATTTCTTTAGGATATAATAAGCCCAATAGCAACACTTCTGGATCATAGGGTATGCAAAGTTTGATAACTTTTTGAGTATAATTCCAAATTGCTCTCCAGACTGGCTGGATCTGTTCACAACTCCACCAACAATCCATCAGTGTCCCAGTTTCCCCACATTCCCTCCAACATTCATCATTATCTTTTCTTGTCATCTTAACCAATCTGAGAGGTGTATAATGGTATCTCAGAGTTGTCTTAATTTGCATTTCTCTGATCAATAGTGATTTAGAACACTCTTTCATATGAGTAGAAATAGTTTCAATTTCATCATCTGAAAATTGTCTGTTCATATAGTTTGATCATTTATCAATTGGAGAATGGCTTGACTTCTTATAAATTAGAGTCACTTCTCTATATATTTTGGAGATGAGGCCTTTATCAGAACCTTTGACTGTAAAATGTTTTCCCAGTTTATTGCTTCCCTTCTAATCTTATTTGCATTAGTTTTGTTTGTACAAAAGCTTTTTAATTTGATATAATCAAAATTTTCTATTTTGTGATCAATAATGATCTCTAGTTCTCTTTTGGTCACAAATTCTTTCCTCCTTCACAGGTCTGAGAGGTAAACTATCCTATGTTCTTCTAATTTATTTATAATCTCATTCTTTATGCCTACACCATGAACCCATTTTGCTCTTATCTTGGTGTACGGTGTTAAGAGTGGGTCAATGTCTAGTTTCTGCCATACTAATTTCCAGTTTTCCCAGCAGTTTTTGTCAAATAGTGAATTCTTATCCCCAAAGCTGGGGTCTTTGAGTTTGTCAAACACTAGATTGCTATAGTTATTGACTATTTTGTCCTGTGCAACTCACCTATTCCACTGATCAACTAGTCATTTCTTTTGGCTCCAAGTTTTTGATAAAAATGTCTAGGCTAGAAGCTGGTTGAAATTGATCAGATTCAAGGACCTGGAAGAGACTTTTCTTTATTGTGTTTGTTTAATAAGCCTCATTTATATAGGAGCCTCATTAACACAATATGGGGATGTACAATGAGGGAGGGGAACATATTTAGGAGTAGCATGTAAGAAATGATGTAACCCTAAGAGGAACTAACCAATCCATTCTTTGCAGGGAGGATACTGTGATGAACTAATAGTATAAAGCTTTTCTGCTTCTATATCTAGTTCTTCCTCTTCCCATTAGAAGGGCAGAGCCCACTTCTAGCCAGAAACGTCTGATTCCTCTGACTTTCTCAATAAACTTTCTTTATTAACTGACTTTCACAGTTGACCTATTTCTAAATGAGGGTGGGGGAGAGGAATCCAATGGGAACTGAAAACATCTGCATGTCAGCGTGGCTTTATTCAATTTGGCATGAACTGTTACTGATTCATATCTTATGACCATCTATGTAGACCAATGAGCCAGTGCAGTAGGAGGAGAAGAGTAATTTTTCTGGGATTTTTAATAATTTCTTAAATTACTCACTTTTATAATTCTCCTGATACCTACATAGCTCATTGTTCACCCCCTCTTCCATTAGGAGACTAAATTTCTGAAAGGCAGGGTTTAGTATAATTATGTTTCCTCTCTATTTTTCTTATCTCAGTACAGTGTAATGGAAGGATCTTCAGGTTTGGAAAGCCAGAGGACCTGAGTTTATTCACTTTTATTCAAAACATTAAAGATCTAAAAAGTGCTGAGTTCTGTGCTCCACCCTCTGGACAGTCACAAAAGGAAAGCCATGGGCACCATGCCAAGCATGGGTGGGGAGATGCAGAATTGAGTGAGTGTTATGTAAGGCAAGGAGTGGGTAGTGTGATTCCAGAGGCCTGAGTGCGAATCCCAACAATCAGGTTCATGGACTCTAAGAACTAGAAGGAACCTCAGTAGGCATCTTGTCCATCTGTCCTTGAACAAGAATCCTCTCTAGCTATCCAAGCTATCCAGCCTTTGCTTAAAGACCTCCAAAGAAGGAAAAGCTACTTTGTCTCTCCAGAGAAAATGCATTCCACTTGTGGATGGCCCTAAATCTTGGATTTTTTTCCCTTACACCATCTGTCTACTTGCTCCTTCCCCTTCTTGCCCGTAGTTCTGGCAAGTCAAGCAAGACATGTCTAATCCTTCTTCCTTATGCAACCCTTTACATGTATGAAGATAACCAGCCTGGGCTCCCTAAGTCTTCTATATCCCTTCTACCAGTTCTCATGTGGTGTAAGGTCTTTCCTCATTTTGGTTTCCTCCATTGGATACTCTTCAAGTCATTAAAGTCCTTCCTAAAGATCAGAACTGAAGACAAGACTCTATAACGGATGGGACCAAGATAGGGAACACAGCAATGGTAAATCCTATTCTTCTACATCCGATGTTTTTTTGATGCAGTATGTGATTGCCTTTATTTTTGAGACTTGCCATGTCATCCCATTGGCTCCCATTCAGTCTACAGCCCACTTAACTCCCAATCTTTGTCTTCCCACCTTGCATTTGTGAAATTGGATTATTGAACCCATGGCTTTCCACTGATTTTTATTAAATTTCAGCCTCTTCATTTCTTTTTTTTTTTTAATTTAATTTTTTATTTAATTTTATAATTATAACTTTTTTTTGATAGTACATATGCATGGGTAATTTTTTACAACATTATCCCTTGCGCTTAGTTCTATTCAGATTTTTTCCCTTCCTCCCCCAACCCCCTCCCCCAGATGGCAAGCAGTCTTATACATGTTAAATATATTACAGTATATTCTAGATACAATATATGTGTGTAGAACCGAATTTCTTGTTGTACAGGAAGAATTGGATTCAGAAGGTAAAAATAATAGTTTACACTCATTTCCCAGTGTTCCTTTTCTGGATGTAGCTGATTCTGTCCATCATTAATCAATTGGAATTGGATTAGCTCTTCTCTATGTTGAAGATATCCACTTCCATCAGCATACATCCTCGTACAGTATCATTGTTGAAGTGTATAATGATCTTCTGGTTCTGCTCGATTCACTTAGCATCAGTTGATGTAAGTCTCTCCAAGCCTCTCTGTATTTCTCCTGTTGGTCATTTCTTACAGAACAATAATATTCCATAATCTTCATATACCATAATTTACCCAACCATTCTCCAATTGATGGACATCCATTCATCTTCCAGCTTCTAGCCACTATGAAAAGGGCTGCCACAAACATTTTGGCACATACAGGTCCCTTTCCCTTCTTAAGTATTTCCTTGGTATATAAGCCCAGTAGTAGTATGGCTGGGTCAAAGGGTATGCACATTTTGATAACTTTTTGGGCATAATTCCAGATTGCTCTCCAGAATGGTTGGATTCTTTCACAACTCCACCAACAATGCATCAGTGTCCCAGTTTTCCCACAGCCCCTCCAACATTCATTGTTATTTGTTCCTATCATCTTAGCCAATCTGACAGGTGTGTAATGATACCTCAGAGTTGTCTTAATTTGCATTTCTCTGATCAATAGTGATTTGGAACACTCTTTCATATGAGCGGAAATAGTTTTAATTTCATCATCTGAAAACTGTCTGTTCATATCCTTTGACCATTTATCAATTGGAGAATGGCTTGATTTCTTATAAATTAAAGTCAATTCTCTGTATATTTTGGAGATGAGGCCTTTATCAGAACCTTTAACTGTAAAAATGTTTTCCCAATTTGTTACTTCCCTTCTAATCTTGTTTGCATTAGTTTTGTTTGTGCAGAAACTTTTTAATTTGGTGTAATCAAAATGTTCTATTTTGTGATCAATAATGGTCTCTAGTTCTCCCTTGGACACAAACTCCTTCCTCCTCCACAAGTCTGAGAGGTAAACCATCCCTTGTTCCTCCAATTTATTTATGATTTCATTCTTTATGCCTAAATCTTGGACCCATTTTGATCTAATCTTAGTATGTGGTGTTAAATGTGGGTCCATCCCTAGTTTCTGCCATACTAATTTCCAATTTTCCCAGCAGTTTTTGTCAAATAATGAATTCTTATCCCAAAATTTGGAATCTTTGGGTTTGTCAAACACTAGACTGCTATTTTTATTCACTATCTTGCCCTGTGAACCTAACCTATGCCACTGATCAACTAGTCTATTTCTTAGCCAATACCAAATGGTTTTGGTGACTGTTGCTTTATAATATAGTTCTAGATCAGGTACAGCTAGACCACCTTCACTTAATTTTTTTCATTACTTCCCTTGAAATTCTCGACCTTTTGTTGTTCCATATGAACTCTGTTGTTATTTTTTCTAGGTTATTTAAATAGTTTCTTGGAAGTCTGATTGGTATAGCACTAAATAAATAGATTAGTTTAGAGAGTATTGTCATCTTAATTATATTCGCTCAGCCTATCCAAGAGCACTGAATGTCTTTCCAATTATTTAAATCTGACTTTATTTTTGTGGCAAGTGTTTTGTAATTTTGCTCATATAATTCCTGACTCTCCTTTGGTAGATATATTCCCAAATATTTTATACTATCGACCATTATTTTGAATGGAATTTCTCTTTGTATCTCTTGCTGTTGGATTGGGTTGTTAATGTATAAAAATGTTGAGGATTTATGTGGATTTATTTTGTATCCTGCAACTTTGCTAAAATTCTGAATTATTTCTAATAGCTTTTTAGCAGAGTCTTTGGGGTTCTCTAAGTATACCATCATGTCATCTGCGAAAAGTGATAATTTGATTTCCTCATTTCCTACTCTAATTCCTTGAATCTCTTTCTTGGCTCTTATTGCTGAGGCTAGAGTTTCTAGTACTATATTGAAAAGTAATGGTGATAGTGGGCAACCTTCTTTCACTCCAGCCTCTTCATTTCAATCAACCAATCCATCAATCAATAATAAGGGCCTACTACTGCATACCAAAGCAACTGGCCCATGTTGAGTTGTTTGAATTTTACCCTGTCCATCCAGTTCATTTTGTCCCTCCCCCAGAAAACGTGTCAACTGGGTGTTTAACCAGCGCAGCAATAAAATGATCAAGGCATAAGACCAAGAACATGTCTCAGGGAACCCCTATAAAGATTACCTTTTAAGTTGTCATTAGTAGTGAACTCTTAAACCATTAAGCCTTCACATCATGACTCGATGAATTGGCCTTTTACTTAATTCTGAAGATGGCCAAGTGGTCTGTCTTCAGCTTTCCCTCAAGAAGAGACTTTGCCAAATGATTTGCTGAGATTTAGGCAAATTTCGTCAATAACAACAATCCCCCCAATCTCCAAAATGGGACTATATTTACTTAGCCTCTAAAATGAGGTGAGGGGTCTGAAGCAGGACTTAGCATCATGAACCCCAGTGGCAGACTGGTTAAACCCAGGGCTCCTTCCCACAAAAAGGATTTAATTGCAAAGTGTGTTGAAATATAGTCATCAAAATATATTTTAAGAATAAATTCCTGGACCCTGGATTGAGAAGTCCTGGATTAAGTGATCACTCAGATTTCTTTCAGTTTAAATCAAATTTAACTCCATTCAACATGCCATCTTAAATGCATCCTATGAGCAAGACACTGTCCGAGGTGCTGGCCAGACAAAGGTCTCGAGCTTCAGAAGTTTACGTTGGACTGAGAGAAAACATGGCAGCAAACTCATTCAGGCCTCCTACCAGTCTGGTGAGTAGGTCCTATTCAGGCCTCCTACCAGTCTGGTGAGTAGGTCCTGGGAGTGTTCTCATTTTACAGGAGAGTAAACCGTACCCAGGAGAGGTGAAATGATTCACTAGGATTACCTATCTAGCGATCAACTAAGGCAATTGAACTCAGGTCATCCAGACCTGAACTCCCTTCACTAAGATATATACTCATATTCAAATGCATCTGTGGTCACAGCAGTGTACATCTTCCCAGATCCCACAGTTTTGCCAGCAGGCCCCCAGCCCTGACTGTCCATCCTGCCCAGGACAAAAGGCCACTGAAAGTCAAAAGCAGCAGCAAGACCAGCCTTTCCTAGAACCCTTGGCCTTATAGAGTAAGACCTAGTTGAGCTCCATGATGAAAACAGCCAACGATCATCACTAGACTTCCTTCTCTGGCTTAAAAGCTGCTGAACTTCCTCCACAAGTAGCATGAGAGGTCAGCGTAGAGCCAAACGGGACTCGTGTGCCTGCTTGTGGTGCCAGTCCATTGAGCAATGGTGGGGAGTAGAAGTGAGTTCTGGCGCTGCAGAGTGGCCACAAGACTATCTGTAGCTTTATGGGAGAATGGAAAGGCTCTGAACACCCGACCTACACCCCCATCTCAGGCTTCCCAAGACCCCCAGCAGAGGATGAACGTCATCATCTCCTCCTCCTCTCTAAATTTTTTCCCTTGGACAGACCAAGAAGTTTTGAAAACAAAGTCTACACTGCCCCTGTGTGGCCAACCAGCAGCCTGGCACCCTCAGGATTTCATCATTCCTGCTCACACTGAATACCTTTCCATGGATGACCCCCACAGAGCAGCAAACCTGAGCCTGGGACTGGTGGGGGGGACAGGGGATAGGAAGATAGACCTACTGATTGGATTCATGCAAGATGGCTATTAGAACTAAGGCATCCACTCACCTGTTCCCTTCCTCCACCGCCCAGAATAAAAGCCAGAAAGCTCCAGATAAGAACCTGCAGTTGCCTATCTCATAACTCTGGAAGTCCAGTCCCTCCAGAAGCTCATCCATGAGATAATTGGGGAGGAGGGATTTCTACTATTTCAGGATCCAAAATTTAGATCCAGTCCACTCCCATTTTGCAGATGAGAAAGCTAAAGCGAAGCCATTGGTGCTCAATGACACAAAAGTAGTAGAGGCCAAAGGTAGAATTTGAACCCAAATATTCTGACCACTGACCCAGGCTACTTCTCATTATCTCTGTTCTTTTCAATCAGGTCACCTCAGTGAGTTCAGAAAAGGCCCAGAAGACAAATTGCATATATTGGATTTAACATATATTTTATCATGTTTAACATATATTGGACTACTTGCTATCCAGGGGATGGGGTAGGTAGGAGGAAGGGGAAAATTGGAACACAAGGTGTTGAAAAATTATCCATGCATATCTTTTGAAAATTAAAAAAATTTTAATAAAATAAAAATAAAAATAATTGTTTTACCCCAAATAGCCCTGAGAAAAGCCAAAAACATTTTGCCCAATTTTGGATCCTGTTCCAGATTTCTAACAACTTTTTCCATTTTTATATTTTCCCATTATTCAACTTTAGGAGGAAAATAACGAAATATCATTTGCCCCCATCTTACAAATGAGAAAACTGCATTTCAAAAGGGAAGGGATTTACCCAGGCTAACACTGCTGATATTCATTAAAGACAGGAAGGAAACCCTGGTAATCCAGTAGTCGGTTTCAGTATTAATTTTAAAATCTGCCTCTCATACAGGTCTTTGAAGCAGATAGAATGATTGAGGGGTGAGGAGACACTAACCCTGAAATCAAATTTGAACGCTGGGTTCAAATGCCCCTCTGATGTTCACTACTTTGTGTGATTCCCTGGATCTCCAGTTCCTCATCTATTAATTGAGTGGATTAGATCACTGGATTCTCAAAATGTGATCCAGAGAATCTGGGAGTCTCTGAAACTCTTTCAGAGGGTCTACAAATTCAAAATTAGCTTTTATTTCTAATATGGTAGATAGCAATAAATATAACCCGAATAGACCAAAACTTTTTGGACAGATCCTCAATAATTTTTAATAATTTAAAGATCCTAAGAACAAGTATGGAGACATTGGATTAGATCTTTCTGGTGACAAGACTTGAGCTGAGTAGGAAAAAAAATACAAATTCAATGATCCAGAACAATCTAGAGTCAATTGAATGAGTAATTGGAAGGAGCGGGGGAAAAAGAAATGTGTTCCTTTAGAAACATAATGTCTTCAGGAGTATTGAGGGAGTTAAATAAGAAATGGGGGTGGATTGGATTGATTCTGAGGGTTTAAGGAGGCGAAAGAGGGGAGGGTTAGAAATGCAATAAGGCAGGAAGGAGGAATAACTTGTTCTTTCTTACAAATGGGGTGAATGAGAACTACTAGGGGAACAGGCATTTGATGAACCCCTCTGAAAGAGAGAAAGGGGGATTGAACATGAATATACTGGCAGCCTGAAAAATATGTCAAATTTAATAGGAAATCAAGTAGGAATGGAGAAGGAGGGTTAGTGTTAAGAGACTGAGGAATAAATAACTACCAGCAAAACAAACTTTCTAATCCTGAGGCAGGAAATTAAAAGGGGGCAGGGGAAGGAAAACAATGACTTAGGCTGTCCAGGGCTTCCTACCTGTCACTAGGGAAATGGATGAACAAGTAGTCATAGAGGGAATATAATGAAATATTGTATCATAAGAAATGGCAAGAGAAACTAAACAGAGAATCCTGGGAAGCAGGAACTGATGAGAATGAAATTAGCAAAATCAGTGTAACAATGTGTAAAAGAACAGCAACACTGTAAAGCTTTGAAAGACTTTCCAACAAAGCAAGGGTCCCGCAGACCTGTGAAACAAAGCAAGGGTCCCGCAGACCTGTGAGGTGATGGATACAAAGTAGGAAAAAAACACATCTTTAACAAGGCCGTTGTGTTTCCTTCATTCTCCTTGATTATCCTAATTTGTTATAAGGTTTCTTTTTTCTCTCAGTATCTCTGTGTGTAGTTGGGGAAGGACATGATTTAGCAATAGAAAATATCCCCCAAAAGGCCTTTGAAATTAAAAAAAAATAAATTTGAAAGAAGAGAGCAGATGTTTTTTTCAGTCTACACAGAAATGATCAGAAGTAACAGATGAGCAGGATAGTTTGGAGAGCATGGAACTTATCTTATACTTCTTTTTTTCAAATCCAGTATTATAAAATTCATTGTCAATTTTCAGAAATTAAACTATTTCCACTCATATGAAAGAGTGTTCCAAATCACTACTGATCAGAGAAATGCAAATTAAGGCAACTCTGAGATACCACTACACACCTGTCAGATTGGCTAAGGTGACAGGAACAAATAATGATGAATGTTGGAGGGGATGTGGGAAAACTGGGACACTAATACATTGCTGGTGGAGTTGTGAAAGAATCCAGCCATTCTGGAGAGCAATCTGGAATTATGCCCAAAAAGTTATCAAAATGTGCATACCCTTTGACCCAGCAGTGCTACTACTGGGCTTATATCCCAAGGAAATACTAAAGAAGGGAAAGGGACCTGTATGTGCCAAAATGTTTGTGGCAGCTCTTTTTGTTATAGGTAGAAACTGGAAGTTGAATGGATGTCCATCAATTGGAGATTGGCTGAATAAATTGTGGTATATGAATATTCTGGAATATTATTGTTCTGTAAGAAATGACCAACAGGAGGAATACAGAGAGGCCTGAAGAGACTTACATCAACTGATGCTGAGTGAAATGAGCAGAACCAGAAGATCGCTGTACACTTCAACAATGATACTGTATGAGGATGTATTCTGATGGAAGTGGATATCTTCAACATAAAGAAGAGCTAATTCAATTCCAATTGATCCATGATGGACAGAATCAGCTACACCAAGAAAAGGAACACTGGGAAATGAGTGTAAACTGAGAGCATTTTTGTTTGTTTGTTTTTCTTCCCAGATTATTTTTACCTTCCGAATCCAATTCTTCCTTTGCAACAACAACAACAAAATTCGGTTCTGTACATATATATTGTACCTAGGATATGCTATAAGATATTTAATATGTATGGGAATGCCTGCCATCTAGGGGAGGGGGTGGAGGGAAGGAGGGGAAAAAATCAGAACAGAAGAGAGTACAAGGGATAATGTTGTTAAAAAAAAAAATTACCTATGCATATGTACTGTCAAAAAAAAAGTTATAATTATAAAATTAATTTAAAAAATAAAAATAAAATAAAATAAAAAATAAAAATAAAAAAATTCATTGTCAGATCCAGTTCTCTTTGTGTATTCTGAGTGTGTTTAGAAATGTTCATTTTTTTTGGAAACTTCAAAATAAAAGCCCCTTCGAAGAGTTCCTATGTGGCTAAAAGTTGCCTCATTTCATCATGGAGGCAGGGGAGGTTGCCATGACCACCATACCTCAAACACTCACCTCCAAGCCATTCCTCCTCCATCTGGCACTCCTTCGGAACTAGGGCATAGAGGGGAGACAGCTGTCCAGCAGTCCTACCTTCAGGTAATGGCTCAAAGAACCTGCAGTCCTTCCTCTGGTCTCCTCTCCCAGTCTCCTTCCCTCCAGGATCCCCGCCCCCCTACAAAGCTAGAGAACTACAGATCAGGCCAAATCTGGAATCTAAACTCTCACTTCCCTACATCTCTTGAGCCCTAGGGTCCTCAGGAGTACAAGTAATTATCAAGAGTAACAACTTAAGCACAGCAGAGAACAAGAAAGCAAAGGAAAGATGGACACTCATGAATAGAATCTCTTCTATATTATATAAGCTTTCTTGAAATGGAAATTTATTGTTATATATTTTGAATCCTCCTTAATGTTCTAGACATGATGTTCTGTTTATTTCCTTTTTCTGTATTTTTAGAAAAGAAGGAAGGAGGGAAGAAAGGAAGAAAGAAAGAAAGGAAGGAAGGAGGGAAGAAAGGAAGGAAGAAAGAAAGGAAGGAAGAAAGAACTCAGAATGAGATGCAGCATCATAAATAGATCAATGAATCTGGAGGAAGGAATCCTCCTTCTGACACTTGGTAGCTTTGTGACCATAGACTAGTCATATGATCGTGGCATTAGGCAGCTTATTGGAGTCAGGAGGATCAGCCTTATATTTTTACTAGCTATGTGAGCCTGGACAGGTGACTTAACCTGTCTCAGTTTCCCCAGATATAAAATGAGAATAACAGCACCTACCTCACAAAGCCATTGTGAGGATCAAGCAAAGTTACTTAAAAATCCTTAGCAGAAAGATTGGTATATAATAGGTGCTTCATAAATGTTTTTATTACTTTTATGGCTCCATAAGGAATCACAATGTCCTGAAGTCCAATACCCTTGAGTTATACATGAATAAACTGAGATCTAAAGAGTTTAAGGGATTGTTCACAGTCATGTAGCTAGTAAGCACTTGAACCCCTATCTTCCTGCCTCTAAACCTAGCCATTTTCTGTTCCTGGTTCCAACAGTACTCTCCCTGCCCTCACTATCCACCACAACCCTCTGCCTCTTCTTCAAGATACTTAAAGTAGTCTAAGATAATGGTCCTATCACCCAGGTCATTTTGCTGAGCTTGCAATCCACTGAAAACCCCAGCTCTTCTTTTGCAAGAACATCTGCTTTCCCCAGGTACTCCCAATGCTGAGCATGAACATTTTCCTTTTTGTAAGAGACAGGAAGAAAGGGTGCAGCAGCAAAAGAGAAACTAGAGAAGGCGGTGTTTTATAATTTATTTCTCTCCTTTCCCCACCCCTTGCTGAAAACAAAAGACAACTTCTGTATGACTGTATAGGTCAATTTTATTGGCTATATATTCTTCAACTTGAAACATGCCAGTATCAAAATAACCTTTGTACATGTGGGGGTCCTCCCAACTTTTGACGTAACCCAAAATCCCTAAATTCTAGCCTAGTCTCTAATTCAAGGAGGAAATTATGTCAGGAGTATCAAAACCCCCTGCTCCGGTTACACATAAAGACATAAATGTGTATAAATCAGAAACAGTAAAATCATCCAGACAGCTAAAATCACAAGATTCAAGGGCTAGGACTCCCTGAGTTTAGGTAGATGAATTCTCCTGGTCATTTTGAAAGGAAAAGGAAAGCTAAAGTCAACAGCAGCTGCTTCCAAGCTACACTGAGCTCCTTTCTCAGGGAGCAGGTGGGGGAATGAGGTAGGGGTGAATGTTGCTCGGGCTTTCACCAAAGCACTGAAATGCGGGGCATCTTCTTCACAGCATCTGGGTCTCTTAACCAGCAGAGCCCCACAGCTTCAGACCTCTAGGGTTTTAGGTACAAGCAGTTTTCAAGCTACTCAAGCAAATCACTTTTAAGTTAGTCCAGGCATTCAAGGCTCCTCAGACACTTGCCCACTTGGTTAGGAAATATTTCTGGCATCTGCTACCCATAATGGCCAGGAGAGACCCTCACCCTGCTGGGGAGCTCACTGCTTGTTTGTTTAAAAGGGGAGGAAAGATGGTTACCCAACAGAATCAGAGTTAGTACGTAAGGCGGCCTTCAAGGTCTCTCCTGATTTGAGAGATAAGTAAACTGAGATTCCAAGGCTTGCCCTGTGTCACATAGCCAATAAAAGTCAGAGGTCTACAGACTTAAAGAAAAAGCAGCGAGCCCAGGCTCACACAACTAGCCAGAATCAGCAATGGCTATGGAAGCCAGTCAGAAGTCCAGCCCTCTGCTTCATGGCTCACGTTGTCTCTCTTGAAAAATCTGGGGATGGTTACCCATGGAAGACTTGGTTGGGTAGGGGGCTGTGGGGTCAGGAGGGTGGAGATAAGGAGAGGGGCTCTCTAAGCTTTGGAAGGCCCTCCCACTGAAAGGGTCCACCACTTGTTCTGTTTGGCTCGGAGGGACTGCACCAGGAACAGCGGGGTGCAGAGAAGTAGATCAAGAATTGGGGGCACACAAGAACTGTCTCTCCTTACAAATATAAGGGAGAATAAAATGTGGCCCTCGCCCTAAGTTTTTCCAGTGTCAGAGGAAGGAGTCTCATCAGAGATCAGGGACTTTAGGGTGGCAAGATCTGGCAGAATCTGTCCCTGGCGACAGCCTCTAAAACATCTAGATAAACAACCCAGGTGGGGGGCTCCGGGAAAATTCACCACAGCCTGTGGAGTTGTAAAAATGCTAGAAGAGCTTTGGGTGAATAGCTTCCCCATCTTTAAAATGGGAGAGGGGGGAATCAGCCCCCCAGGAGCACAAATACACAGGCTCTGAGGTTGGCGAGTCAGACTATCTTTCCTTGCCTTGCTACCCCTGGTGCACTCAAAGGCCAAAGGCCCAGGACGAAGTGTGGACTAGGCCAGAGACAGAACAAGGCAGAGAGAATGGGGCCCTTCAACCTGCCCATACAAAAAGCTTCAGGAAAGTGCAAAATGATTAGTGAGAACAACAAAATGACCGCCAGGGCCTTCAGCCAAGGGCCCGAACAGCAACTTCCCGGGCACCTCATTCATATTTCTTCATCAGGTCCAGCATCTCATTATAGAGTCTCTTGGGGGCATCCAGGCCCCAGATGAAATCCAAATGTTCGTACTCTGGAATATTCTTGTGGTACACGAGATTGGTGATCTGAGTCACTAAGAGGCCCATATCTTTGGGGTCCGCCAGCGAGTCCCGACTCCCACTCCAAAGGGCTGTTGGAACCAGCATGTCCTTAATTTGGTAGAAAGGAGGCTCAGTCTGGGGGGGAAAGCCAAAGAGAGCCCATTAAGTCACCAATTATTTTTAAAGCTACAATAAACCAAGAAGCACATGCTTTTCATTTAATTTGGTCAAAAGTGATGGAGAGGCAGCAATGCAGTGATTCAAAAGGATTCCAGTAAACTTGGGACGGGAAAGGCCATTTGTATCTAAAGAGAGAACGATGGAGATCCCTTTGGGTCTGATTAATTTTTTTTGCACAGCATAATAAATATAGATTGTTTGTGTTTGGTCTCTATCTGATTGCTCGACATCTTAGGAAAGTGGGAGCGGAAGGAGGGAGGGAAGGAAGGAGGGAGGGAGGGAAGGAAAGAAGGAGGGAGGGAGGGAAGGAAGGAGGGAGGGAGGGAAAGAAGGAGGGAGGGAGGAAAGGAAGTGAGAGAGGAAGAAAAATGTGGAACAAAATTTTACAAGGATGGATGTTGGAAGCTATCTTTGTGCGTGTTTGGAAACATAAAATACTACTGAGAAAGAAAAAAAGCTTCAATTAATAACTGGGGTCTGGGCCTTCATTTCCACTGGAAGAATCCGAGCCCAGCTTGGAGGTACAAACTTCACCCCCCACCACAGTCTGTTGTGGGGCCGGGGAGGGGGGAGATAAAAGGGGGAGCCTCAGCTGGCACTTCTGACAGGCATGTGATGAGCAAAGGAAATCGGCCCCCAACTACCTCCACCCACTTCCTACTGGTGTCCCAGATAGTGTCCAATCCTCCCCACCCATCCCCCAAAGAAGCTCAGGGTTCAGCCCCAGCACCCTTACCTGATTATAATGAAAGTAATTCTTATCTTGACTTCCCCAGTCATAGGCTTTAAACTCTCCAGATCTGACAGCCTAAATGTTCAGAATTTCACATAAAAGGTTAGAAAGAGTTCCCTGAGGAATCAGAAGCCAAAATGGCAACCCAATATAAGCGTTTATCAAACACCTACTATGTGCCCCCCTGGAAAAACAAAGGTGAAAGCTAAAGAGGGTCTGTCCTCTGAGCCAATGAATGGTCTCCTCCAACCCCAGCAGCTACCTCAGTACCAAGGAACTTGCCCCCTGCAGCCCCTCCTCTGATTGGTCAGTTCCATTTTCTGGACTTGAGCAGGCCAGCCGTGTTCACTTCCCAATTCCTCTCCAAGCTTCCCTCCAGACTTTTTTGTATTTTGCTCCTTCTGCTGGATACTCCTCCCCTCCTCCCTGATTTTCATCTTTCTTTTATGTTTGTCTAATTCCTTGAAGGCAGGAACAAGCTTTCTTTTTGCTCCAATTGCTTAAGCACAGTGTCTGGCACACAGACGTCACTTAATAAATGCTCGCTGACCTCACTGCAACATTTCTGTATTTCCACTCCCAATGCTCTTCCCACACAGAACCTCCCCTGGTAGCAAAGAGTGCCAATGTGCCCAGGGCATGTGCAGGCCACATTCTACACCCCTGGCCCCCCCTCTATTCATCAAAAAGGTAAATATCTGTCTTCTAGAGACAAAATGGGTTCGGCATTTTTACTGTTCCTTTTTAATGGCTTCCTTCAGAATTAACTACCCCAGTTCTGTTCCTATGTGCAGTCAGGTCTCTGTGTTTTTCTTCTGTCACACAGCACAATCCCACAAATCACTGGGACTCATGTCTCTCGTATATTCCAAATGAACTGCTGTGGAAATTCTACCTGAACCCGCCCAGGAGCTGACTGGTCTTGGCCAGAATCAGCGCTGAGGGTCCCAGGGGCTCGGGGGTCAGCCGCGTTTGCTCGGTCCCACCTCACTTACACTATCCCAGGCTGTTTTGTAAAGTACCTGCACATCTAGCTCACAATCCTCAGGAAAATGTAAGTCATTACGACAAAGGATCAAGATCTCGGGATCATCCCTCTGAAGCTGCCCCCCCAGCAGGGCCCCAGAACCCAGGAAAGGCCCAGTTTCAGCCCCTGTGCCGGAAAGGGGCAGCAGCAACAAGGAGCATCTAGCCTGGGCCACCAAGGCTCACTCCTCTGGGAACTATAGCCAGTGACGCCACCAGAGGGCGTCAGGGGAAAGCAGCATTCCCAGCTCTGCAGAATCAGGGGAAACCAAGTGTAGGTGCAGGGTCAGGCACGCTGGTCAAACCCAGCAACTGTAGGGGCTGCTTTTGCTAAACACACTTTGTTGTGAGCAAGGGTTCTGTGGAGGTAAGGGACAAACCACTGGGGATGTTCAAAATTGTTTCAATTCTTATATAACATTAAACAAACTATTATTGATTAAATAATATCAAACAAACTATTATTTAATTATTAAATAATATTAAATATAAATTAAAATATTGAATAAATTAAATAATTTAATAGTAAATAAATGTTAAATAATATTAAATAAAATTAAATGGTAATCCGTGTTCATCAAAATTATTTTAAAGTTTATATTCCCTAATCCTGTCCCTCCAAAAATGCTCTCAAAGCCCAGGGGGCTCAGCAGGCTCATTTCAACCCAGGAAGAAATTTCTTAATGAAGGCACATAGATAGAAAATTAAAAAAAAAAAAAAAAAGGCTGAGGGTAGAGATTGGGGTGGGAAGCCATAATGGAAGTGATCTCAGAGCAAAATGGGCTTTTCAGGAGGTAATAATGGCGACTGCCTCTATGAAACGGCTTGCTTTCTCAATGAGAAAGGGGTGAAGGGAGGGAGAGAAAATTTGAGACTTGGCTTTTTTTAAGTGAATTTTAAAATTTGTTTTTATGTGTAATTGGGCAAAAATAATTTTTTTTAAATTAAAAAAAAAAAGGGAACACAAGAAACTTAGAGAAAAGTGATTTGTGTGAATTTGTATAGAGCAAAATAAATGGTGGAAATGAAGGCAAATAGATCCCAGGCAGCCTGTGTAAAGTCAGAGGGAGGAAGATAGTATCATTTATTGGGAGCTGCAGAGGGCCTATTTTTCTGCACTGGTGATCATCTAAAAGAGATACACTGGGGGAAACAAAGAAAAGAAACTTTGTATACAATGATCACCCCAAGGTAAATAGTATCTTTTATTGGGAGCTGCAGAGGGCCTGTTTTTCTGCAAAGGCGATCATCTAAAGAGATACACTGAGGTGAAACAAACAAAGAAAAGAAACTTTGTATACAATGATCACCCCAAGGTAAATAGTGTCTTTTATTGGGAACTGCAGAGGGCCTGTTTTTCTGCAATGGTGATCATCTAAAGAGATACACTGAGGTGAAACAAACAAAGAAAAGAAACTTTGTATACAATTATCACTGTAAATGATCAGACTCCTAAAAGAAACTCCAACTCAGCAGAAAAGATAGGGAAAGTTATGGAGAAGAGATAATACACATCCTTCCCCCTCTGGGTAGGGAGCAGGGACAGCCAGCATAAAATATAACAAATGATACAAAGTTTCTGCTCCCGGGCTTTTCGGATTGACTTTTTTGTTGTCAAAAAATGAGGAGTTAGTCTTGGGGCCAGGATGGAAAATAACTGGGATGGAGACTCAGAAGATTAAAATAAAATGTTTAAAATGTTTTCTAAAAAAGTGATAACGGGCTCCTCCTCCCTAGAAGTCTTCAAGCAAAGGACTCTGGGAGTTTGCTTCAAGTATGAATTGAATTGGAGAGAGTCTGAGCTCCCGACCACCAACTACCAGAGCCAGTTCTCCAATTTTACGTTCTGAGGTTCTCATTCAGGGACCCACAGAGCTCCTTATTTATAGATCCCATCACTGAGGTCTAGCCAGGGGAAACAACTGGTCTGGGCTAGCTCTTCCCAATGTGCTCCCTCCAATGCCTCTGAGCTAGGCCGTCACCCTGAGGACGATTGGTGACAAGTGGGCATAGATAGGTGGGTACATTGACCAGCATCCTCACCCCCAGCCCAGACTAGAAATGCCCTTCCGGGCTCTCATGGCAGCCGGCCAGCAGGGCATCTCTGGGAGCCCAGCGGCCTCTGCCCTGGGGAGGCTCCAGGCATAGCTGTTCTTGACCTCCCGAGGAAGGCATGGGGGTGAAAGCAGAGTTTCCTGGTGAAGGACAACAGCAAAGGGCCAAAGTGGGGGGTGGGGAACTTGTGTCCCCAGGGCTACAGAGCACCCTAGTCGGGAGAGCAATGGGGAAGCACTGAGCACTGTGGGAAAATCCTTCTCCTCTGCAGTCCCCCAAGGTTTCAGGTGGCCAAGTTCTAGGGGAGTTACAAGAGCAAGCCCCAAGAATATGACCTTCCACCTTGTCCTGATCTCAGGTCGGGGGTCAGTCTGCAGGGTCCGGCAGGGAATGAGGGAGAGGAAACTCCCCTCCCCCGGGTCTTTTTCTCAAGACTCTGGGACCCCTGGTGGCCATGGGTGCCCCTCATCTTCTCTTAGCTGTTAGTCCAGTGACAAAACAGTGTCATACATACTGAGCTAACCTTGGCAAGGCTCCTCGCCCACAACTCATAGCAAGGGGGACAGGAGCAAGTGCCCCTGTTATTGCTCTTGCCCACAGTCCCCCACAAAGAAGCTGGAGAGCTGGGGGTTTGAGCCAAGTTTGCCAATGACAAGTCCAGCTTTCATTCCACTGGGCTTCACTGCCCTTTCAACATAATCCAACAAGCATTTATTAAGCACCCGTTGTGTGGAAGGTACAGACCCGGAAATGAGAGATGCAAACAAAAACCAGTCCCTCCTCTCAAAGGGTCCCCTTCTCCTGGGGCACACACACGTGCACAGGTGAGCACGTCCCTGGTTCTTTGAAGAGAGGGCCAGGGGGCCACACACACACTCCCCCAGCTAAATCCCTCCTGGACTCAGAGCTCTCGGGCACAATAAGCAAAGCTGCTGGGGAGGAGCTCGTAGGAGTCCCCAGAGAGAGGATGGGGGAGGGGGCACAAACCACTTGGAACCAGGGGGGGAGGCCTGCACCTCGTAGGAACTGGGGGGGGGAGAGGCGCTGGCGTCTCCTCCTTATGTGACAGAGAAAGAAACTGAGGCATAGACAGTGACTCTGACTCCGGCCCCCCCACAGCGACTGTGCAAGCCGCTGGCCCCCACACCTGCGCCTACCTGACTCCAGTGTAACATGTTCTGCACAGACGTCCCGGCCGGATTGTGCGTGCTGTACACGTCCACTCGGGACTGCGCAGAGAAAGGCAGCGTGTGAGAGTGCGCCCAGACCGACATAGACTCCCGGACCCAGGCACCCCAACTCTAGGCTCCCCAGCCCCTGGTACCCAGGGCCTGGGGCTCCCCCTTAGCCCCCCACCCCCTCCTTTCCATAGTCACTGACATTGAGCCCAACATGCGGCTCCTCATGATATTAAAGGCAGAAGGGAATCTCTGAGTCAGCACACAAGAACCAGTCAGGTAAAGGGCCCCAGGCCCTCCCCTCCCCCACCCCTCTCCCCCCGTGCAAAGGGGGGCCGCTGATACAGTCCCAACTAAATCATTGTGGGGATGATTATGTGGGGGAAGTGGAAAGGGAGGGAGGGTGGGAAAGAGGGAGGAAGGGAGGGAGGGAAAGAAGGAGGGAGGGAAGGAAGGAGAAAGGAAGGAAGGGAAAGAGAGAGGGAGAAAAGGAGGGAGGGAAGAAGGGAAGGAGGGAGAGAAGGAGGGAAGGAAGGAAGGAGAAAGGAAGGAAGGGAAAGAGAGAGGGAGAAAAGGAGGGAGGGAAGAAGGGAAGGAAGGAGAGAAGGAGGGAGGGAAGGAAGGAGAAAGGAAGGAAGGGAAAGAGAGAGGGAGAAAAGGAGGGAGGGAAGAAGGGAAGGAAGGAGAGAAAAAAGAAAGGAAGGAAGGGAGAGAAGAAAGGAGGGAGGGAGGGAGAGAAAGAAGGGGGAGGGAGAGAGTAAGGGAGGGAAAAAGGAAAGGAGGCAGGGAAGGAAGGAAGGAAGGAGAAAGGAAGGGAGAGAGGGAGGGAGGGAAGGAAAAAGGAAAGGAAGGACAGAAGGAGAAAAGGAGGGAAGGAGAAAGGCAGGGAGAGAGGGACCCGAAGGAACAAGGGAAGGAGAGCATGCTGGGTGGTTGGCTGGGCCCAGGTACCATGTTGAGGTTGTGCTCGTTGAAGCCGCAGATGACGAAGAGCAGGTTCCCACAGAGCTCCTTGAGGAAGATGTGCGAGCATACGTGGGTCCCCAGCCACTTCAATACCCAGTTCTGGGGGAGAAACTCATTCACCCCAAATATGTCCTGCACAGAAACAGAGTGGGTGCCCTTTCAGGAGGTCCCGGGTACTGGGAGAAGCTCTGCTCCAGGCCAGGGCGGGGAGGGACCCACAGGGGTAACTGGGGCCCGGAGGGGGAGAGGTGTGGGGAAGGTCACCCTGTAGTTGGAGACAGGGACAGAATTCGAACTCAGATCCTGTCACTCCAAACCCCCAGCTCTTGTGACCACCCCAAGCCGAGCCTCTCCGTGCTGATTCCGGGGCTCAGGGAAGCATCTTTCCCCCAGTCAGACAGCTCTAATCATCCCGGCTCTCACTAGGGAGGGGGAAGCTCGGGAGGGGCTACAGAGGCTTGAAGTCGGGCTGCTCAGCTCCCAAAACACTCCAGGGGTGGTTCTGTGGCCCCAGAAGGCTCGGAGACTTCAGCAGGAGAGGACTCAGAAATCTCAGCTCACCCAGGGTCTCCCAGCTGGGAAGTGGACCCAGTTCCCCCAGACTCCAAGCCACTAAGCCATCCCCTCTGCAGAGGAGCGCCCTGGGATACAGCCCAGTGCACCCCAGGCTGGTTGCACTATTGCTGGTTGTTAGAAAGTTCCTTCAGGGAGTGAGCCACCGCGGGCCCCTGCACCCAGGCAGGGGAGCCAAGATGCCCCCCCCAACCCTCAGATTTCTGAAGCCTCCGGCTGGACCTGCTTTCCCATCCACCCCATTCGTCTTGGTCTTCTCTGCATGATGTTAAGTAGCCCCCATTACTCAGAGAGAATAAACATCCATGGAAAATAAAATCCCAGACCCCCAGGGCCGTGGCTTGGTCCTCTGCAGTAGGGGCACCCACAGGCCCAGGGCAGAGGGAGGAGGGCTTCCCAGGAGGAAGCTCGGACACGCCAGGACCTGGGTTTGAGTCCCTGTGGCCCTGCTCTCGGCCTCTGCTGTTCACTCCCCCTCCCGGGAGCTCCTCCCCCTCTACCATGAGGGCACCGGGCTCGCTGACCCCCCCTCCGGGACTCCTACCTTGAAGAGCAAATCTGGGAAATTTCCCAGCTTGGCCATGGGGCTGGTGCTGAACTTGACAGTGGCCACGGGAGCCAGGGCAAAAAACATCTTGATCTTCTTGGCCAGCTGGGGCAGACGGGAGAAGGCGATGAAGGCTGGGGGAGGAGGGGACACAGAATGGGACCTCAGAGAGCCCCAACTGCCGCGGACCCCCCCCCCCCGGAAAAGGCTGCGCAGTTAGAGCCCGGCCTCTCTGGCCTCCGTGAGGTGGCCGAAGGGCTCCCGAGTCTCCAAAGCCCTCCAGGCCCCGCGTCTGGCAGGACACGTGAGGCCGGGCCCACGCCTGCTATTGACCCAGGGCGGGGATTCTGGCTCCCGGGGCCTCAAGAGCTTGTCAAGTGCGTGTTCTCAAGGAGCCTTGAGAGCAGCTGGAGGAGTCTGCAGGCTGGAGTGCCCCAGGCTTGAGCCCGGCGCTCACTCGGCCTTTCCTGCCCAGCACAGAGAGCCCTGCCCTGGGCTGCCCAGGAGTCAGGGGCTCAGTCTTCAGAAACCACTAGTCCCCTCCTCCTCCCTCTCGCCCCCTGCCAGACCCCAGGCTTGCCTGGCTAAAGGGCGGCCCCTTCCCGGCCCGGCCTGTCTCAGTAATGGGAGAAGCAAGCAGGAGTTCAGAGAGGGAGATGGCCCTGCTCACTAGCTGGTGGAGGTCACCGTCTGTTACCTCAAGTGTCTCACCTGGAAAATGGGCAAAGCTGAACTAAGTGCTTTACAAGCCTTAAAGGGCTCCAGCAATGCAGGTGCAGCTGATCAGTTTGTATCATTGTTCACCAGAAAATGAGAACAGGCGTGGAAGGGCCTGAGGGGGCGCCCTGTCTGCTTCCAGCCAGTGGGGAAGCCTGAGATCAGAGGGTCAGGGCCCCCCGTAGCTGAGCTTCCTTGTCTCGACTACTGACAAGATCTGGTGTGAGCTTGTCTCCTGCACACACACACAGACACACATCCATGTGCATGCACATGGATGGGCACCTGCACCCTTCCTTCCTTCCCTCCATCCTTGCATGGACACATGCATGCACACATGTGTTTGTACACATACACGCATGTGCCTGCCCACATGTTCACAGACACCCAGGCGTGCATACAAATCCACACGCACGCACACAGCAGGACGCCCACTGAGCCCAGCTGCCCTCTGGGAAGGCTGTTCTCCAAGTGGAGCTCCCATCACCGGGAAGCCCGGACTCCTGGGACCTACCAATGGTGGTGCCTTGGGAATGGCCAACATAATAGATCTGCTCTTGACCGGTCTTGTTCAGGATAAAGTCGACCACGGCGGGCAGGTCGTGGGTCGCCATCTCATCAAAGCTGCAATGTAAAAAAGAGAATGTCCCCAGAGGAATCCCAGTCAATCCCTACACCTCCTCGAGGCGACAGGAGGAGCCGGAGCTGGGAGGACCACCAGTGGTCGGTGAGTCAGCTCCCTCACTGTCCAGAGAAAGAAACTGAGTCCCAGAGAGTTAAGGGAAACTGAGTCAACGTCACCCGGCTCAGAGGAGCTGAACATGAAACAGGTCTTGACTCCACGCCCAGAGTCCTTAACTTAGATGTGAACAATCAATTCACATTTCACATTTATTACGCATTTATTCTGTGCCACTGTAAACCACGCCATTATGACCACGACGACCTGAACCGATTATAATAATAAACAACTTGTAAAACACTTGAGTAACAACACTAGCGCCTACTATGTGCGGGACACGTACACTTTACAAATATTTCCTCATTTGCTCCTCACAACCACCTTGGAAAGGTTAAGTGTAATTATCCTCATTTTACCAATGAGAAAACTGAGTCAGAGAGGTGAAGGGACCTGCCGACATCCTACAGCCATTGAGGCTCTGAGGGAGGATCTGCCCTCCACCTTTAACCCTTTCTGTGGCCGCACCATCTGCTTCAAGAAAACGGGCGGTGGGAGGCAGTCACGGTGCTTTGTATGGTTCCTTGTTGTTTGTTTTAATTTAAATTGATCGAAACACTTTCTGATCACTGATTATGTACAAGACTGTTGGTATCATGAAGGTACAAATACATAAGAAGGCAGTAAAGGGTTTTTAAACAATGAGAACGTTTTCAGGATAGTTTTAAATGATTTAGCCAGGAGTTCAGCCCGTTTCATAATCTGTCAATGATGGTTTTAGACATTAAATAATATTTAATAAATAAATAGTATAATAGTAATAGTATACATTAATATATATATATATAAAATATAATATATAGTATAATAAATAAATAGTAAATAATGTTTTGAGAAAATGCATTGGCCCCCAAAAATGGGGATTTTAGAGATAGGATTCAAGGATTCTTGATTTGACCTTGATGTAGACATTGTTCCAATGGAGCCCCCCAATACTCTCTTCTGGGGGGTTTGGCTGGTATTGCTATCCTTACTTTACAGATGGGGAAACTGAGGCCCAGAACTGACATGACCTGTCCCAAGACCCAGAGCTGGGAACAGATTCAAACTCGGGTCTCTCTTAGTGCCAGATCATAGGTGCTAACTCCCATCCACCTCGTGTTCTGCACCAGAGAAACATCAGCTGTTGCCGTCAGCCCACGGGGCTGGCCCACAGGATGGAGAAGATGTACATTTCTGGAGCAGTCATTCGGGGGAGGTCAGTGCCCAGCTCCGACTGTGCCCCCCACTGCTTCATCTTCACCTACCTGAAGGCCCAGAACTTGTCCTGGTAAACAGAAAGCGTCTTATGTCTGCGGGACCAGGTGTTCCCCCGGCTGTTCCCTATCCACACGTCGTAGCCAGCGTCGGCCAGGATGAAGCCCAGGCTGCTGCTGTCCAGATTCGTGACCCAGTCGCTCCCGTCGGCCAGCAGACCGTGCTGTAGGAACACCACCGGCCGGGGTCCTGGGGGACAGAGCACACATGGTGAGCCAGGGCTGAGCCTGGGGATAGTCACGAGGGGAGACACTCAGGACACGACCAGCCACTCAGGAGCCCTCCACTCCTAGTTTCCCACCTTCTGCAGCTCAGGGGCTACTGAGTGATCGGGCCACCCAGAGATGGGACTAAGGGGGCCAGAAGCCATCGGCAGGGTGCAGGCTATCGGGGCATTCCAGCCTAGCAAAGGCCTCCTCCTGTATCCCAGAGGGCAAAGATCCAGGATTCTCCATCCACCTAATCATAGCCCTTCACACGAACTCTGACAGCAGACTTAAGCATACTTTTCCTGCTTCCTTTATTTTCCTTTTCACGTGTATTTTATTTTGCAACATGACTAATACGAAAACGTACTGCACGGTTCCACCTGTAAAATCAACATCACCTTGCCTGCCTTCTCAATGGATGGGGGAGGGCAGGGAGGGAGAAAATTTGGAATTCCAAAAAATGTTTTAAATGAATGCTAAAAATCATTTTTAATTAAAAAAAAAAAAAAAAAAAAAAGGCCACTGGGGAAGGTAGGAGGCGCAGTAGATAGAGCACCAGCCCTGAAGTCAGGAGGACCTGAGTTCAAATGTGAACTCAAGACACTTAACACTTCCTGGCTGTGTGACTCTGGGCAAGTCACTTAATCTCAATTGCTTCAGCAAAAAAAATCAATACATAGACCACTGTTGGCAGGAGGAGAGGGAAAGAGACATCAAGAACTGACAAAAGAAAGAAAACTTGTGAGTTTTCATTTTGTTTCTGTTTTCTCTGCCAAGGAAAATGATCTTTGGACTGGGACAAACAGAACAAAAAGTAACTGATAGGGAACTAATACCCAAGATAAGGGGGCAATAAAAGAGCGCCTAACTGCCCTTCGGGAGCACAAGTCCCATGGTCGAAATGAACAACCAAACGTAAGTGATTGTGAGCCACCGGAAAACCAGAGCTCAAGCCAAAACGGACGTGGTCAGGGCCTGGAAAAGGGAAGCATCCCGATTTTCGAAAAAGGAAATAGAATGCAGTGTAAAGGTCGGTCTTTCCTCAGCAAAATGTTAAAGTGGATTATTACTAAAGGGATGGTTAGTGAACGTTTAGAAAAGGAAGCAGTGATCACAGGCCTGCCTGCCTGCAGCAAACACAAGCCATACCAGGAGCGAGTTTCTAGAAGGCAGATCAGGAAACTGCCGCGGTTGTGCTTTATGTAGATCTCAGCAAAATTTTGCATGAAGTGTTTAATAATATTCTTGGATAAAACATGGAGAAACATGGTCTAAAGGCAGAACAATCAGGCAAACTTGAAATGGATTAAAAGTCTGGGTGCAAGTGATCAGAATCACCTTGGAAAAGTAGAGGAATGGCAGACAAACAGCCAGTCTGGGCTCAAGGCCGATTTCTGGCACCTCCTGTCCCTGGGACCCTGAGCCACTCACTCAGGCGCCTCCCTCCCTCCTGTCCCTGGGACCCTGAACCACTCACTCAAGCGCCTCCCTCACCTCTTCGATCATAGAGCAGGAGGTAAAATAAGTTTCCTCAACAGACATTCCTCATGCCCATGAAATCACAAAGTAGATCTGTCACAAAGGGGATCCCAGGCTTCTGTGCTTCACATTTTCACCAACATCTTAAATAAAATCCCAGAGGGCATCCTTTCCAGGTGTGCATGGGACCCAGGCCCGTGAGGGGAACCTGGGGCCTCTCTGATACAGGTCTAAACTGCCTTGGCAGGCTAGAGAACTGCACCACATTTCTCTGGGCTTTAAACAAACAACCCCACAAATGCAATCCTATGGCTGGTAAGCCAGTCGCCTTCAAGATGAGCTGGACGTCAGTCTGAATAGCAGCTTCAAAAGCTCAGGAGGGGCCGGCCCTGTTCTGGTAGCCCCAGAAGGCAGAGCTAGAAGTGGATCCTGGGTCCAGAGCCCAGCTTTGGCTTTAGAGTGGACAGGAAACTTCCCACCAGCACCGTCTCAAGGTGTGCCAGGCTGCCAGGCCAGGAGACGACAGGACCTTGGACAGAGCCTTGGATAATCGGTTCTTGGGCTTGAGGCCGGGAGAATTTTGGTTTGAGCCCGGGTGTGACGGCAGGGCCAACTGTGAGGACTCTGCCTTCCGGGTACCTCTGCCCAAGGTGCCAAAAACTGCCTTATCCTGCCCAGGTTTTACTGGCAGCACAACTGTGAGGCAGCTGGGGCACAGCAGAGAGTGCTGGATCTGCCATTGGGGAGACCTGAATTCAAATCCATCCCTAGACACTTAGCAGCTAGGTGATACCATTCCACCTCTGTCTGACTCAGTTGGCTTCCCTGAACTTCACAGGACTGCTGTAAGGATCTTTTCTGCACTTAGCACAGTGTCTAGAATACAGTAGGCACTTAATAAAAAGCTTATTTCTTCCCTCCCATTCAGATGACTTAGGTTAGAAGGGCCTAGAGATCAATCCTTCATTTTGCAGAAGGGGAAACTGAGGCTCAAGGTCACACCTATAGTAAATAGCAGAGTCTCCATATGGGGTGCTCTTTCCTCTGTCTCCTGGGCAAGCTATCCTTGCTACATCTGGCAGCCCCACCAATGAGGGGGCAGAACTTCAGGCAGGACCAAGGGGATCAAGGGAGAAGAATCAGGATCAGTCAACAAGGATGACCCGAAGTCAACTAGGAGACCCAAGTTCCACTGCTCAGTTCACCACCTCCTGGCCCAAAGTCTGGGGCTTAACAATGTTAGCTGATTGACCGATTGATGGATTTAACAACTATTCCAGGGGTCACAGTTCAGTTGACTGAAACTGAGTAATCGGGCCTGCCAAGAACCAAGCTTACCAGCATCTCTTGGAGGATAAAATTGAGAGAACTTAACAGATCAAAAACTGATGGATTAAAAACAAGTGAGATGTTAACCACAGAGAAGTCAAGGAAATTGTTTTGCCAAAAGGAATGAAAAAGAACTAAATTTTAAAAATGCAATCTTTCATTTTACAGACCAAGAAACAGACCAAGAGGAGGGTACTTGCTAGAGCAGGCCACACGTTGTTATAATAATAACAATGATAATAATATCATGCTTTAAGATTCCCACACTACATTCCCTATGGGACAGAGAGAAGAACCATTATACCCATTTTATAAATTGGGAAACTAAGGTTGAGAGCTTGTCAGTCATGTCTCCTGACTCATTCATTCATTCAACATTTATTAAGTGCCTACTTTGTAACAGGCACTGATAATAAAAAGACTAAAATTAAATAATTCCTGCCTTCAAGGAGTTTACCTTCTGCCTGGGAGGGAGGTGGGGAGAGAAGCTTAATAAATGCTCCTTGGATTAGATGGTCATTGAAGGACTTGTTTAGTTAAGTGCTCCTTTAAAGGAGAAGTTACAGTTTTGGGAGATTCAAAAGGCCAAAAAATGAGCCATAATCCAGCCCTTTGAGGGAGAAGAGAAAGTGCCTTTCATAATGAAATCACGGGGAAGTTTCCATTTATCGAACAATGAAGAAATGGGAACCATAGCTTTAAAAAAAAAAAGCTGCATCCAAGAGCTAAAGTTTCTTCATCCACAGAAAAGCTGTTTAAAAATCAATCTCATTATCTCACAAAGATGACCTCTGCTGTGACTCTAGCTTTCTGCTGTGCTCCTTTCTGAAATCCTAGGAAATTTCATCACTTCTTCTATCCATGAGGACAGACTGGCAAATAAACTCCTAATATGGGAGAAATCTGGCTGTTTTGAGAACTTCCCACAAGTCTCTGAACAAGCTCTAAATGCTATCCAGTTCTTTTCAGAATGTAGTTTCAATCCTAAATCCTGATAAGGACCTTATGAAAAAAAAAAAAAAAGAAAAGAAAAATTTAGGTCAATTTCCTGAAGGAAAGAGCTGCAAAAAGAGTAAACTGAACTATCAGAAGTGGAACATTTTTAAAAAGCATTTATCATAACTATAGGTAATTCATTCCATTACTGAAAGGCTGTATTACTCAATCTTGGAAAAAATGTCAAACTAATAGGAAAAAAAGCATATTAAAAACCACAGGATCCTAACAACAGATATAGGAAAGGTCTTTGGTAAAATAATACTATCTGCCATGATTAAAAAAAAGCACAAAAAAGAAACAGAATAAGTAGATTTTTCCTCAACATGATTAAAAAGTTTGAAAATCAACATTAATTGCAAGCAGTAGGGAAACATCAGAAACATTGTCACTCAAAATGATTATTCTGTAGTAATACTAAAGATACGAGTACAAGAAAAAGAAATTAAAAGGATTAATGCAGCAAAGTGAGAAACAAGATTATTTAGAAGGATCAGAGTGTTTACTGAATTCAACTATTTATTTAAAAGATTAGTCTTAACAAAAAATTAACTGAGGCAAAGAGTGAGTTCAACTAAGTTTACAGGCTAAAAAATAAGCTTACCCAAAATAGCTACTATTTAATCAACCAACAAAAATCAAGCAAACATTACTTTAAAAGAAACCCACTGATTAACAACAAAAATCATTAAATATTTGGAAAATAATTTGAATTTAAGAGTGACCAGTATAAAAGATTAATTATAAAAATAAATGGAAGGAAGATCTAAATAATTAGAAGGAAAGCAATGTCCAAGATTAAGCTGAAATAATATAGTAAAAATGACAATACTTTCTAAATATATTTATATGTTTGAAGTTGTACCAATAAAAAATCACAATTATCTGTAGAATCATTGTTCTACAGCTGAAAAGAAACTCAGAAACCATATAGTCCAACTCACATTTTAACAGATGAAGAAACTGAGGCAAAGAAAGTCACACAGCTAGTGAGTGCCTGAATTTGAATTTAGGTCGGCCTGACTCCAGGCTGCCCTATTCCAGACTTCAAAATATATTAGGAGGTAAGTCTCCTTTAGACAATTTCACCCTGCCCCCCCAAAAATACAAATAAAGTCCTTGTACAAGAGAAACCCCAAAATAGAAACCAGTAACAATTCATTTTTTGCCTACAAAGAGCTGATAAATCATTAAATCTCTCTAGCCTCTGCCCCCCCCCCCCTTACCTCTTTTATGAAATAAAGGGATTTGTACTAAAAGACTTGAAAGGTTCTTTCTAGCTCTAAACCCTAGGACCCTTGGGAGAACTGGGCCCAGTTAAACCAGGGGAGAGAAGGCCCCCAGAGGACTCGAGAGCAGGGTTTGAGTATTTGAAAGGCTGCCGATGCCAGTGGGATTTGGCCCCGAAGGTCACTGTTAGCAGGAGCAGCAAAGCAGGAGGCAGCTTCAGGAATGGCTCATCTTGGGTCAGGATTAAAGGCTTAGGCGACGCTCTACTGCAAATCTCACTAAGATTGGGTACACAAGTGACTTCCTGCTGTATTCTGGGGAACGAATGAAGGGATGATTTCGGGGAAGCTGAGCGGCCGAGTTGAGAAGCCTGGAATCCGGGAGGCGCACTAACTCCCCCCCACCGGACCTGTGTCCCAATGTCCCCTCTCTGGCAGCTGGAAGACCTGGATTCCAAGCAAAAAGAAGTTCCTCAGAAGCTCCTCTTGCCCACGGGGCCTCCGGGCCAACGCCGAGCAACTGCCATCTGGGGAGGGCACAACGGGGCCCGAGAACCTCCCACCCCGAGCCTCGCCCCTCCCTGCCGAGGACTCCAGCCCTCCTCATCCAGCTCCTTCCCAGAGTGGAGCCAGGGAGAGCTGTTTTGTGCCCAGAGCCTGGAGGCAGCTTCACTCCTAGTCTCCAAAGAGGAGATCCAGGCAGATATTGGCCCAGCCCCAGCCCAGGAGCCCCGGCCTCCCCTGCCAGGCCCAGCCCCTGAGCTGTACCCAAAAGCCCTTTCAAAAAGCAGTCATCTGGGAGGCTCTGCAGCAACAGGCCTCTGCGGGGATCCAGGGGTAACTGGGGGACTTGGGACTCAGTGACCTCATCTGTCCAATGGGAACATTGCTTCCCAGGGCTCTCATGAGAACCAAGCAAGCTGGAGAGGGCTTTTGTGTAACTGTTGCTTGTCCATATTCTCCAGACGCCCATCTGCACAGGAACTGGATTCGAGTGAAATGGGAGCCTCTCAGCCTCGCTGCCTCCTCCAGGGCCGGCCAGCCCCACCCCTGATCCATTCGGGCCATGTGATCTGGGCCAAGTCACTTAGCCCCTCCTAACTTGGCTCCAGATGACTCTCTAAGGGGATGCTGCCCTGGCTGCTCCCTTTGGGGGTGAAATCATCCCAAAGATCATAATTATTAGTGTGATGAGAACTCCCATGCACAAAGTACTTTAAAGTTTTGCTCAGTGAGTTGGAGCCTGTCTCATGGGTCAGAGTCTGACTCTTGGATCAGAACCTGCATCATGGGTCAGAGTCTGCCTCAGGCCCTTCCCAGACAACCCCAGAAAAGCTGTTTTTCCTTCTCTGTTCCTCAATCTTTCTATCTGTAAAAAGGGGACAATAACACAATTCTCAAGGAGACCCCATGCAGGCAACCTTTGCCTGGAGCCCTCCAATGATGGGGAGATCACTACCTCCAAAGGGCCAGAGAGAGACATCTACTGTCAAAGAGTTAGGGAGAGACCTCTACTTCCAAAGGGTCAGGGGGAGACCTCCACTGTTATAGGGTCAGGGGGAGACCTCCACCTCCAAAGTGACCCATTTCACTTGGGGACAACAAAGTCAGATGGAGGCAGAGCCAAGCAGGGATGTCTAGGAAGTAGCACACAGAGTTATTATATGCATGTTTTTTCTTTTTTTTTTTAACCAAATAATACAAAATGGAGACTCAGTTTCATAAAGAATCCTCTTTCTGCATTCTGTTGAGTGAAAGAAAATGTTCTCTTTGGGGAGAGGGGGCTTGAAGTTTAGAATATAACTTTAATTGCAGTTCCTTTCTATCCCGGCAGGGAGGGCAGAATCATCAGGACATGACTTGAGAAGCTCCAGCCTTGAAGCAGGAGGATATGAGTTCAAATCTGGTCTCAGACACTTAACATGTTCTAACTGTGTGACTTTGAACAAGTCATTTAACCCCAATTGCCAAGAAAGAAAGAAAGAAAGAAAGAAAGAAAGAAAGAAAGAAAGAAAGAAAGAAAGAAAGAAAGAAAGAAAGAAAGAAAGAAAGAAAGAAAGAAAGAAAGAAAGAAAGAAAGAAAGAAAGAAAGAAAGAAAGAAGGAAACAAAGAAGGAAACAAAGAAGGAAACAAAGAAAGAAAGAAAGAAAGAAACAAAGAAAGAAAGAAAGAAAGAAAGAAAGAAAGAAAGAAAGAAAGAAAGAAAGAAAGAAAGAAAGAAAGAAAGAAAGAAAGAAAGAAAAGAAAGAAAGATCAGACCTGATTTAAAATTAGCTCAGACTATTCGCAGAAGATCAAATACTGAAAGAGAAGTTTAAATATTCTGGCCACACGATGAGAACTGGAACTCATTCTGACATTGGAAAGACTGAAGGCAAAAAGGGAAGAGGACAACAGAGGAGGAAAGGGAGGGGACAGATGGTGTTGTGGAAGCCTGGACAGATGGGAGATGGTGGGGGACAAAGGGACTGCAGACTCAGACTCTACTGGACATGACTGAATATGACCTTCCCCCGAAAGCCCAAGTCAGTGCTGATGTTCCTTCCTTCCACCAGGCTATCTTCCTTCTTTGCTTTTCCTTTAAAACAGGCTTCATGAGGGCCATGTGGCCAGAACTCTTCTGAGTTCTCAGATTGAAAAATCATGACCATAGGATATTATAATATTCTAACTGCAGTCAGTCTCAAGAGCTTCCCAGGGGCTTCCCTTCCTCATTCATTCACTGATTTAATAAGCACTTATGAGGCACCTACTAGGCCCAAAAGCATCTACTCATTGGAATATCCCACAAAATGACCCAGTCCCTGCCCTCAGGCAGCTTCTATCCCATTGGACAGAAGTGCAAGGGGCAATTGTTTTCATCATCAACAACCCAATAATCATCAACAAAAAGCAACCCTGCCAAAACCCAAAGTCAAAGGCATAATATCCACCAAGTAATCCCAAGCATTCCCTCGGAGAGCTTTGTACCTTTCTCCCCTCGGTTCTTCCTGCCATGAGGGATTCGGTTAACGCTCAGGATGTAGCCATCATCAGTCACTACGTCATATTCCTCGCTGGGAAAGCCCCAGTAGGAGATAATCTCACTCTGTAAGGAGAAAAACCAAACGGTGATTCAGGGAGAAATCCGGAGAAGGACAGCCAAGGAATAGCAGGAGGAGGGGGACATAGCAGTAACTTTCATCAGACTTGACAGCTGGCAATATCTTTCAAATTATTAAGAGAGTCTCAGTGCTCTCAAGATCATTCACAGGGATGGGCCAAAAATAACTACAAACAATGCTCTTCTGACCCCACTGACTGTATCTGGAGAGCCAAACCAACTTTCATCTGCTATAGACGTGGGCCCCTGTTCACCTTCCAACTGGCCAAGATGGTGACTGGTTTGGTTTGGAGGCTTGAGCAGGGGATGGGGGCGGGTTGGTGGGTAGTGATCGATATTAAACTGAACACCCCGGGACTTCTTTCTCCTTAGGAACAAATTGTCCTGACTCAGAATTGCCAAATCTTTCCCGCCACAATATTTTCCTCCCTATCCCACAGCTCCAAAAGGTTAACAATCCCATACTCAAAAGCTGAGGAGAAAGAAGGTTCTGCAGCCAAGAGGAAAAAAGTCAGTGACCTATTGCATTTCCTTCTCTGAGTGACCTCTGTTCCAGCATTGTATGAACATACTATCCATTGTTTCCCAGGCACTCAAGTGGAGAGTCTCCCCGCCACTCAAAGGCCACACTCCCCACCCACCCCACCACCCCCACCACCACCTTTCCAACAGTCCCATGAGTTATTCGGGCCACTACTTCTCCTTTTCACAACCCATGGCTTTCTCAATTAGAGGAGCAAAAGAGGAACAGGGAGAACAAAAGAGAACCCAATCAATTCTGTCAAAAGCTTTGGTAAAGAGCATAGAGTGGGAGAGAAGGTTAAAAATGGAAAAGAAGAAGAAAAACTAAAAGCAGTGACTGCCCAGACCCGACTCAGCAAAATGATCCACTGGCTCACAGCAATGTCCGAAATGACAAATCCCACTCGCTCCCCCTACGAGCCGTGAACTTCCCCTCAAATGCAATCAGAAGGCATCTATTTATTAAGTAATCACCATGTGTCAGGTGGTGGGGAATTTTAAAAAATGATAAACAGACTCTGTCTTCAAGGGGATTTGTCTTGTACCAGTAGGATGCAACATGGGATTGAAATAAAACAAGAAACTTGATCAACTGAAAGGGGAGAAAACACTCCGAACTAGAACAAACAAGGCTGGCTTCCTAGAGGAAGTGTCACTTGGGCCTGGAAAAGAACTTGCGGAGGGGAACAGAGAGTTGCTTTCCCAGTATCAGGAAAGCTGGGACAAAGACCCAAAGGTGGGAGACGGAAGTCTGATCAGGGGAACAAGAGGCAAAGCAGCTGGGATGAAGATCCAGGATATGAGGGAAATAATATGAAATATGTCTGTCAAGGCTGGCTGGAGGGAGAGTGGGAAGGCTTTGACCACCAAGTAATAAGGCTTTAAACAGCCCGCCATGATGGATGCTCAAGGACTAGGAGCACAGAGGATACTCCCATATATGAAAAGAAGGCCGAAAAAACCTTATATTTGGTGTAAAAATTCTCAACAGAGAATTTTCAGCAAAACACAGACAGCAAAGTCTATACCAGCAAAGGGGGCCCCTCATTGATGAGCCAAGAGCCAGAGAATTTATCCATTTCTGCATGTGCTGGCTGCCTCCAAGTGGTCACCTTAGAAGAATGGACACTTATTCCAAAATGCTAAAACCTCTCCAAAGTTCCTCTTTAGGAGACCCCACAAATCAGTCACACCAGATTATCCACCGAACTTCTTCATGGACCCGGCTCTATGGTAGAGCAAAAGTGAGATGCCCCCAAAGAGAACACCCACTGTACTCACCAAACTGGCCTGAAAAGGGCATTTAGGACACTGAAAAAGAGGGGGCAGTGTGGTCTAGTAAGAAGAGAACTAATTCTAAAATTTGAGGCCCCCAAGTTCAAATCCTGCCTGTGGGACCTTGGGGGAAGTACTCTCTCTGAGCCGAAGTTTCTTCAGTCAGACTAGATGGACTCAGAGGTCCCTTCCAGGCTCTAGCTCTGAAACCTTGAAATCCGGGGGTGTGACAGATAAGCTCTCACATGTTGATCTGAAATATCAGGCACGAGGCTTTTTAATCATCTGGGGCTGTAACAATTTTGTGGTCTGGGCCAAACTTAGCCAAAACAGAGCTGGAAAAAACCACCACCCTCCTGTATTTGATGCGGTGGAGAAAGTCCAGGGGCTGGATGAGAGGGTATATTTTCTGGCCAATGGGAAGAAGGGATGGGGAAAGGAATTACTTAACACTGAATGATCATTCCTGCTGAACTGAAGGAGAAAGTAAGAAAAAGGAAGGGAAAAGAGAAGAAAAAAAGAAGGAAAGAAGGAGGGAAGAGAAGAAAAGAGATAGAAACAGAGAGAGACAACGACAGAGAGAGGGAAGGAGAGGGAGAGAGAAAGAAAAAGAGAAACAAAGAAAGAGAGGAGGGAGAGAGAAAGAGAAGAAATGAAAAAAGAGAAGGAAGAGAAGAAGAGAGATGAAGAGAGAAAAGAAAATGAAGAGAAAGAGATAAGATGGGAGAAAAGAGGAAGAGAAATGAAGGAGGGAGAAGAGTAGGAGAAGAGAAAGAGAGGAAGAGAGGAGAGGGAGGAGAGATAGGGAAGATATAAACAGAAAGAAAGACAGGAGAGAAGGGGAAAGAGGACAAAGAAAGAAAAACAAAGGAGATGGGCTGGAGACAACATTTTAAAGATCAGGACAAAAGAAAGATTGGGAGGCAGAAGCAAGTATGAGCTGAATCCCAAAGTCAAGTTCTCAGAGAGAGACGAGCAGGCCCTCAGAAGTAGGCCCCCAGAAGCAGCCTCCAGACTTTTTTCTCCCAAAGATTTCCCAAGTCTTCTTAAAGGAAACTCACAATATTCATGTTCGCTTCAGGATCCACATGTCTCTTCTTCCTGAAGTGTTCCTGTGAATGCACCGAGCCAAGGACCACACAGACCACCACGCCAAAGAGCCACGTCTGCATTCTGTAGAGAATGATTTTTCTGTTAACAAGGGAGCATTGCCATCATAATGATCAGACTTGCCCTCAAGAACAGTGGAGAAAATTTACCGACGGATGAAGGGGGACGAGATTCTCAGATTCGGCAGACTTACTGGTTGATTTTGCTTAAGATCACCCCAGCTATTAGTAACCAGGTATAAGATCTTAATGACTACACCCATGGCTTGTCATTATATTTTGCTTTCTCCTCAGCCCCTGGCATTGGATTCACTGCACACAGCAGGAGTTTAATAAATGTCTGCTGTTTTGAAATCGATTACAATTCTCTTTTTAAAAAAAAATCAGCAAAAGTCATTTTTTTTTTGGTAATTGATTAAAGGAAAAACATTCTATCTTTATGACTAAGCAAAGGGGGGGAAAAGGGGGAAAGGCAGAAATGAAAGCAGAAGAGGCCTCCCTCGGGCCCAACATCTGACCAGATGACCAAGCGTTCCCCCACCCCCATCTCTCATAACCTTTGTCCTGATGTTATCGAAACTGAGCCCCTGTTTAACTTCCCTCTTAGAAAGCCTGAGTAGGCAATCATGGGAGATTCGAGAACAAATAAGGTTAATCTATTCTCCCCCAACACATTTTCTCTCAGTATCTCTGTCTTGCTATCTTTGTCTCTCTGCTTTTTTATCTCTTTCTCTTCCCCTCTCCTTCTCTCTTTCTCTCTCCTACTCCCTCTCTCTGTCCTTTCTTCCCTTTGCTCCTTCTGTCTGTTGCCTGTCTCTCTGTCCACATGTGTCTCTCTGTCTCTCTCTCTGTCCACATGTGTCTCTGTCTCTGTCTCTCTCTGTGTCTCTGTCTCTCTCTCCCTCACTCACCTTCTCTTTCCTCCTCTCTATTTCTTTGTCTCTGTCTCTATTTCTCTTAGATTCTGAACCTCCTTCTCCCCAGTTGCCTTAGCTCCAGCCTCCCCTCCCTCCTGCTCCCCTGGCAGAATGGCCTCTCAATGACATATCTGCTTTTCTCCACGGAAAATGAAATGGCAAGAGACTCAGGAGAAGGAAAGTGAGCGGGAGCCTCCAGCTCTGACCTCCCCCCTCTACCCAACACCAAGTGACTTTCTCCTCCAGTCACCCCACATTGAAGCTTGGACCTCGGAGGCTGAGACAGTTTGGAAGCAGCATTTGCATTCAGATCTCGCTTTTGCCACTTCCCCACGCCCTCACCTTCCATTAGTCACAGCTACTCAGGGCCTCAGTTTCCCAATATGGACCAGCTTACTCTGCATTCCTACCCAGACCCCTGTAAGCCCCCTGCTGCCTGCGGGCCATCGAGTCTACGCCCCTTACTTTAAAGATCCGAAATGGAAGCCCAGGGAAGCTGGGTCAAGGATCACACGGGATTTGAACTCAGGTCCACTTATCCTTGTCTTCTCTTCCCACTGTTCACAATCACCCCTCCCATATATGGGGAGTGTCAAGAATGGAACCAGAAACCAGTCCTGCTCTTGGTGCTCTATCACCTCCCCTCCCCCAATTAGCAAGCATTTACCCAGAGGATGCTGGGTCACTTTGTTCAGAGCAGGGGCCATTTCTGCCTTTCTTTGTGTGCCCAGAACTTAGGTGTCGCTTCCTAGTAGGGCTCCTAAATGATAGCCCCCTTGTCCCACTGCCCACTTGCCAGGCTGTGTTACACTTTGGGAACACATAGAACAAGGGAAAAAACTCTTTTGAGGAATTTACATTCAATTAGAAGCCAAGAAACTACAGCTAAGACGCACCTTGGAAAAGGGAAGAGAGGGAGATGGAGGCAGACAAAAGGAAAGCTGGTCCCTAAAGGAAATCTGCAGCCTTGCCTCCTCCCCTGGGGAACCTCCAGAGCCTCCGTTCCCTGTCTCAGTCACCCTCCACAAGCCAGATCCCAAGAGCTCCGGACACAGGCCACCCCAACTCGGTCCGAATCTCGGGAGCTTCTGGTCTCCAGGAATCTTTCACCGTCCACGCAGCAAAGTGAACCGGGAAAGGCGAGAATGCACGGGGGGCAAAGGGAGGAAAGGCAAGGGCGGCCCACTGTGCTTGCACACTCACTCACACTTACACTCACATACACACACTGTCACACACACACACTCACACACACTCTGACAGTCACACACATACACACACACTCACACACTCTGTCACACACACCCACACACACACCCACACACGCTCACACACAGTCCCGGGAGAAGCCCTTGCCAGTTGCTCGGAGCAGCCGGTGCCCCGGTCCAACCTTTCGTTTTCGAGGGGAAACTGAGGCTGCGGGACGGACGCTCGGTGCTTTGCCCTTTGGTTGCAAGAGCTTCGAGCTGGGAAAGATTCCGGACAGCCCCATTTTACAGCCAGAGGGAAGGGAGAAGTCCCCAAGTAAGCCTCGGGGAGGTCCCGGGCCGGGGTCGGCGCGGTCCGCGCGGGTCTCGTGCCCCACCCCCAGGCCCGGAGCCCCGCGCCCGCCGACCCGCCCAGGCCGCCCCCCGGGCTCCGGCTGAGCGCAACTGCAAGCCCACTCACCTGAAGCGCGCTCGGGCCGGACTGGCGCGCGTGGAGAGGGTTCCGGCAGAGCGGGACCAGGGACGGAGTGGACGGGAGGCTCGCAGCCGCTCGGACCCGCTCAGGCTACCGCGGGCTGCCAATCAGGAGCGCCGGCGCCGGGGCAGTGGCCTGCAGCTCCTCCCAGCACTGGCTCCGCGGCCCGTGACTCGCTGCTTTAAGCGGGCGCAGCCCCCTGCGTGCTCCGTCAGCCCGCGGCAGCTGGGGCGGGGCCTAGCAGGGAAGGGGGCGGCCCTCGCCTCCTCCCGGGGCCCCTCGGCACTGGGGGGCACCCAGAGACAGCCCGGGGCCGGGCCCTTTGTGGAGAGCGGCCGAGGACTTTAGACGGCCAGGCCCCGGGGCCCTTAGGACGCTGGGCCCTGGACCAGCCGAGTGCCGGAACACTGAGCGTCACATCACGCGGGGAACGTGGGCTGTCTGAGAGGGAAGGGGTTTAGAACGTTGGACAGTGCTGGGAGCTTTAGAAGGAGTGTCTGAGACTGAGGGGCTTTGGAACGCTGGGTGTGAGATGGAAGTGGTGAGGGTGACCTGTCCCGCCAGTGCCGGACCGGGCCCAGTAAGGAAGGCTGTCTCTTCCGCTTCAGGGCCAACCTGAGAGCGTTATTTTGTGCTGACAATTCTCTTCTCCTGCCAGAGGCCCCAGAACTGATCCCACAGTTACCTCATACACTTCAGCTAAAGACATCTCCAAGGCTAGCTTGTGGAAATAGGACAGTGACTAGCAAAGGGCCACCAGCTGATGGACTAAGGCTTACATTCACGTTCATTTAGCTCATAAAAGGCCCTGCCTTTGCTCTTGCGAATGGCCTCTTCCCCTTTGAAGCTCAACCCTCTATTAGAGCCACAGAAAAGCTTTGTCCCTGACTTGAGACGGCCGGGGCCTGCTCTTTTGGAGGGCTCCCCGAATTCCCGACGCGTACCTCAGCAGAGGGCTTTAGAATGCTGAGCAGGTCTGAGACAGAGGGACTTTATCACTCTGGACAGAAGACGACAGAGGAAGCAGGAAATCTCCAGAACCCTTCCGGATTCACCTCCAACCTACCATAAGAGAGCACCCCTCAAACAAATCCTGGAAGAGAAGATCAAGCAGAAAGAGGAAGTGGAATAATCGTTGAGCTCCCTTGGGAACCGACAGAAAAGATCTCCCTCAGAGGATGTATTCTGATGGAGGTGGAAATCTTCAACATAAAGAAAAACCAACTCACTTCCAGTTGATCAATGATGGACGGAGGTAGCTACACCCAGAGAAGAAACACTGGGAAGTGAATGTAAATTGTTAGCACTAATATCTGTCTGCCCAGGTTGCATGTACCTTCGGATTCTAATGTTTATTGTGCAACAAGAAAATGATATTCACACACATGTATTGTACCTAGACTATATTGTAACACATGTAAAATGTATGGTATTGCCTGTCGTCGGGGGGAGGGAATAAGGGAGGGGGGGATAATTTGGAAAAATGAATACAAGGGATATTATTATAAAAAATATATATATAATAAAAAATTATTAATTAAAAAAAAAAAAAAGATCTCCCTCAGAGAAAGGGGATGTACAACAAACCAGCGGCAAGGCCTGCTTTAGCAGAACACCAAAGACCCTGAGCCCCAGTGCAACGAAGCCCACTGGCCTCAACCAGGGCATTGGGCAAACTCCCAGAACCACCTTTTGCTTCAGGATGACCCTGGACAACAGGCAACCTCCTTGTGCTTCAGTGTCAGCCAGCCAACACTACTGGTGCCCAAGCAAATAGAAGCCAAGCCTATTAGAGTCCAAGCCAACAGGCAGCCGCTCGCTCACTTACCTGCTGCTTCAGAGTATTTCCAGGGACACGCAGAGACATCCCACCAACCTCTGTATGCCCAGACACCAGCACCAGGACTCCGGGCAGCACCAAGGAAGCTCTCCTCAGCCACACAAAGATCCCTAACAACTACAAAGGACATGGGAAGGAAAATGCTATCCATAGCTAGACAAGGAACTGAGGGGCCCTAAAGGCCAAGTGAAGTTTGTTTTCTCATTTTTTCTTTTTTATGGGTTTTTTCCTCTTGTTTCTTCTTTCACAAGGATGACTAATATAGAAATGTTGTTATTTTTTCTCTGTTCTTGAAGAGTTTCATAACATCCTCCGTGACTTGCAAGTAAATCAGATTTAAGTAAGAGAGCATGAAAAGTCACCAGCTTCACTTTTTCCTCTGGAGCCATCTGGCTCCAGGACAACCAGAGATGGCCTCAGATACCCTGGGTGTCTTTGGCCTTTTTAAGCTTAGGTCCTTCCCAGGCCTCAATTTGACTGAGGTGACACCATTCAGTGATTAAGGCTTATGTTTTTTACATGATGGCTCCTGTATAAGCTAGGTGAAAATGTAAGCTAGGAAAAAAAAAAAAAAAAGCTAGGCTAGCTTTCTGGAGGTTTCGGAACCAGCCTTGATCTCAGCAGAATAATCACCATGAGAATAGTCAGAAATGAAGTCCAAAGTCCCCTTCACAATCTGTCATTGTCTGACTCAGTCTCCTCTACCAGCATTCTGCCAGTCTGATCTTAGTGCAGGAAGCAGGAGAACCACCGCAAGGATGGTCAAAGATAGAAGTCCTTCTCAGCCCTTATGTACCCTATTGTAATTATATCATTACAGAACACTGATTATATGTGAACTAGAGAACCATGACATCACCGTGCTGAGCACTAAGTACATATGGGAACTAGAGAAAATTCAATTCTACTGAGTTAACACCTTGTTTCAAGTTTACTTCTTTCAAATATATATCTTCAATGTTCCACCCTCTACATGAAAATGCTTACCATTTTCAGAAAAGGAAAGGTGAGGAGGATGGAGAGAGAAAAAAAATTTGAACCCAAAATCTTGAAAAAAAAAAAAAATGAATGTTAAAAATTATCTTGGGGCAGCTGGGTGGCGCAGTGGATAGAGCACCAGCCCTGAATTCAGGGCCTGAGTTCAAATCTGGTCTTAGACACTTAACACTTCCTAGCTGTGTGACCCTGGGCAAGTCACTTAACCCCAACCTCAGGGGAGGAAAAAAATTATCTTGACCTGAAATTGGCAGAGGAGGATAATATTTTTTTTAATTTTAAGAACATTGGACAATATTGGTAGTTTTAGAACTTGGAATGTGCCTGGGGTAGAGGGAAAAGGGTTTAGAACTGTCAGCACAGGTAAAGTGCAAAGTGCAATGTTCTCTTCTCTAAAGTGTAATCGTTCTCTGGGAGCAGGTTTCTTGGGGAGCTTCTGGAGGCAGCCTTAGTTTCAGCTCAGTTCAATGTAATCACTCTGAATGCAGCCAGGAGTTAAAGTCCAGATCCTTTATTTTCTCCTTCAAAGTCTTGAATCTTTTCCTGGGGCCTGGTTCGCTTTAATAGAGGCCTAGCTCTCTCCTTGGTTCTGAGAGCTCTATCCGAATGTCTCCAGCCAGCACAAAGGCAGAAGCTGGAATGACTGACTCTACCTCCAAGAGTGGGATTGTAGGCTTCTGTAGGCTTGGCCCTGAGAGCTTCTTGCTTATATTTCTGCCAGACTTGTGAATCTCCTTGAATCTCCTCATTATATATGCTCTCTAAAGGTGTGAACTGAGTACATTAGCACCTTGTTTCAAGTTCTGACCCATAACAGGAAGGGACCTCACAATCCACAACATTAGAACATAAAATATAAGATGAATTGTCAAAGAAGAAAAAATTCTTAGTGTCAGAACAGAAAATGCCTGAACTGGGAAGGAACTTAGAATGTTAGGGTGGAAGGGAAAATAGACTATCCAAGTGGAAGGGGTTTGGAGTCATGACTTCCTAGCCCTGTGATTTCTAGGCAAGTCACTTAATCCAATTTGCCTCAGTTTCTGGGAAACGAACTAGAGAAGGAAATGGGAAAGCACTAGAGTATTTTGCCAAGAGAACTCCAAATGGAGTCATAGAGCATAAGCCACGTTGGACAACAAATCAACATAAATAGAACATTTTCTGGTTAGACATTCTATGGTAAGAAAGAGTTAAAGGGACTTGGAAACACAGGAGGTTAGAATGTCCATAAAAACAGGAGGGTCTTTGAAATGCAGGACATTTTAGTTGGGAAAGGATAAAAGTGTCAGTGCTCGGAAGACCATAGGACCCTGGCTCTAGAGAACCCTCTTGATTCCATTGCCTTCCCTCCCGGTTATTTTTCATTTATGCTGCACATGGCTTGGTTTAGACATACTAGATTACAGTCTGTCTCTTCCACTAGAGCACAAGCCCCTTGAGAGCAGGAACTGACTTTTGCTTCTTTTTATATCCTTTGTATTTACCACAGTGGCTGAAGACAGTAGGTGCTTAATAAATGTTGATTGGATTGAATTGAATTAAGGAATCTCTGAGGCCATCTAGTCTGGTTTGATTTTACAATAGAAGAAACTAACCGGATCTTTCAGTTACTTGTCCAAGGTAACAAGGTATCAGAGCTAGGACTTTATCCCCAGATTCTTGGCTATCAGGGTAGAAAACTTTAAACAGCAAGGCAAGCACCACCCACTCCCATTTGACAGATGAGGAAACTGAGCCCAGGAGGATTTACCCATAGTCTCACAGCTAAAAACAAGGGTTTATAGCCCAGGGTTTCTGAGGCATCCCTGCCTCCTGGCCTCCTTCAAGTCCAGCTAAAATCCCACCTTCTGCTAGTGCATTCCTTCTGTTAGTGATCTCCAATTTATCCTGCTCTTTCTGTTGTTGCTGTCCAGTTATTTCAGTCATGCTGACTCTTTGCAAAGTTCCTGGAGTAGCTAGCCATTCCTTTAGCAGTCCATTGGACAGATGAGGAAACTGAGGCAAAGAGAGTGAAGTGACTTGCACAGTGAGGCTGGCACTCTATCCACTATGCTACCATCTAGCTGCCCTGGGCAAAACCTCAAAAATAGCTTTTTCCCCTCCCTCTTTGGACTTAAGCATACACCAGTTTAGTCGAAACAAATATATACTTAATTAGATCAGGCATAATTATCAACCAATCAACAAGCATTTTTAAAAGCCCCACTTGTGCCATCTGGGCTCAAACACAGATGCCAGAAATAATAATGTCCTCCTCTGAGCTCCTTCTTTCTTCCCACAGGTTGTCAGGAGGAACAAATGAAACCAAATTTTAAAGTGCTTTACAAACTTTACAATACTGTACAAACGCTCTTATTATCTGGGCACAGAAACAAATATGAAACATTCTCAGCCTCCAAGCCATTGGGGTACAACATGTGCACCTGATTCTCACTTGCTTTATGATGATAGGCAAATCACTCAACTTCTTGTGGCCTCAGTTTCCCTATCTGTAAAATTAGGAAGTTGCCTCAGAGGTTCCTCTGAACTATAACTCTATGATCCTATAATAACAGGCGATGGGTAGATTCTTGACACCTAAGATGGCACTGGCCAAATGGAAGATGTTAGGGGATGGCTTTGGGGAGACTCTAGGGTGGGAGCAAACACCCTTTGTTGGTGGGTGGGAAGCAGCACTTCCCCCCCTCAACTACATACTGGGAAAGACCTGCATCCATAATGTACCCTGATTCCTTGTCTGAGAATAAAGTGACTGAGAGCCTGTGGGAAGAGGGGGGAATACTAGGCTGTCCATGAGGCTCCCCCATATAACCCTAATATAGGCGCGGGTCTTTTAATCTTTCTGTTTATTCTTTTCTGCCCTGAAGACGTCAGGATCAGGATCCAGTCTGGGCGCTGCAGGCGTGACAGGCTCAAAGGCCTGGGGCAAAGGCCGGGAAGATGCCCGCCTGGCAGGGCTCTGGACTTGAACTTGGGGGCCCTGATACTATGTGGGTCCTGAGCTAAGCTGGGAGTTTTGTCCCTTTCCCCTCCCCAGAGTTGAAGTGGTAGGTAAAGAAGGCAGAGATTGTGCTCCTGCAGTGTGGGGGAAATGTTTCTTTGTTAATTTTTGCCGTATCTTTGAAGAAAATATCCCATTGTAGAAGCTAATCCAATGGTTGGTTGGTAAATGGAACTGGGTGCTAGTTACTGGGCCCTTAAAATGACAGGGAGGGAGCCCTAGTCAGCCCTAGTCTACTTTGTGCTTATGTCGTTGGGGAGGAAGACATCAAATAGCATCTTGTGCCCAAGGTGGTACCTGAGCGTGGTCTCAGAGAAGCGAGGAAAACTGAAGGAGAGGCCTTGGGCCGGACATGCCCTGATTGGGACTTGCCCCATTCCAGATGAGCACTGAGGGTCCCTCTCCTCCTCTCCCTCACTGATGAGGTCTTGGGTCTAAACAGGCCACAAACATACCCCGAGCTCCAAGGGCTGCAAGCTCTCAGCTCACCAGACTCTCTCCCAAGTCTTCCTCAATGTCTGGCTGACTCTCGTATGCACAGAATCATCCTGCAATGAATGTTTCCTCTGTTCCATCATACCAGCCTTCACCAAAAGCCAGAGAGAAGGCACTGGCCCCAGAAGCAGACCTGAGTTCAAATCTCCCTTATGGCTCTCCTTGGCTATATAATCATGGACAAGCCATTTGTCCCCCCCCACCCCCAAGCCTCAGTTGCCCTATCTGTAAACAGATAACAGAAGACAAAGCCCCAGTCACCATTTCCTAGTTATAGTTTTGGCCATCCATGGGACAGGCTGATGGACGGGAGAAAAAGTCACATACGTTGGGTCGAAGTCTAAGGAGTTTCTTGTGCATCAATTCTAGTCGCATCACCTCAGAACAATGAAAACAATAAGACCGGTCATTTATGTAGTGCTCTATTATCTCACAGGAGCCTCAGTAGATTTATGAGATGGGGCCTACAGGTATGGTGCCCATTTTACAGAGGGAAGGAGGGAAGCCCTGAGAAGCTTCCCCACAGATACACAGGGAGTGAGTGTCTGGACCCTGGATTCTCCTCATGTCGGGTCTGCTCCTTTCTGACCCTCCTGCCAGTTCCAGAAAGGAGAAGTGGGGCCAACTTTACAGCTGGGCAGCACCATGGACGGAGGGCTGGCTTAAAGGCAAGAAGGCCAAATTCTGCCTGAGGTTCTCAAAGCAAGGTGACCTTGGGTAGGTCACTGAAACCAGCCTCACCTTCTCATCTCTAAAAAGGCAGGATGGAGCCTGCCTGCTCTGAAGGAAATCCTGGGGCCTTCAGAGCTCTCCTCCCCAGCAGCCTCTCTCCCACTGATTTCTCGCTGGGGTCAGAGACGGTGGAAGCAGCCTTGGAGGCAGCAGCCATGACTTCTCTCCATGGAGGAGCATGGAGTGCTCTCACTCTACTCCTAGCTCTTCCATCTCTCCCCTCTCCATGAGAGTTTCTATGTAGAAATTGTTCCTGACTGTAGGAACTCCTGTGCTACTTCTCCCCCTTCCCTCCCTTCCTTTCCTCCTTTCTTTTTTGTTTTTTCCTTCCTTTGTGGCCACACTTAACCCAGTGCCTGGCGCAGAGGAAGTCCTTAATTACTTGCTGACATTGATAAAACAAAAGTTGGGGCAGCTAGGTGGTGCAGTGGATAGAGCACCAGACTTGAATTCAGGAGGACCCATGTTCAAATCTGACCTCAGACACTTAACACTTCCTGGCTGTGTGACCCTGGGCAAGTCCCTTAACCCCAGCCTCAAATAAATAAATAAATAAATAGAAAATTAAAAAATAAAAATAAAACAAAAGTTACTTGAATGAAAAAACCAATAAAAAAGAAGAGAAGGGAGCAGAGGAAAGTAAGGGGAAGAGAGAAGGTAAAGGAAGAGACAAAGGGGGAGCCCTAAAGATCCTATGACTCATGAGTCCCCCTTATAAGTAATTCTGGGTTCAGTGCAGCGAATCCTTTCCTGCATCTGACTTCTAACCTCCATTTGGGACCCTGAGACAATTACACCCCATTACAGAGGCCGACTCCCAGCTGCCTCGGATATTATAGAGGAAAACTTTGTTAAAAGGAGGAAACAGCACAGGTCCTGCCCCGTTAAGCAATATGTCAGTTTAGTAACAATTCATGAGTCTGATTTCATCACTGCGGATATTCTCTGAACCAAAGTCAGTCACAATCCATCCATCCCTTAGGAGCTGGTCTTTTGGAGCTTCTGTGGACAAAAACCCATCCCCTTTATCAGTGAAATCAAAGTCTGTCCCAAAGGGAAGGAGAAGAGGGAAAAGAAAGTGAGAAAGAAAGGAATGATGGGAAAGAGATGGAGGCTAGAAAGAGAAGAGTGAAGAAAAACAAAAAGAAGAAAGCTGGATTAAAAAAGGAAGGGAGCAAGAATCAGAGCCAGGGGGACTTTACATTTGTACTTGAACTAGGCAGAGTCATTACTAAGAATGGCTCTCCCTGGGACAAGCCTTTGGGGCGGGGGACCATGGGTATGGGATGGATACCCCATACTCTTTCAGAATTAGCCACTTTACCAACTTGTTGGCTGCCTTTCCTTGTTACAAGGAAAGCTTAACTGAGACCAGAGGTGGGATTATACTGTGACTGTGATGTCAAAACAAAAGCTGGAAATTAAGTTTTCTTAAAGTTCCCTACAGGCCAAGTGACCCTTCTCATAAGCCTCAGCCTAGCGTGCATGGCCTTCCAGACCTTGGAGGGGGAGACTTCTCTGCCTGGGTTCCTGCTCCCAAGCCTGGAACCTGAGGGCCAACATCCCCACCTAGTGGATGGGAAGGCAACCCATCTTCACACTAGTCTTTTTTCTTCCTTTAAAAAATGTAATTTTTTAAAAAAGATTTTTCTTGACAGCTGGTGCTTTTTATCCCAGTTATTTCCCACATATCACTGCCTCCCTTGTAAGCCCAGTAAACAAAGGCCCACCCATTCTCCTACAGCGCCTCCAACAGGCCTCTCCCACAACCCAGTTTTATCACCAGTGACCAAGAGTGATCAATGACCAGTGACCAAGAGTGGCCAGTGTGCTGGAGCAGAGCTGGGATGTCCCCTGGAACGTAGAGTCTTCACCACTTCTAGGAGCTAGGGGTAGAGAAGGAGTCAAGATGGAGATGGGAGAGGAACGAGGATGATCTAGGTCTGCCCAGATGCCCATGGGACTGGCACTCCAAGGAATTCCTGCCATTGTGGCACTCAGGGGCATTTGACAAGGAGCCAGAGACCCCCTCAGACACCATTGCAGAACCATGAAGCACTGGGGCTTTTTCTATCGTGTATGACTGACCATTCCTCTCTCTTTTCCCTTAATCTCCCTTTGGCTTTCAGTTTGGGATGTTTTGTTTCATTCTTTGGCCAAGCTAGGATCTAGGACCTCCACCATCTTTGATGGAGAGGTGAAGAACAGAATACACCAGGAGGCAGGAGGTCTGGGTGGGTCCCTGCTCTGATTCCCTTTGTGACATTGGACGATCCACTTCCTCTCTCTCTCTGGACCTTGGCTTTCTTCCTGACCAAGTGGGATAGAAAAGCGGGGTTCGATTTAAAGAGCAAAAGGACTCCACAGTCACCTGTTACAGTATTTCCATATGTAAAATGTGGAAGCTGAGGCCCAGAGTAAGTGACCTCCCACTCTAATTCTTCTGAGCTATGGGTCAATTCTGTTCAATGTTCAACTAAAATCATTTTTAGTCATGTGAAAAAATTCTCCAAATCACTATTGATTAGAGAAATGCAAATTAAGACAACTCTGAGATACCACTACACACCTGTCAGATTGGCTAAGATGACAGGAAAAGATAATGACCAATGTTGGGAGGGGATGTGGGAAAACTGGGACACTGATACATTGTTGGTGGAACTGTGAAGTGATCCAACCATTCTGGAGGCCATCTGGAACAAAGCCCAAAGAGGCTAAAATAACTGTGTATACCTTTTTGATCCAGCAGTGTCTCTACTAGGTCTGAATCCCAAAGAGATCATAAAAGAGGGAAAAGAACCCATTTGTGCAAAAATGTTTGTGCAACTGATGCTGAATGAAGCGAGCAGAACCAAGAGAACATTGTACCCAATGAGACCGATCGCCTGTGGTGGACATGGCTCTTCTCAACAATGTGGTGATTCAAGGCAATTCCAATAGACTTGGGATAGGAAATGCTATCCACATCCAGAGAAAGAACTGCTCTGAGCAAGATGTTTATATGCATAAAACAAAATGTATCAGATTACCAAAAAATTTTTAAAAGGATATACAAACATGCTTATCAAAATATAGCCTGCTATGTGCTGGATGCCAGAATGACCAAAACACTTCATTGACAAAGGAAGCATTTATTAATCATCTACTGTGTACTTACACTGTCCCCTAAGGAGTGCATATTCCAAAGTGAGCGGGAACAGGAGGGGAGAACTTTAGCTGAACAGCACTGAGCTGTTGGGATGGGAGAGCTGTGGGTAAGACTGTTCAGGATTTAGGGGAAGGAAGCTCTCTCTGGCTGCTGGGCCATGAGGACAGGAAATGAGAAGTGTGGGCTGCCGGGTACAGGGGAGGCAGGGGAGCCGTGCTGCGGAAGGTCCAAGATGAGCAGAAGCAGCACGTGCAGGCAGTGCAGATGCAGGCCGGGGGCTTCTGGACGAAGGGGCGATGAAGGGCTGCCGAGGAATAAGTAACTCATACTGGGAGGTTGTTCAATCGCTGGGCTGAATTAAGGCCATGCAGATTTGGAGCCATGTGACCATGGCAGTGGTGCGGGAGCAGAGAAAATGAAGAAGAAATCCATGGCAGCCCAAGGGTCCTCAGGTCACCAGGAAATGACAGCCTGTGGCTGGGACCAGAGGGAGTCTGCCAAGGAGCCAGCAGTCAGAGTGCAAGACGAGCAGCCTGGCCCATCGCCCCCAACCTTGCTGGTCTTCTCGATCGTCATTCCTCACTAAGGAGAGCAAAGTCAGCCCCGTCGGGAGAGCCTTGGAAGGGGAGGCCGGACACCCCTCCATCTCTGTCGGCAGCTTTAGCCTCACAGTCACGCGTGTCTCTCTCTGCTTCCGGAGGGGAAGGCATGGGAAAGAGACTTCCGATGCCTGAGGTGGAGTGCTGGAGCAGAATGCCCAGAGCCTTCTCGTAATGCTCCATGGCCAGCAGCTCCTCTTCGTTCTGTTTGGCCAAGAAGCCCAGCAGCCGCCAGCCCTGCAAGGAGGACGGCTTTTGGTCTCCCTGGTGAGCCGCCAACTCTTGCAGTTTGGACATCATTCTCTCATATTCAACGGATTTTTCTTGTATCTTCACACCTTCCAAATAATGGTGGATGGCAATGTCCTCTTGGCCCCGGAAAATCTCCTGGAAGCTCCCATAACGCTGGTGGAGCTGCTGTTTCTCCCCATCCGTGAGATGCTTCATCCCCAGGACCTTCTGGAAGATGGCTTCCGCCTTCTCCTGCTGGCCAAGCACCGCATACATGGAAGCGAGGTCGGAGTACATGTTGGGGTAGCAGCCGCTCTCCCGCACGGCTTTCTCCATGTACTCCAGGGCCAGGTTCCTCAGCTCCAGCATCTTCTCTCGGGTCCCGGCGTCCTTCGGCTGTTGCAGGAATTGGTTGGCCAGGATCCGATAGCAGCAGCCGATCTGATGGTAGAGCGAGCTGGTGGGGGGCTGGCATTCCAACACCTTCTCAAAGAGGTCCAGGGCTTTGTCCACAGACCCGCGCTTCCGGTAGAATTTGGCGGCCAGCCGCAGGACACCTGGACACGGGGCTCCTTCTAAGGCTTCTTCCACTAACTGTTCTCCCGCAGCCTCGTCCTTCATTTTCTGGAGTTTCAAGGCCAGGACCACCTTGAGGTAAGCGTTGCCAGGATCCAGCGCGAGGGCCTGCCTCAGGAGGTCAGGAGACTGGAACTTCCAGGCTCTGGCAGCCTCCTCCTGAACACAGGTGGCCATAGTCAGACCCACCTGAAGCTCCAGGCTGCCCGGCTTCTTCTCCAAGGCCCTCTCGAAACAGGCCTTGGCGCGGTGCGCGTAGGGACTGCCGCACTTGAGCCTGGTCCAGCCTTCCTCACAGTCCATCTCCGGACAGTCGATTCTGTACGGGCTGGCCAATCTCCTGCACGTCTGTGCGACCTTGTCCAAGTAGGCCCGTGACTCCTCCCGCCGGCCCAGGTGGTAGTAGAGCCAGGCGTAGCTGCCCCAAGTGACCAAGTTCCTGACTTGGGCCTGGCCTGGGTGCTCCTGCAGGGTCAGCTCCTCCGCTTGCCTGAGGCAGCTCAGGGCCTCCTGGTCGCGCCCCTGCAGGTGCTTTAGGTAGGCCAGGAGGTTGTAGCCGGACGCTTTGTTCTGTGGGAAGTGAAACCCAAGGCCATTCCTGATCTTCTCCTCTAGGTTCTCGAACATGCTCTCCTCCTTGAATAAATGCCACGTAAAGGGACAGCTCAGCTGCTGCAGGGCGGCTTCCAGAGATTCTTCAGGTGCCTCACTGCGGGGGTGGGAAAAAAGAGGGTCACACTCTGCGAGAGAGCCCACCCACCGTCACTTCTGGCTTCCCCCACCTGCCCACCCACTAACTTCCCTAGAACAAGCAAAACAACAATAGCTCTTTGGCTACTGGCTCACTTGATCCTCATGTGGGTGCTGTAATTAATCTATTTTTCCAAGAGAAGAAACTGAGGCTGAGGGAACTAATAAGTTTCCGACAGAGAATTTGAACCCGGGCCTTCCCGAACAAAAGATGAACGACAATAACGACGCTATTTCCTGGCTGGGTGAGCCTGTTCAAGTCCCTGAATTTCTCTGAACCTCGGTTTCTTCATGTGGAAAATGACGAGACTGAACAGAATGGTTTTTAATGTCCCTTCCAGCTTTTCTAGGATCATTTCATTTCTTAAGAGTCAAGCATGGCTGCCCGTGATCTGAAGGATGACACGCCAATTCCTCCCCCTGCCATTCAGACTGAAAGGTGGTCCCGGCCTCCCTTTCCAAACATTTCCAGGGTCCTCACCGGGCTGGTCTACTCCAAAGGGCCCAACACCCACCATGACCAGCACTTGCTGTCCCTCTCTACCTCTGTCACTGGAGGTTACAAGGAGAACTGTCACCATGAATGAGTTTTGACAAAAGCAGATGAATGGAGCTGCGGTGACTTTTCCAAGATGACCCATTTCCCAGGGTGATTTGTCATTTGAGCCCACTGTGTCTGATTCCAGTGACAGGAACCAGCAACCCTGGGGTGATGGATAAGGGAGCCTGAATCACAATCCTATCCCTCTTAAATACTTTCCTCACAACAACCCAGAGAAGGAGGCACTTCTAGTATCATCCCCATTTTACAGATTAGGAGACTGAGGCTTGGGTCAGAGGGAAGCATGAGTCACTTTTAAACACTTTTCTCATTAAAATCCAGAGAAGGAGGCACTTCTAGTATCATTATCTCCATTTTACAGATTAGGAGACTGAGGCTTGGGTGAGAGGGGAGCATCAATCACATTCCTAACACTCTTTAAACACTTTCCTCACCAAAACAAAAACAAAAACAAAAAAACAGAGACTTCTAGTGTCATTATCCCCATTTTACAGATTAGGAAACTGAGGCTTGGGTCAGAGGGGAGCATCAACCACTTTTAAACACTTTTCTCATTAAAATCCAGAGAAGGAGGCACTTCTAGTATCATTATCCCCATTTTACAGATTAGGGAAACTGAGGCTTGGTTGATAGGGGAGCATCAATCACATTCCTAACACTTTAAACACTTTCCTCACCAAAACAAAAACAAAAACAAAAAAACAGAGACTTCTAGTGTCATTTATCCCCATTTTACAGATTAGGAAACTGAAGCTTGGGTGAGAGGGGAGCATCAATCACTTTTAAACACTTTCCTCATTAAAATCCAGAGAAGGAGGCACTTCTAGTGTCGTTATCCCCATTTTACAGATTAGGAAACTGAGGCTTGGGGAGAATGCGATTTGCCCAAAGTGGCCCCTCTAAAAAGCAAAGCTAGAATTGCTCCCCCTGCTCCCCTGACCCCCGATCCAGCGTCTAAGAGAAACCGGGAACTGGGAGCTTTAAATTTCCGAGCGACAGGAGAGAAATAACCCGCGGGGGATTTACCTCATGTCTGCGGGCGGCGCGGGCCGGGAGCGGGCCGGGCGCGGGCTGGGCTGGCGGGACGGGAGGCCTCGGCTCTGGGCGGGCGGCGGCGCTGCCGGGGATGCTCCTCCGCCTCCCAGCCCGGCCTTTAAATACATACTCGCCCCGGGGAGACTTTCGCTTTCTCAAAGTCTTAGTCACCAGAAATGGAAACCGAAAAGGAAACCCGCCGCGCTCCTCAAAGTCAGGAAAAGGAAAAGGAAACCGGCGCTTTCTGCAGCCCAGCTCCCGGCCCCGCCCTGCCGAGCCTGCCCCTCCCGAGGGTCCTGGCCCCCCAGCGGCGCTTAAGGTTAAAATGCTTAAATGTTAAAAGACGAAACACCACAAAATGAATTGAGTGAAAACATCAAAATTAAACATTAATAGCAAGACATAGAAACATCTCAAACTCAAAGGGAAATAGGGAGTCAGGGAGAAAGGACAAAGATTTAAGAGCATTTAAAGGCGTTAAGAGGAAGGGAAGGAGTCACAAGCTCCCCAAACCTTTCATTGCTGACAAGGAGAAAGGGAAACTCTTTCTTACATACATAGAGGAGAAGCTTATCCCTCAACATGTTCCTGATTTCCAGCTGTTTTCCAGGAGACTTAGGGAACTTCTCCCATGAGTGAGATTGAGGGCCTGTCTCCTTTCAGTGAAGCCTCACCTTCTTCCGTCTCAGACTTCATTCACTGTGATGTATTTTCTGGGATATTCCAATCTATGGAACTTCTCTGATTTCTCACCTGGCTGAACTCTAAAGGGAGCTTAGCTCAGAACATCTCAGCTGCTTGCCCTACTTTGGGGCTTTTCCACCACGCCCTCACATCAGGTACCTTCCATGATGTCCTTCCACCTCACTTTTAGCTCCTTTTGTGTCTTGTCTTTCCCCATCAGAGCATAAACTTTTGAGGGCAGGGATCATTTTTTTTGTTTTTTAAAAAGCACTGTATCCCATTGTTGGTGGAATTGTGAATACATCCAGCCATTCTGGAGAATGATTTGGAATTATGCTCAAAAAGTCATCAAACTGTGCGTACCCTTTGAGCCAGCAGTGCCACTCCTGGGCTTATATCCCAAGGAAATACTAAAGAAGGGAAAGGGACCTGTATGTGCAAGTATGTTTGTGGCAGCCGTTTTTGTAGTGGCCAGAAGCTGGAAACTGAGTGGATGCCCATCAGCTGGGGAATGGCTGAATGAATTGTGGTATGTGAATATTATGGAAATGACCAGCAGGAGGATTTCAGAAAGGCCTGGAGAGACTGACAGGAACTGATGCTGAGTGAAATGAGCAGGACCAGGAGATCATTATCTACTTTAACAACAATACTGTATGAGGATGATCAATTCTGATGGAAGTGGCCCTCTTCAACAATGAGATGAATGAAATCAGTTCCACTGGAGCAGTAATGAACTGAACCAGCTACACCCAGTGAAAGAACTCTGGGAAATGACTATGAACCACTACATGGAATTCCCAATCCCTCTGTTTTTGTCCGGCTACATTTTTTATTCTTTCACAGGCTAATTGTACACTATTTCCAAGTCCGATTCGTTTTGTACAGCAAAACAATTGTTAGGATGTGTATAAAAAAATGTATCCTCAGTGTTATATATATTTTAACATGCATAACATATACTGGATTGCTTGCCATCTAGGGGAGGGAGTAGGGGGAAGGAGAGGAAAATCTGAAACACAAGGCTAGGCAAGAGTCAATATTTAAAAATTATCCGAGTGTATGTTTTGAAAATAAAAAGCTTTTAAAAAAAAAAAAAAAAAAAAAAAAAAGGAAAACAGTGTTTCGTACACTACTTGAAACATAGTCAGCATTTAATAAGTGTTTGTTGACTGGCTGAATGATTTTTTATTTGCTCATCTACTTGGATAAATAGGTTTAGTTACTATTCCCTGTTTGAGATGGTCTTTTGTATAATCAGTGTTTGGTAGGAAGGGCTCCAACTCAGAGTAAGTTCCCTTCTTTAAAAATAAAATAAAATAAAATAATGGCCAAGAAAGCAAGTTCTGGTTCTAAATCAATCGACTACCTAGACCAGAAAAAATTAGGGGGGAAGATAGGTCTGACACATCATTTCTTAGAGGAGAAGAGAGTGACCAGGCTCATGGTCTCTTCTTCCACTCCTTTCTAGGAGGGTATCTCCCTCTCCTCACCTCAAGATGTCACTCTTCTGAGCTGCTGGAGGCTTTTCTTCAAGTGCTTATTTATGTCTGGCCCAAAGCCACAACAAACCTAAGAAAGAAGCTCAGATAGAATACTCAGGGTCCCAAAAAGGTTTAACTTTATACCACAAAATCTCACTAATCACAATAGGGCTGGACACAATTGTGATTAATACCCTCAGATTGTTGCAATAAATTAGCTAACAAATACAAAATTTTCAGATCGTCTTTTCAAAAAATCACACAGAAGATTTTTACTTAACATTCCTTTCTCTTAGTATTTGTCTTTCTGAAAAGCAGCTTGAAATTTATCTTGATGTAAAAAAGCAGTTATTAGAACCTAATGAAGTATTGGATTTACTAAATTTCCCAGGGTTCTTTCACTGGGTATAGCTGGTTCAGTTCATTACTGCTCTATTGGAACTGATTTGGTTCATCTCATTGGTGAAGAGGGCCAGATCAGAATTGATCATCATATAGTAATGTTGTTGAAGTATATAATGATCTCTTGGTCCTGCTCACCTGGTGAATCTCTCAGTCAACCCTCAAAACAAAAATATATCTTTAAAATTGGAGTTTAAGATTAAGTTGGATTTTTACATTCAAAGGTTCTGATAAAGGCCTCATTTCCAAAGTATATAGGGAATTGACTCTAATTTATAAGAAACCAAGCCATTCTCCATTAATAAATGGTCAAAGGATATGAACAGGAAATTTTCAGATGAAGAAATAGAAACTACTTCTAGCCATATGAAAAGATGCTCCAAGTCATTATTAATCAGAGAAATGCAAATTAAGACAACTCTGAGATAACACTACACACCTACCAGATCAGTAGGATGACAGGAAAAGGTAATGATGAATATTGGAGGGGATGTGGGGAAACTGGGATACTGATACATTGTTGGTAGAGTTGTGAATCCAGCCATTCTGGAGAGCAATTTGGAACTATGCTCAAAAAGTTATCAAATTGTACATACCCTTTGAGCCAGCAGTGTTTCTATTGGGATTATATCCCAAAGAGATATTAAAAAAGGGAAAGGGACCTGTATGTGCAAAAAATGTGGCAGCCCCTTTTGTGGTGGCAAGAAACTGGAAATTGAGTGGCTGCCCATAAGTTGGCAAATGGTTGAATAAATTGTGGTATATGAATGTTATGGAATATTATTGTTCTGTAAGAAATGACCAGCAGGAGGAATATAGAGAGGCCTGGAGAGACTTAAATCAACTGATGCTGAGTGAAATGAGCAGAACCAGAAGATCACTGTACACTTCAACAACAATGCTGTATGAGGATGTATTCTGATGGAAGTGGAAATCTTCAACATAAAGAAGATCCAACTCACTTCCAGTTGATCAATGATGGACAGAGGTAGCTGCACCCAGAGAAGAAACACTGGGAGGGGAATGAAAATTGTTAGCACTAATATCTGTCTGCCCAGGTTGCATGTACCTTCGGATTCTAATGTTTATTGTGCAACAAGAAAGTGATATTCGCACACATGTATTGTACCTAGACTATATTGTAACACATGTAAAATGTATGGTATTGCCTGTCGTCGGGGGGAGGGAATAGAGGGAGGGGGGGTAAATTGGAAAAATGAATACAAGGGATAATATTATAAAATATATATATATATATATATAATAAAAAAAAATGAAAAAAAAAAAAAAAAAAAAAAAAGGGAAAGGGACCTGTATGTGCAAAAAATGTGGCAGCCCCTTTTGTGGTGGCAAGAAACTGGAAATTGAGTGGCTGCCCATAAGTTGGCAAATGGTTGAATAAATTGTGGTATATGAATGTTATGGAATATTATTGTTCTGTAAGAAATGACCAGCAGGAGGATTTTGTAGAGGTCTGGAGAGACTTACATGAATTGATGCTAAGTGAAATGATCAGGGCCAGGAGATCATCAACAATAATACTATATGATGATCAATTCTGATGGATTCTTAAACAATGAGATTAACCAAATCAGTTCCATTTGTTCAGTAATGAATTGAACCAGCTACATCCAGCGAAAGAACTCTGGGAAATAAGTATGAACCACTCCATAGCATTCCCAATCCCTCTGTTTTTGTCTGATTGCATTTTTTATTTCCTTCTCAGGTTATTTTTCCTTATGTCTAAGTCTGATTCTTCTTGTGCAGCAAAATAACTGTATGGATATGTGTGTACATATATATATGTGTGTGTGTATATATGTGTATATATATATATTTATATATATATATATATATGTATATATATATATATATATTGTATTTAACATATACTTTAACATATTTAACAGGTATTGATCTGCCTGCCATCTGGGGGAGGGGGAGGGGGAGAGAGGGGAAAAGTTGGATCAGAAGGTTTTGCAAGGGTCAATGCTGAAAAATTACCCATGCATATATCTTGTATATAAAAAACTATAATAAAATATATATATATAAAACTAAGTTGGTTAAAATGCAATATAGGCCATTCCAAATATAACTGTATAATTCAAAATAATCTTATAATATAAATTCCTAATTACCACAGATAAATTTCTCATTACCTCCTCCTCATCAAAAGGTATTTGTAATAGGGGAGGAAATTCAGTTTTCTTCATGAAGCAACATCAAAAAATATACTCAGTTAAACTGATCTTCCTTTTCTCTTTCCTCTTCCTTTCTACCCCTCCGTCCTCCAACCACACACACTCACCCACACATTTTTAAACTTGTATATCAGAAGGGCAGCTAGGTGGTGCAGTGGATAGAGCACCAGCCTTGAATTCAGGAGGATCTGAGTTCAAATCTGATCTCAGACACTTAACACTTCCTAGCTGTGTGACCCTGGGCAAGTCACTTAACCCCAACCTCAAAAAAAATAATAAACTTGTGTATCATATGTCTACATATACAGTTACATTCTTGAGGCACTTTGTTTCCCTAAAGAAACTTAGTCCTAATAATTTAACCAACAATCCTAAACTTTCACTAGTGATAGCTAAATACTTTTAGATGAAACTCCTTACCATAGGCAAGTACTCAGAATATTAATATTTTCAAACTTTTTCTTTTTTTTTAAACACTTAAGTTCTTAATGTAGCAACATCTAAATTAGAAAGAAGCTGTGATCCTAACGGTATATCTGTACAACATCATAAACAAAATTATGGACTTGAAACACAAAATCCATTTTTAATTAAGGTTTCTCAATTCAGTCAAATGCATTTCTAAATTACTTTGTACACAGAAAACCATTCTGAATAAATTTAAGAACTTACAGAAACTGATCTATAGAGTTCCTCCTACTAAATAGCTATGGTAGGTATTTTCACCTCTGTAGCTCTTAGTTTAAGCATTATAGAATTGCTAATATGTCACCAGTAGCGTTGAAACCAACTGATGACAAACATCTTATTGGATAAAAATAACAAAGAACATGTTTTCTTCATTATCTCTTTTTCTAAGTATGTCTGTTTTACCAAACTTCCCTTACTTTTACATGAACAATATTTTAAAAATACATAAAAAGCTCTATCAACTTGAATTTACATTTGTTATCATCAGATTAGCTTAGTTTGCTGAAGCAAAATATTATAAGATTCTAATTGAAGGACTAGTTTTTGGCGCAGGCAAAAAAAGACCTAAGGAATTTGATCCCATGCTGGCAGGCCTAATTTTCCCAGGCAGAAACCTTTGAGAACTTCCACAGGAGTTAATTAAATCATTTTTGAGAATTTGAACAATTTGTGGTCCTTTGTAAAAAGTTACAGGTCACATTGGCCAAAAGTGGAACCCAGGTCTATAGTGAGAAGGTCAGCAAGCCAACCCCTTCACTTTACAGATGGGGAAACTGAGGTCCAAAGAGCAGAAATGTCTAATCCATGCTCAGACAGTCAGCAACAGGGCCAATCTTTAAAGCCAAGCAGCCATCTGTGTAACTTTTCTATCCAGCCTCCTACTCAACAGCTTCAGGTTCAACTGAATAACATTTACTGAGAAGCTGCCCCAGGAAAAAACATCTGAGTTTTAGGTCCATTTGAGCTATCCTGTCTCCCTCCCTATCATTGTCACACGTTTGCCCATCTCCTTCCCAGCTCTGGCCCCTGCCTAGTTCCACGTGACAGTCCCCACACTTGCCCACAATGGGAGGGCAGGAAGTCCAGCTCCAACATTCCTGCTCTTTTAGGCAGCTTCCCACCCAAGGATTCTGCTTTGGCAGTGAATAGCCCGGCTCCTGCCAAGTCGGCAGCTCCCAGAGTCCTCTCTGCTCAGGGCCCGCAGAGCCAAAGCTGACAGGAAGAATGCCAAAGTACCAACCCTGCTCACCCCACCCCAGGCTTATTTTTCCTTTTCTCCTTCCTCTTCCTTCCTACCCCTCTGTCCTCCAACCACACACACTCACCCACACATTTTTAAACATGTATATCATATGTCTACATATACAGTTACATTCTTGAGGGGCTTTGTTTCCCTACAGAAAACTTGGCTTTTACCCAAAATCCAACATTCAGTGAGCCTATGAGCAGAACCCAGATGTCACATTGCCTAATTCTCTGAGAACATTCTCCCAAGAGCACATGGGGGACACTTTCAAGAACTCTGGATCTGGCATCAGATAGCTAAAGTTTACTGACACACTTGGCTTCTCTAGGACTCAGTTTCCTCATCTGTAAAATGAGCACATAGGATTATACGAACTCTAAGCTTCCCTTCCATCCATTTAGCATTGCCAGTAAATCGGGCTGTAGAATAATAAATCATGTTCAAAAGCTCTTTAAAGTTTGAGAAGCTTCCTGTACACTTCAATGCTGTATGAGGATGTATTCTGATGGAAGTGGAAATCTTCAACATAAAGAAGATCCAACTCACTTCCAGTTGATCAATGATGGACAGAAATAACTACACCCAGAGAAGGAACACTGGGAAGTGAATGTAAAGTGTTAGCACTACTGTCTATCTACCCAGGTTACTTATACCTTCGGAAGCTAATAATTAATGTGCAACAAGAAAATGGTATTTACACACATATATTATATCTAGATTTTATTGTAACACATGTAAAATGTATGGGATTGCCTGCCATCGGGGGGAGGGAGTAGAGGGAGGAGGGGGATAATTTGGAAAAATGAATACAAGGGATATTATAAAAAAAAATTACTCATGCATATATACTGTGGAAAAAAATTCTAAATAAAGTTTGAGAAGCTTCAAAGTGACCGTCTCATTTGACATCAGATATCACAATATTTCATATTTCTACATTATAATATCTCACATTTCTATGACACTTTGAGACTTTCATATATTATCATCCTGAGAATATAGTGTTGTTATTAACCCATTTTACAGATCCCAAGTCCGGTGTTCCATCCACGCCACCACCTCACAGTCTAGAAAGTGTCAGAGGTAGAAAGACATGCATCTGAGGCTGCTTGTGTTTGTGCACTGACTCAGAGAGGTTACCATGCTCCTCTCCTAAGCAGCTACTTATCTGGGAGTTGCCTTTGCTCTTTTTACCTTCTTGACCTATTTAATCCTCAAACTGGTTTTTTTTGTTTTGTTTTGTTTTGTTTTTTGTTTTTAATAGAAAGCAATCAGGGAAGAGGAGAAGATGGGAGTGGGATTTAGGAACAAGAGGATCTCTTCTTCAGCATTTCCTCCTTAGGTGATTAATTATCCAAAACTTGGAAGAAGGATTATAGACCCAAGAGCAGGAATGAGCCACAGAGATCTTCCAGCCAGGAATTCTTTTTTTTATATATAAAAGCTTTTTATTATCAAAATACAAGCATCAACATGCAGCTTTGCAACCGTGTGTTCAAATGTTTCTACCTCCCTCCTCCCCTGCTCCATCCCCTAGACAGAAAGTCATCCAATATAAGTTAAACACGTGCAATTCTTCTGAACATATTTCCACAATAATTATGCTGCACAAAAAAAAAAAAAAAAAAAAAAAAAAAAAAAAAAAATCAGATCTAAAGAGAAAAAATGAGAAAGAAAAAAAAAGCAAGCAAACAACAACAAGGAAGGTGAAAATACTATGTGGAGGTGCCCATTCATCCCCCATAGCCCTGTCTTTGGATGCAGATGGCTGTCTCCATCACAAGTCTATTGGAGGGGGCAGCTAGGTGGCGCAGTGGATAGAGCGCCAGCCCTGAATTCAGGAGGACCCGAGTTCAAATCAGGTGTCAGACACTTAACACTTCCTAGCTGTGTGACCCTGGGCAAGTCACTTAACCCCAGCCTCAGGGGGAAAATTTAAAAAAAAAAAAAAAGTCTATTGGAACACCACCTATTTCTGTGTCACAATCCCCAGGACAGGCTGGTAAAGCTCATGGACCTTTGATAGACCATGGACTCCAGATTAAGAGCCCCTGATGTAGTCCAACAACCTCATTCTAGAGATGAGTCAACAAAGACACCTTAAATGGCAAACATTTATCACAGATCCTGATTTCTCCCGACTTACATTGCTTATCCTGGTTACCTTCATTTTGTTGGCCTAAAAGCCTTTTCATTTTCTGTAATCCAATGTCTATTTTTACTTTGTGGACCCTTCTCCTGTCTAGAATTCCATATGGCAGTTTTTCAAATACACGAGCACAGCTATCATGCGACAAGTCTCTGAGGCTTCTCCTCTCCAGGATGAGCAGCCTCAAATTCCTTCAACTCATTTCACCTTGTCATATGACAAGAACAAGAGAGCCCTTACCATCCTGGCTCGCCCATTTGGCAGCATGTGGAGAATGGGGAGAGAGGGATGGACTGGAGTCAAGAAGACGTGGAAGATGGGGCCAGCGTGGTAAACTAGGGGAAACAGCAGGAGGACGACACCTTCGCCAAAAAGAGACGAGTCTGCAGAGGAGATGAAGGTCCATCTTGGACAAGTTGGGCCCGGACAATAACGGAAATCAAGGAGGAGTCACCAGTCTGTAAACACTGATAATTCCAATCACAGTTTCAGTAAAATGGTGGAGTTAAGTCAGATTGCCAGTGGTTCTAAGGGAGGTAATGATTACACAGACTCCAGGAAACCACAAAAGGGAGAAGGCAGAAACTTGGCCAGATGGCCTGGGGCAGTTTTCCGTTCTGTCGGTAAGGAAGGGGGAGGTTTCAGCCTCCTTACAGGGAGTAAGAAAGGAACCAGTTGTTGAGGAGAAAATGAGCATCAGAAAGGTGGGGAGAATGGGTCAAAGCCCTCAAAAAGACAGAAGGGATGGAATCAGAGCAGAAGCTACCCATCAGCTCTGACAAGAAGAGATCAGAAGGGTTGGAGGGGACTCATGGTGGATTCGTGACCTGCAAGGCCCTCCTCTTCCCAGGGGGACAGGACCTAGGGAGAAGGGGTCCTGCAGGATGAGAAGTCCCATATCTTCACCTGGAAAGGGTGCCTCAAGCTCTGCCCCAACCTTTCTCTTGGACTACCCAATTACAAAAGGCCATCTTAGACACATGGTTTGCATTTCCACACATAAAAGTTTGTCCTTACTGAGTCCCTTGAAATTAGTCTTTTGTAATTAGTTGGCTTAGGGGGCAGCTAGGGGGCGCAGTGGATAGAGCACCAGCCCTGAATTCAGGAGGACCCCAGTTCAAATCTGGTCTCAGACACTTAACACTTCCTAACTGTGTGACCCTGGGCAAGTCCCTTAACCCCAGCCTCAGGAAAAAAAAAAAAAAATTAGTTGGCTCATGTTAAATTTTCAAGGGAGTTCAGGTTTGAAACAATGTCTTGACAATCTGACAGTTCACTGGAGTCCATTTTCTTTCATTCAACATTATACTTAATTTTGCAGGATTTATTTTCAGTTGCGACCCTAGTTGTCTTTTTCACAGCTACAATACTATGTCACTATGACACAGAAACCCTTTTTCCCCTGCTTCTTTCCCTCAAACACCCAAACTTCTTTATTTGTTAAAGGGCATCATGTCTTTTAATAAGTTTTCTAGATGATGGTGGCCTTAGAAGTCAAGTAGATGGACCCACATTTAAATCCTTGGAGAGATTCTTCTGAGCTGGGAGCCCAAAATGTCACTCAAGCTGAGCCCGTCTGCAGCTCTGGGAAATGGGGAAGAGTGACATCTACTTCGCAGGATCGTTCAAGGAACAGCTACTACCCATTAAGCACTTGGCAAACCTTTGAGTGTTACATAATGATGGTGCCCTTTGGTTTGGGGGCTGCTTGAAAGGGCTTCGGAGATTAGCTGATCATTAATACCAAGAAAATTAGTTCCGCCTTCTTTCCTGCTCCTCTTTCTCTCCTTTCACCAAGTTTAGACCCAGCTGCTCCCTCCCGGGATCTCAGAACCCATCAAAAGCCAAGTGAAGACTTATTGGCCAGGCCCAAGGAAAAAAATTAGGTAGGGATAGGCCCAAAGAAATAGAGGAACTATGGGAAAGGGAAGAGGAAAGCATTCAAAGCAATAAGCATTTACCTATCAGGGGTTCACTAGGTCTCAGGCTTAGCTTCCTGGGGATAGATGATGAATGATCCCCCTCTCTAGGACCCTCAATGGGTCCTAAAACATTCCCCACCCCAAGAAGTCTGACAGTCAATTGTCTGCTGTCTGCCAGGACTATCAATGTCCGTCCAAGGCCAAGAAAGAGCCCCCTCTCTAGCACCACAGGCTCAGCAGGCACCTCAGGCCCAATCAGGTCTTGGGGGTGAAGTTCCTGCTCCCCAAAGAACTCAGACAAGAGGATCACTGGGAAGCCCCTGCTCTTGTTCCACCATTTGATGTGGATGCACTAAGAGTGCTGGGTGGTCCCACCTTGTCCATCCTAGGATGCTCGGAGGCTCACTGGGCACAGGGCTTTCAAGCCAAACAAATCTAAGAGGTACAGACAATATTAAATAAAGCTTTTGTTTATTTATTTAAACATAATTTTGAAGCTTCAGAGAAGGCTACAAGCTTTAAAATGGCACAATACACTGGCCATTTCCCACAATGCTTTAAAAAAGACAAACACAAAAATAAAGAGATGGGAATGTCAAGCAAGGACACACACGTTCACACGTCTTCCGAGCCAAGTCAGCTCCACGCCCGCTCGCCCTGGCATTCGAGCCACCTCCTGACATTCCGTCTTAACATCGGAAGAAGGAGCCGTGACCGGACTTTCCTGATCCACTTTAAACATGAGGCAAATCTTCCATTTCATCCCCCTGGAGTTAAATGTTTCAGATACAAAAGTTTTGGGGTCCCCTTTCTACAAAAGGTTAAACTATGCAAACGTTTGGGACTTGGTGGCCAATACTTCCAGTAATTGTCAACACACACACATACACACACACACACACACACTCATACACACAAATACAAGTCAGGTTATTTAGCTTAGAAAGATAACAATATAGTTAATCTCAAGTTACAATAAACATAGCAAACTGCAGATGATTTAATTTTTGTTCTACTCTAGATGAACTGCGTAAAAAAAAAAGTTCTTATAGACAGACACATGAATGTGGGAGTGGATCGTGCTCGCCCTGAGCGCAGAGGCTTTCGAGCTCCTAAATGCATCACCTGCCTTGAGCCAGCGAGGGACACGGAAGCAAACAGCTTCAGAAAGACAGAATGGTCTTGTTGATAATTTCCACGGCCTCCCGGATCTCATCCTCCTTGATCACCAGCGGCGGGGCCAGCCTGATAATATGCCCGTGGGTGGGTTTGGCCAGAAGGCCATTGTCCCGGAGTCTCAGACAGACTTTCCAAGCGTCACAATCTGCAGAGAAAACAAGGGCTGTTAGCCCCGCTATCTGCGAGAATTTATGGTCTCAGGGAACAAAGTCAGCCCTGCTCCAAAGGACCGCTCAGGAGGGAGATAGATCTGACACAGAAACCGCCCCATCTCAAAGGTGAACCACACCCTCTACACCCTTGCCTGTGGGGCAGCCGGCTGGCACCCTCAGAGCCCAGGCACCTTAAAAAGCAACAGATCACCCAAGGCCCAAGGCCCACAAAAGGAGGCTGGACCGCTCTGACACAGGCAGCACAAACTGGGGGCCCAGACCACCGTCAACCCTCGCTTTTGTGGGGATGCACATCCCCACCCTCATGCTCAGATTAGCAAATTTTAGCGTTAAAACTTCTCTTTCACATGGTTTAGATGCTAGATTGTTGAAACTAGTAAGAAAGAGAGATGAAAGTGTGTTTTTAAGAATGCAACATTGGGCCAGCTAGGTGGCACAGTGGTTAGAGCACCAGCTCTGAAATCAGGAGGACCTGAGTTCAAATCTAGCTTCCAACACTTAACACTTCCTGGGCAAGTCACTTAACCCAATTGCCTTAGCAAAAAAAAAAAAAAGAAAAAGAAAAAGAAAAAGAAAAAAGAAAGAAACAGTGCTATATAAAAACAAGATGACAGCACTTAAAAAAGGACAAGACAAGGCAGCAGCAGAATTCTCTCCTGAAAAAGTTCTGAGCCCAAATGACTGAATAGCACAGCCTCTCTCAGGACTTGTCACAAACGTTGATAAAACAGGTTTAGCGAGAAACTTTAAGGCTCAGCAGCCCTCCCCCAAGGAGCCAGTCTGAGGACTTTATACCAACATTTAAGGGACAGCACTTATTGGGGGGGAGGACAGGCTATGTTCATTCAAGTGCTGCCAAACTTAAGAAATCCACGGCTAAGCCCGAGTGTTGGCAGGCCCCCACCCCCAGTCCCTAGCCCCCTACCTTTGGTCTCTCGGATGACGATGGCATTAAGCAAGCCTTTTCCCCTCACGGCAGTCACGATGTTGGACGGCAGCTTCATCAGCTCTCTCCTCAGGATGTTGCCCATGGCCTCTGCGTTCTCAGCCAGGTTCTCCTCTTCCAAAACCTTTAAAAAGCAAACACACAGAGAGAGAAAATTGGGGCCGAGACTTTTATAGAGTTTTCATGGGAAAGACGACAAGACAGAGAGGGACAGGAAGGACCAGGAGGAAGGCGGCCAGCTCCCTGCCCCCCAGCCTCAAGTCCGGCCCCCACATTCTGCCACTCTAAGCAGCAACCAAAGGGAGTGCCCCCTCGGCAGTCCTTCCCCAAGATGCTTCAGCGCCCAGCCTCCCCAACTCTTCCTCCAGGGATCATCCTTACCACAGGCCTGCTCTTCCTAAATCTTGCTCATGCTGTATAACCTGCCTTCCCTTGGTCCCGCCTTCATTTACAGCCCACAGACCCTGGAGATCCACCTCTCCAGGCTACATACAAGGCCCTCTCCCTGCACACCCTTGGCTGATGCGTTTATCCAAGTTTTACTCTGGATTGGTTGGTGGGAACAGCGAAGGGGCCATCCGCCACGTTGGAGTCAAGAACACTCATCTTTCCTGAGTCCAGATCCAGCCTCAGACCCTCACTAGCGCTGTGGACCTGGGCAATGACTCATTCTGCTTGCCTGACCTCTGTTTCCCCGTCTGTATAAATGAAGGAGGCAAACCCCTGTATCTTTGCCAAGAAAGCCTCCAAAGGATCCCAAGGAGTAGAACACAAGTGAATGAATGATCACAAGATGAACTAAACCAATGCAAACTCTGGGCTTTAGGAGGCAAGGAGCAGGCCCTGGCGGGCCCTGCCCATGGCTGCCTCACCTGGCACATAATGTCTGTAGAAGGAAGGCCAACATTCCCAAAGGAGCCTCCTCTCACCCCCTTCCTGGCACCATCAGGACAAATCAGAGCCTCTGGCCTGGCCCTGGCAGTGCCTGCTCCTTGGCACATGACATGGCAGGCGTGTGTGCCAGGCTGCCCAGCTAAGCCAGACTAAAGGGATATAAGGAAATGGAGGGGACGCGACTCTGCCCTTGGACTGAGCCCCGGCCCAAGGCCCTCAGGAGCTTCCCCAAGGTTCCCTCTCAGGTCGAGGGCTCCTCAGGGGCCGCCACACTCTACCTCCCCCTTACAGAAGTTTTCTATTACTGGAATTTTAACTCCTTTAAGATCCTTGTACTTCAGACACCGCCAGCAGGGGTGACAGAGGAAGCCCGTGGGGCGCTCGTACCTCCAAGGAGGCGATGGCCACCCGGCAGGCCAGAGGATTGCCACCGTAGGTTGACCCATGTTCCCCTGGCTTAATGGTCAGCATGATTTCATCATCACACAGCACAGCCGACACCTGGCAGGAAAGAAAAGGGCATCCTCAGGACTCTTCTACCCAGCGTGGCAGGTGTGTCCAACCCAAGGCCTTTCCACTGGACTGGTGGACGAGCATCTTTTGGACAAGATCCCTCGCCTTCCCCCCAATTTACAGGATGACTGGAGGAGGAGGAAGGGTCTGCAGAAGCCACCCTCCTTCCCGCCCGACAGCCAATCTAGATCGCGAACATTTAACTTCCAAAGTCATCAGGGCCCCTGAAAGAATGGCCAGGAATCACTCATTCCGTCTGGAAACTCCCTATCTCCCCACCATCCGATCCATCCTTTCCTCCAATGAAACAAGCTACACAGCGCAGCCCCACGAAGCTCCTGAATGTCTATGCTAAATTCAGATTTCACTACTGACTGCAAAGGACACAGCTGCTCGCCTGTGGGGGGAGTAGCGCGCCTGCACGGACACGGCTGAACTGAAGGGCTTTGTCGTCCCTTAATCTGCTGACTTGCTTTTAGTGCACAAGGAGGGAGGGGGAGCGTACAGGGTACAAGCCTCCAGAAAGGGCCTTTCCGAGGAGGACGACATCAGGGTTGACATTTTCATGATCCACAGCCAGCCACTTCCCAGTTCTGGCTAATCCCGTCTGTATTTCATCAGCAATGAAGAGAACCTAAGAGGAAAGCACATCTGCGTCCATTATGGAAACCCGAGGACCCCCACACCAAGCCCAGTATATCAGCAGTTCAACACAGCAAGAGCCCCCCAGTACTTCCCAGGGTCCTCAGGCAAGGGGGAGAGCTAGCAAATAGAGAGCCAGCCTTCAAAAGGATCTGACCAGACATGGCACAGCAGGCCCACTGGGGATCAGCCCTTCCAACTTGCTGGCAGACGCACATCCCCTCAAACATCAAATGTCAATTAGTACCAAATGTCTCTGGATCTCAAGGAACTACATCCATTCAGTTCCTTCAAGGATTGTCCCCATAAAAGCTGTGATTGTCCTTTTTATCTGGGATGATAATCTCTAATCTTTGTTTGGCTAAGAACTTCCTCTAGCTTTGGTGACAAGAAAGCAAATCCTACACCAAATAAGCTGTAGGAAGGATCAGTAAAGATAAGGGATTATTGTGATTACTCAATCATTTTGATCTGATGGATTCTGCCAAACTGCCTTTTTCCAGCAGTCTCCAGGAAGTTTTGCAGAATGACAAGTTCTCTCCCTGTTTACCAAAGGACCTTCTCCCAGGCCTTCGGAGATGCTCAATTATTAGGGATGGCAGAACCAGTTACAGTCTAAGAATGTAATGATGAGCTTGGAGGGAAGAGTCAATGGGTTGAGGGATGGGGCTGCTGGAGGGAAGACCCAGCCTCCTCCTCCTCCTCACCCCAGGATTGGCTGATCACACCCTCTTAGGAGCAAAGCTATTTTGAAGCCCTAAGTAATCCATTAGCAAAGGAGGAAAGGAGAGGCAAGCTAAGCCTAAGCCCCTACAGCCCCCCAAATGCCCCTCACGTGGGGGGGACCTCAGACTTTCCAAGAGAGAGCTTTCCAAGGAATCTGCAGCCAGCCTTTGCTCTGGGCAAGGAAGCTGAGCAGCTTGGCCATGGCTCCAGACTACTGCCCTGAGCCCCAGCTCTAGAGCTCTTGGGGCCGACCCCTCACCATTCTTTACCTGGAACTTGGTGCAGAGCTCTCTCACTCCTGAGAGGTAGCCCGGATCGGGCACAATGACGCCGGCTTCCCCCTGAATGGGCTCCACCATGAAAGCAGCCACATTGGGATCCTGGAGGGCACGCTAGCCGGGGAGGAAGGAAAGGAGGGAGAATCAGTGAGACTGATAAAAATCGGGGCAGGCCCATCTTCCTGAACAGCTATTTGTAAATCCAGTATTCTCCTGAGGATTTCGGAGAAAACTCTCCTCTTCTCTCTCTAATAATTTGGCTGAAGGGCACCAAGGTACAGTTTCTGTGAGCCACAAAGGTTGCCCTTTGGGACAGCCCTACCTCAGTTAGATTCTGGGTAACAGGTGCTGTCCGTGATTCACAAAAGAACCACATGCAAAAGCTCTCCCCTTCTCCCTTCCCCAGTCTCCTAGGGCCTGTCTGCTCCTGATACCACAGACTGCCACGAGGAACTGGGAAGGCAAGAGCCTCCTTGTGTTGCTATCTAAAGGGCCAAGCTCAAAGCCCCAATCTTGGCCAACAATTTAGAGGTCTCGCTGCCCCAAAAACTGCCAAGGAGCTGGCCCCCTCCCGAAAACTCCCTGCCCCTCTGCCCACAATGACATGAGCATTTCAGACTACAAAGGCCCTGGACCCAGAAGGAGCAGCAAGAAGCAGAAGTACCTCGAGGGCTGGTAGGTCATTGTAGGGGATGATCTCAAAGCCTGGCATAAAGGGCCCAAAGCCATCATAACTCATTGGGTCGGTAGAACTAGAGATAGCAGTGATTGTTCGACCCCAGAAATTGCCAGCTGTAAAGAAAACAGAACCTATCGTTGGCAACCAGCTCCAAACACATATAGTACAAGACAATCCCCCCGGCCCCCCAAATCGTCCCATTCTGAACTTTATAGACTGCAGAGTCTCCATAAAATAACCACATCCAAATTCAGATTTACCATCAGAATTGATCTGGACTTCATTGAGAGTCAAAGTTTAAAAAAATCAACAACCTAATATTTGAATACCGATAAACAGCTGATAAATAATCTCAAAAGTCAAGCTCAGTAATTAATGGCTAGCTTTTCCAAACAGAAGAAATTTGTTCTTGTCATTGGCATCTAGTATTTACCACCAAAGGAGTCGAGAAAATTCAGTGTAGGAAGCTCTGCGCTTCTCAACAACCTTGACAGAAACATGGGGAACCCAAAGCAAAGGGCCAAGGCTTATCCTGGACCCTCAGCTCAATGCTGCACCAGCTGCACAAGGCCTAACGCACTCAAACCCATTGGCTTCTTGCTGTATGAAAAGCCAGGATTCATTTGATATCCAGTTTTAAGAGTCATCAAGTTTACTACTGTGGCTAATTACTGAATTCTGTCAAAGTTATGACTCTTCTAATAGACACAGAAGCATAAGAGGGGGAGAAGGGCTTGGGGTTCTGAAAACCTACTCACATCGGGACCACTGCATATACCATGAAGGGTACAGCATCCTCCAAAATTTATAAGGAAATGAGGGGGGGGGGACAGAAGTAAAGAGTGAGAGAAGGGATCCATGGGTGGGGGGAGGAGGTTAAGTATTACCAAGGCAAAATATGGAGCAGAATTCAAGCAAAGAGTCAGCAAGAATAGAGAAGATATCTGGAAGGATGTGGGGAGATATGAGGGAGAGAAGCAGGGTATGTGTGTGTATATATGTGTATGTATATATCTACATATGTATACATAAATATATTTTCTTAACTATAATTTGATTGGGGATTAGGGTTGTGAAAGGGGAGAAAAATAAAGTAAAAAAGGGACACAGAGAACAAAAAAACAATTTACAAGGGAGTTAAAAAAAGATGGGACATTCATAAATATAATTTCTTCTACTAATACATATACTTTCTAGAACTGGATAAAAAAAGTTATGCATATATTTCTATTATGTTCAACATATATTGGACTGTCGTCTGGGGGAGGGTGTGGGGGAAAGGAGGAATAAATTGGAACACAAGGTTTTGCAATGGGTGTGTGTGTGTATAGTGTTTAACATATACTTTAAATATTTAACATGTATTGGTCTGCCTGCCATCTAGGGGAGGGGATCAGGGGAAGGAGGGGAAAAGTTGGAATGCTGAAAAATTACCCATGCATATGTCTTGTAAAAAGCTATAATTTAAAAAAAAAAAAGAAAAAGAAAAAACTTTAATAAAGAAAAAAAGAAAAAAAAGTTATGGCTCTTCTAATAAAAATTAGAATTTGGTTCTAATAAAAATTTTTGGTCTTAATAAAAATTATCCAGTCATCCGTTGAAGTAGAAAACTTAAGAAATGTTCTCGAAGTGAAGTTGGCTCATAAAGCTTATAAAACTCATAACTTATTCATATTATAAATTCATAATATTTATAAATTTGTATTATAAAATTCATAACTCATTCATATTATAAATGCATAATATTTATAAATTCATATTATAAAATTCGTAACTTATGAAGTTTGACTTATTTGGGGAAATGGTTGTAAATGAGGTATTCAAATCCACTCAGCATCTAGGATAGGCCCACAATCACCTGGTAATGACGGGGAATTTGCCAAATATTTACCAGGAAGACATTTCAGGATTTATGAAAATCACTGTTCCCAACCACGGCCCTAATAAAGACCAAGCTTTACATACCTGCAAAAATAATCTTGGCTTTGTACTTGGGAATACCTTTGACGGTATATGCCCATCTTCGAGCTAATTTGCAGGCAGTTTCTCCAGCTTCCACTCCTTACCATAGGTTGAAAAAAAAAAAAAAAAAAAAAAAAGTTTTCATTAAGTTCCTCATTCAATCCAGCCAAAACCAAAAAATTTAAATTAACTCTTTCACATCATAAAACTCTGCTACATCTCCTTGATATGTGAACACAGCGAACCTTCTTCCCGAGCGAAAGGTTTTACCTGTATTCATGGGCAACACTTTGTTGTAGTTGAACAACTTCGTGACATACTCTTCATATTCACCAAGTACATCGTTGTAAAAAGCTCTGGAAGTTAGGGTTAATTTATCAACTTGAGTCTTCAGGGCATCCACAATTTTGGGATGGCAATGTCCTTGGTTCACAGCACTGTAGGCACTCAGGAAATCAAAGTATTTTCTGCCTTCCACGTCCCATACATAAATACCTGAAAAGAGAAGTCTCTTTAAAAGGCGACCCAATTATGGCACTAAGTTCGGTTTTAGCTAGACTGGAGCCTTAAAACACGTGTGACGAATTTGTCTCAAAGTTAAACAGATATAAAAGCCAAGTGGGCTTGTTGATCTACTGTTCCTAAGATGACAAAGCACCAAACTTATGGGCAGAACAGCAGTTATCAGCACTCACACTGATACACAACCAAAAGTGCATTTCTTTTTACAGAACAGGCATGTTCTGGGCAAGGAAGCTAGTCTCTTACATTGAAAAAGAAATGTACTGAGGCTGTGTCATAGGGTGCCTTTGGCCCTCCCCCTGGCCTCTCCCAGGGAGGCACAGAAGCTCCACCCCCCCCCAGGATGGTCTTGGGCCAAACAAGGCCAGAGCCAGCACTGACCAGAACACAAGGCCGGAACAGCAAGCCAAAACAGAGAGACAGGTACAATAGGTCACTTATTCCTTTACTGGAAATGGGCACAGATGTGGAGCTTTTGGGCTAAAATTCTACTTCCACTAAAAAGCCAAAAAGCCTCCTGAGGAGGGTGAACAAAACTCAGCAATCTAACCAGTTTGCCCAGAGTCCAATGATGGAACCTTGGCGGGGCTTCAAATGAATTCCCAGGGCCCCACCTGCCACCTGGAGGCGGGGCACATGTCTCTTATTTTCAATAACTCACATGAGCTGTCCCCAAAGGGACAATCAAAAGGACATCAACACGTACCTTTTCCTCTTTCCAGGGCTACAGGTAAAGGATGGTAGTTGTGGGCGCCATACTTGGCTTCTCGTTCATAGATCTGCTCTGAGGACAGAGGGCCCCGGGTGACTTTTTTGGTTGAGACGGATGCAGTTGGAATCGCTGAAGAATGAACACCGCGGCAAAACAGAGAAAGGGTCCTCTGGCTGGCTAGTTTGGAAAACATCTTCTGTCTCAGGAGATCAGACTCACCTAGGGAGAAAAGAAGCCATTAACGGCCACTGGCCACTACCAGAAGCCTAGGAGGTGCTACATGGCAGCTTTAACTTGGTAAATCCTGGGCATCGGAGGAGCTCCTTGGAAGGGGGGCTGCTCCTCCAGAGACAGGACACGGGGAGCTTTGGGAAGCCCTCCAGACTTCAGATGACAAAGGGGAAACCGCTCGGTGAAAAGCTACTCTCAATTTCACCAAACAGAGGGATGAGGCTCACAAGGAACCATCTGCCTCCACGTGAATCATGTCAGAAAAGCTTGTGGAAGAGGCTTCCACAAAGAATGGTTTGCTCATATTTCAACAAATCCTTGCCCCTTTGGGGTCTCTCCAACACATCCATCCCCATCACCTCTGGGTGAGACTCCTGGACAGTCAATGAGACCCTCTCAGCTTCATCTCTGTACCATGGGACAAAAAACTGAAAGAGGGGTGAGATCAAATTCTAGGTTCTTTAATCCCTCTTCACCAACGGTGAATATTCACCACGATACCAAGCGAAGCTCTGCAGGCTGAGGGCTGGCGGTGGGACTAGAAAACATCAGCTTCTTGGGGGTCAACCTTCCCTGAGGAAAAGTCCAGATTCTAGCTAAACATCAACCCCCTGGGCAAGCGGCATCAGCTCCTGCTCCCCAGTGATTGGCTCCGGTGAGCCCGGCCCCCCCAGCACCTCCCCACGCCCCCACTGCGGGCTGGGGTTTGGTCAGCCCGACGTGTCCAGTACATCTGACAAGCACAGCCTGACTCTCAACCTCTTAATACCCAAGAAAATCAACCCGGCTCACAGAATGTGATTAATGTTTAGCCTTTTTAAACCGAACAGGATAATTCCAATCTCTACATTAAAAAATTACCAGGGATGACTTAATGGGAAAGATGCAAAGGTGGAGAAAGTCTGGGCTAAAATGCTGCAAGTTCTGGCAAGTCTAGGATCCCACCTGACTCAGCATTTATCCTTAAGCAGCCTCGGCCCTCAGGATCGATCCCTTTCAGGTGCCTTAACTCCACCATAGAGGAGGGCCCCAGCCTGAGATGCCGAGGAGGGCCTTGGTTAAGCCAGCCGTCCCAGAAGCCCCTCCTGGGCCTTTCCGAGAGCCGGGGCCAACAGCTCGGCCTGAGTCGCTCCTGCACAAACAACCCTGTGTGCCACGCGGCAGGGGGACGCCCCATTTACCCACAACCGCGTCTTCCCTTTCCAGACACTTAATCACCGATCATCACCGGCCCCAGAGGCTGACCCAAAGTCCAACCTTCCTCCGGCAGCCCCACTTCAAGGAGGCCGGAAAGAGTGTGCCAGTGACCTCTCAGCTGGCAAGGGCTCCGGCCGGGGCCTACCTCCGATGCCCGACCGGGCAATCACTAACCACGGGGCCAGAGACAAAACACAGAAAGGGATGTGGATAAGGGCGGCCTCCAAGAACCCACCAAGATGGAAGAGGATCCCAAGTTCTGAGGGGCCCATGGACTGGGAGGGGGGGCTTGGTTCTTCTGGGGGGAGTGGGCACCTGTGTGCACACTTGGGTGCTCTTTCCCATCATGCCTCCTGGGTAAACATCTCTTGTACCTGTGTGCATGTGTGTGCACCTGTGTGTACGCCTGTGAGTACTTTCCCATCATGCCTTGTGTGCAAGCATCTCTGCCTGTGCGTGTGCACCTGTGCACGTTCTTTTGCATCACACCTTGTGCAGGAACATCCCTTGCACGCTTGTACACCCGTAACTCACATCACAGCCATGGGAAGAAGAAAACTCAAACAAAACTTTTAAAGGTCAACGCTGAGTATTTTTGCGCATAATGTTTTTAGAGAGGGCTCCTCTTGGGGGCCGGCCCAGGCTCGGGTCAGTTTCCTGCCTGAGTCGGACCCCGGGATCTTCCTCGCTCTCCCAAGAAGGAACCCCCTCAAAAGCCCCGGGTCACTCACCGGCTCCCTCTACGAGCTTTCACACCGAAGTCCTGGACTTCCCCGACTTGAGCTGAAAAGGGAAAAGGATCAGTGACCTGGGGGGAGGGGGGCCATGGCCTGCCCCTGCCCCCGCCGCAAGGTCAGACCCCGGCCCCAGCTCCCAAGCTCTCTCTGGAGCACGCACTGCTCAGGCGGGGGATGGGCGGCGTCCCAGGCCCTGGGTTCCAATCCCGCCCGCAGAGGCCTCTTCGGGCTTGGGGGGACGGGAGGCCCGGCCCAGGCCTCGAGGGAAGGTATGGTCCCCCGCGGCCCCCAGGCAGGGCTTACTGCTGGCGGCTCCCGCGAGCCCGAGGCCCGGCCCCGCCCCCGGGCCTCCATCCCTCGGACAGCCGCGGCAGCCTTAGTTTTCCTCCGTGACGCGGCCCACGCGGCTTCTCGGAGGAGGGGAAACTGAGGCAGCCGCCCCGGCCCCGGCCCGTACCTGACAGGCGGCCACAGCTGGGCGGAGGCGACACGCGGCACCTGCGGCAGCAGCGACGACTCAGCGGCTCCGCGACGTCACGGCCGCCCTATAGCGCCCACCAGGCCCCGCCCCCGCACGCACGCCCTCACCGCCCATTGGTCGCTGCCGGAATTTCCACCAATCCCGGGGCTCTCCCCGCCCCTCCCGAGCCGCCGCTGCGCGAGCATCATCTAAATCCTAATGTCCCCTAGACTTCCCTTCCCCCCTCCCCCCCTCAGCATCTACGCGAAAGCGGCGCTCTGGGAGAACTCAGGCCCAGAAAGCCGAGCTCGCGCGCCGGCGCCTCGGCCCCGCCCCTCCCCGAGCTCCCGCCCCTCCCCGCGCCCCACCCATCGGGGCCTCCGGGGCAGGGCCCGCTAGGGAGGCGGCCCAGGCAGTGCCTCAGTTTCCTCCTCGGTAAAAGCTGGGATCCGGACCGGGGGCTCCTCCTCAGACTGTGATCCCTTCTCTAGAGCGAGGAAGCTGGTCCTCAGTGTCCTCTGTGCCTGGCCCGGACGGAGCCCGGCACACAGCAGGCGTTTAATAAGTGCTTTGGGGCCAGCAGAGAAAGATCCCAGTGCCTCCCGCACAATAATCCCGTGCACACGCGCGCGTTCCCCCCCCCCCCCCCACACACACACACACACACACACACACACACACACTCTGTTGGGGAGAGGAGGAAACGAGCGTGTGTTAAGCGCCTGCATCTGGGATCCCCGTTTTACACTTAAGGAAACTGAGGCCGGCAGAGACAGGGGAGGCACCTACTGGGGGAGGGGTATGGAGCGCCTCCTTCCTCCGGATCTCCAGGTGGGTGACGAGCAGGGCTGCAGGGCACCCGCCCCTGAATCCTGGCGGCCCGAAGCTGAGCGAAGGGGCCTCGGACCCCGGGCCCCATTGTATAGCCCGCCTAGGATCCGAATACAAGAAGAGGCCAAAGCCCCCCCCCGAAATCCCGTGGGGCTCCTCACTGGGGGGGGGCCTTGGGGCCTCCCCTCTCAGGCCGACCTTGGAAATTATGGGGGTTTGGGCCGTGCACACTGAAGGTGCATAATAAATACTGGGGCCGTTGCATCGTGGAATTGAAGGCCGGTGCGCTATCTGCAGGCGCCTTTAGTCCCTCCGGCTAATTTCACACCTGGGAAAGGTGCCCAAGGTCCTGCCAGGGCCAGGGATGGATCCTCTGCCTCGAAGCTCTTCCGTGACCCGCTCCAGGCACTCACCAGAGGCAGCCCCCCTCCTGAGGACCCTCCCGTGTGGCCCCCGGGCTACTTCACTTCTGAAAAGGGGGGCTCCTCGCGGCTTCCTAGGTCTGGAGCCATAACCCCCTCTCTGTGACCTGGGGACCGCGGCTAGCTCCCAGTTCCCACCTGTGTAAGATAAGAGGATTGGCCCCTCAGGCGGCTCCCAGTGGTTATTCAACCGCCCCACCCCCACCCCGGGCAGACGGGTGGGAGGCAGGGAGCGGAATTAATGTGACAGCCCCTCCCCCCAGTCTTCCCATGAGTCCTTCTACTGCCATTTGGGCCCATGCGGGGTCTCCCAGCCCTAGCCAAAGCGCTTTGAAAGGAAGAATTCTGGCCATCCCATCGTGCCCTGGCCTCCTCCCACAAAAGGAAAGGCGGGCGCCTCCATACTTTGTGAGGTCAAGAGTCAAGAGAAGATGGAAGACGGGGCTGGCTCATGTCCGGGCTTCCCTGTCTAAGGGGCGTCAGCCACAAGGCCGGTCTCCAGGCCCCGTTAGTGGAGCCAAAAGCAAGGTCTTTCACAGAAGAATTTCCGTGGGCCTCAGTTTCCCCATCTGCAAAATGGACTGGCTTCCGCCTCGTTATCCGTTCTGAGCGCTTGCAGCTGCAGCGCTCTCCGAGTCGGCTCTCCCTCCATCCCTTTGAACAGCAGGACCTCTGCGTTCTGGACTAACGGGGGAGCCCGAGGCTTGCTTGGTTCCGGTGGGAATCAGGAAGGTGGGGGAGGGGAGAAGAATCCTCCTGTTACGGTAATGCGGGTCTCCCAATTATTCAGTTTTCGTTTGCAGGGCCCCTCAGTGAGGGAGCAGCGGTGCCTCGTTTTATGGATGGGGAGAGCTCCTCCATCCCACATGTCTCAGGGAGCGCTGATGGGGCGGGCAGGACTCCAAATCACGGGGGCTTCTGACCTGGGGAGAACTTTTGTGGCCCAGAGGGAAAGGGGAAGGCTACGCGATTCCTCCTGGGTAAGAGAGACGACAGAGGGGAGAAAGACAAAGTGGAAGCAGGTAGGGGCTTGCTGACCCAATCCAAAGCAGCCCCGCTCTCCCAGAATGCCGCAGCCACTTCCCTGTGTCACTCCTTTCCTCACGCCCCTGATGGGAGAAGAGGGGAGGGGAGCCAGCTTCCCTGCCCTGGTCTCCACCCTTTGCCCCCAGACCGGCAGCCTCCAAAAGGAAGCCTGCTCCTTTGTGTCTGAGGGCCTGGGCTGGCTGGGCCCATCCGGTCCTGGCACAGGCCACTGGCCTTGGATTCGGATCCGACCTCGATACAAGCCTAGGTAGCCCAGTGGGCAGAGCACTGGGCCTGAGGCTTTATTCCCCTGCCCAGGCAGCAGAGGAGCCAGGCTGGTCACTGGGGCAGGCCCAGGGGAGGCTGTGCAGCCTGGCAGGGATCCCTGGCTATGGCAGGCGTGTCTGGGCAAGACGAGAGTCTGGAGAACGGGGTGTTAAGTTTAACATCCAAACCAGCTGAGCCACCTTCGGGCTCAGAGAAATTCCTTTACTCAGAGAAGAGGGTTTTGTGGGTCACTGGCTGAGGGAGCCTTTGGCGCCTTATCTCCTCTGCCTTATCTGGGCCGGGCAGGAGGGCGGGGGAGGGGCCGCGGTTTATGGCTCCTGGGCCAACAGTCCCTTTGGGTCTCCCTCGGTCTTGGCTGGAAGACCTGGGCACGCAGTGCGGGAGCCAAAGCGGTGGGGCACGGCTGGGAGCCCAAGGAAAGGCCGAAGGTCGCCCAGCTCTGCCCATCCGGGTGCACCGAGGCTTTCGGATGTTCGGGAACCATCAGCCTCCCCCTCCAAGCACAGGGTCTGGGCTTGGAACCCAGGACGGCCACAGAGTTTTGAAGTTCTCTTTTTCCTGTCCTCCTTTTCTTTCCTTTGCTCCTCCCTCTCTGTCTCTGTCTTTCTCTGTGTCTATCTGTCTCTCTCTCCCTCTTTCCCTTTCTTTGTCTCTCTCTGTGTTTTTGTGGCTTTATTTCTGTCTCTGTTTCTATCTTTCCCTTTCTCTCTGTCTCTTTTTCCCTCTTTCTGTCTGTGTGTCTGTTTCTCTCTCTCTGTTTTTTTCTTCCTGTCTCTTTGTCTCTGTCTCTCTGTGTGTCCCCATGGTCTCTATCTTTGTTTCTTTCTGTCTCTCTCTTTATCATTCTCTTTCTTTACCTATCTGTCTGTCTCTGGGTGTGCCTCTTTCCTTTTTCTTTCTGCATGTCTGTCTCTATCTCTCCCTTTATTTGTCTCTGTTTCTGTGTGTCTGTATTTCCATCTCTGTCTCTTTCTGTCTCTGTCTCTGTCTCTCCTCTCTCTCTATCTCTTTCTCCCTTTTTTTCTTTCCAGGACAGGCTAGAGAATATTGCTGGAGAAGGAAAGCTCAGAGGTTCATTTTTGCCAACAAAGTTTTACAAGGTCTGAGGAGGAGAGGGCTATGGCAGATGCCAGGGATCCTTGATACATTTGTACCCTTCTCAAAGTGAGCACTTCACAAATGTCTAAAGAAAAGAAAGAAAGAAAGAGAGAGAGAGAGAAGGAAGGAAGGAAGGAAGGAAGGAAGAAAGAAAGAAAGAAAGAAAGAAAGAAAGAAAGAAAGAAAGAAAGAAAGAAAGAAAGAAAGAAAGAAAGAAAGAAAGAAAAAGAAAGAAATGAAGGAAGGAAGGAAGGAAGGAAGGAAGGAAGGAAGGAAGGAAGGAAGGAAGGAAGGAAGGAAGGAAGGAAGAAACAAACAAACAAAGAAAGAAAGAAAAGAAAAAGAAACTGCAATGTGGGCTCCCCAAACCTATACCTTCTCCAACTTCCTCCTACAAGCCTAATAGTATCATTTACCCAACTATTCAATGCTTCCCTAGGTTGGAAAGACCAATTAGGGACTTATCATTTTAGGTTAGGGGGAAAAAAAAAGTTTGATCAGGGAAGAAATTGAAACCATTAGCTAAAAGTAATTTGGAAATTTACTTGGATTTCAGTGATCCTGATTATCCATTTCCTTTCAAGTCTCTGTCAAGTTATGGATGGAATAAGCCAAACTCCTTTCTTCCAGAACACTTAAAAGAGATACAATGTATTTTCACACATTTACAGAACTCCAGAGAGAGGAGATACCAGGTAATTCTTAAGTGGGGAGCCCCAGCAAAAGGCAACTCCACCTGGTACTTTTCAGTCCTCATAATTCAAAATCCCAGGCTGCCCAAACAGAACCTTCAGTCCTTGTGGTCCTGTCTTGATCCTTTTCCTTCAAAGCTATCGAAGCTGTCTCCTTGAGACTTGAGACTGAGATTTGAGATTGGTGTAGGACACTGGTGTAAGTCATTGTAGGCTGGTGGATCATTCACCTGAGCACAAAAGGTCACAAAGAGTTGCAGTTCTCTTGGGGCTTCTGAACATAAACTGACAACATAACCAATAACCCAATGCGGCGAATTCATTGAGTATGCGGATTGAAGATCCTTTCCTGCCATAGCTAATTGTTGAATGGCCTTTAAGTGTCTTACTTTGTTTCCATAGCTGACCCAAACTACCAAGGGCCTTGTCTGAGTGTAAGCTGCTTCGGGACACCAAGAGATCATCATTCTTGGTGGGCTTTTAATAGTATTTTTTCTAATTATATGGCAATACACTTTTTTTTTTTTTTTTTTGAGGCTGGGGTTAAGTGACTTGCGCAGAGTCACACAGCCAGGAAGTGTTAAGTGTCTGAGACCAGATTTGAAATCGGATCCTCCTGAATTCAAGACTTGTGCTCTATCCACTTCTCCACCTAGCTGCCCCCCGGCAATACACTTTTGACATTCATTTTTACAAAATTTTACAAATTTTACCAAAATTTACAAATTCCTCTCTTCCTAAAACAGTAAGCAATTCAATTGTATAAAACATATTTCCATATTAGTCATGCTGTGAAAAAAGAAACTGACCCAAACAGAGAAAAAGCCCCCCCCCCAAAAAAATGAAGAAAGTATCTTTCAATTTACATTCAAAGTCCATCAGTTCATTTGATGGACATGGGCAGCATATCCACAATGGTGTTGGATCATTCTTTTTCACTCACACCTCCCTCAATCCTTTCTTTTATCAGCCCTCACCTTTTCTTATCTCTTTTCCCTTCTGCAGATGCCCTTCCTTCTTTCAATCCTCCTCTTTTTTTTCCCTTTTCCCCTCCTACTTCCCTTTAGGGTGAGACAAATTTCTAGCAAAGTCAGGATCTTATTCCCTCTTTGAGTCAGTTAATCTGATGGAATTAAGGTTCAAACCTCCCGTCTTTTCCTCTATTGTAGGTCTTTTGTGCCTCTTCATGGGATAATTTACCCATCTTACCTCCTCTCTCCTCTATTCCCACCCCTTTTTCCATCCCTCATTTTTATATCATCGCATTAAAATCAATTTCTTCAGCCTCTGACTATATATACCCTTCTAACTGCCCTAACAAAGATACAGTTCTCAAGAGTCCCCTCATAGGAATGTAAATAGTTTAATCTTTACATTTTTTTTTCTTTGCTATTTACCTTTTTAAGCTTTTCTTGAGCCTTGTATTTGAAAATTTTTTGTTGCATTTTGGTCTGATTGAAAATCCCCTATTTCACTGGATAGTCATCTTTTCCCCTGAAAAATAATGCTCAGTTTTGGTGGATAGTTGATTCTTGATTGTAGAAGCTCCTTTGCCTTCTGGAATATCTTATTCCAGTCCCTCCAATACTTTAAATTGGAAGTTACCAAGTCCTGGCTGATCCTGACTCCTCAATATTTGAAATATTTCCTTCTGGCTGCTTGCAGTATTTCCTCCTTTGACCTGATAGGTCTTGGATCATTGTATTGCTGAGAGGAGCTAAGTTATTTATCATGGTTGCTGTGAACCATACAATGTTTTCTTTGTACTACTCAGTTTACTTTGCATCAGTTCATGGAAGTCTTTCCAGGTTTTTCTGAAATGATAGCACATAGTCTTCCATTATATTTATATAATACAGCTTGTTCAGTCATTTTCCCAATTGATGGGCATCCCCCATTTTCAATTTTTGCTATCCCCAAAATGAAGGTTTTTGTGCATTAATTCCTTTTCCCTTTTGAAGGATTTCTTTGGGATACAGACCTAGGAGTGGTATTTCTGCATCAAAGGCTATGAACACTTTGCCATTTTTTAGCTCCCCATTCTTGAAGGTCTTCAGAAACAGACTAGGTGAGCAATTGTGATAATATCAAGGGGATTCCCTTTAGGCAAGAGTTGGATAAGAGGATGGATGGCTGAAGTTCCTTCCAATTTAGGATCACAGAAGTGGAGATCTGGAAGTGGCCATCTGACCCAACCCCTGAAACTCTCCCCCACAATATGCCTGAGTCTATCTTCTTTGAAACCCTGAGGGAGGGAGGATGAATGACCCCCTGGGGCAGTCCCTTCCATGTCGGGGTAGCTCTGAGATCCTGTGAGACTCTGTGGTGCAGGTCGGAGAGCACTCCATTGGGACAAAAAACCAAGACCCTTCTTAAATTAAGCCCACATCGCAAGATTCCCTTGGGAAAAGATTCAGGGGAGGAGGGACATTGAGTTTAAAGAAACATTTCCTCAACGTCAAAGTCAAAGCCAAATTGCTTCAGAGCTGTGTAAATGGAGCCCCTCAGCTAGTTAAGACAAGATGAGTTTTCCCGAGGGAGCTTGAGGGAGGCCGCCACCATCTCAGAGATCTCCTGCCCTTCCAGGGAACTCTGATAAGATTATCTACAGAGAAACATTGCCGCGGGAACAAGTTGATCTTTGGCAGCTCAGGAGATGGGACGTCCTGTTTCCCAAATAATTACTCAACCTCCCAAATTAGGAAAGTAGACAAGTATTCCCCACCCCCCCAGGGCTCCTGTGGCCACCTGTGATGTCCACCCTAAGGCTGTGTAACACCTCAATATGGGACTGTCCCAGCCCCCATTGGTCACGGGCTGACTGCCCAGGAGTGACTCCCCTGCAGGATCTTAGGACCTCTAGCTCCCCAACTGTCATGAGAGACCCCAGAGTCCTCCTTTGAGGAAAGAAGCAACTAAGGAGCTGACTGGGGAAAGGATCTTCCCAAGACATCACGGGATAGCTGAATGGGAACCCACCTGCTGACTCCAAATGCTCTGTCCCTCAATAAACAAGCACCTAAACGAGTACCATTTGGGACCACATATGCCTGGCTCTGTGCTGAGTGTTTTATAATTACTATCTCATTTTATCTTCACAACAATTTTGTGTGGTTGGGGCTGTTTTTATCCTATTTTACAGGTGAGGAAACTGAGATAGAAACTACCTGAGGTCACATTTGAACTCAGGTCTCCCTACTTGAGGATCAGAACTCTATCCACTGCCTCTCAGGGTGGAGTTGTTGGGGAAAGGTCACCCACGACCCCCAATATAAGCAAGAACCATCACAAAGGCACTGGTTCCTTGGAGAGGGGAGTAGAGGAACTTGGCAGTTTCACAACTTCTCTGGGGCTGGCACTGCTGGCACTGCCCACAAAGGGGAGCAAGAATGGCCCAGTGCCTGATGGTGCTTAATACGTGCTTGTCAAATTCAATTTATTTCAGTTCAACTCAATTTCATGCACATATGTTTTAACATCTGTTTGAAATAACTCAAATTAGAGGGAGGCACTGGGGAACAATGCAGAGAGGGGATTTGGAGGAAAAGGATGTGGATTCAAATCCCATCTCAGCAGCTACCTGTGCCCCACGGCCAAGTTACTTCTCTGTGCTCCCTTTTCTTGTCTGTAAAATTGGAGGGTGACCAAGGGGTGACCCTCCCTCACCTTCATCTCTGAACATTTGATCCCTCTTGTCCTACAGCTTTTTATCCAATTAGTCAGTCCTCCAGTAAATGACCAACCGCCAGGCACTGTCCCAGGTGCTGAGAATACAAAGACAAATGAAACAGTTCCTGCCCTCCAGGAGTTCCCATTCTATCAGGGAAGACTAGTCTCTGGATGAGATCAGTTGGGAGCCGGCAAGGTTCCCTGTATCTCAGAAATTATATAAAATCTGATTTTGTGCAGAGATTTTTTTACAGCTTGTTGCATAAGCCTAAGCACTAAATATTGGTACATGATAGATTCAGATCATATAGCATTTCACATCCTGCAAAGGGCCTTAGAAGTATCCAGGGATTCCCTCGCCCCCTTCCCCACCACTGCCACCATTTTACAATGGAAGAAGCAAAGATTCCAAGAGAGGAATGAACTCTGATCCATTCATAGGATTTGGGTCTAGAAGGGACTTCAGGTCACCTAATCCAACTCCCTATTTTTATAAGGAAAATGAGCCCCTAAAGTAAATGGCCCACAGGCACAGGACACTCCTTTAGACCACACGACTTGGTTTTTGAAAAGCAACTAAAACAAGACAGGATTCCTTTTTAGCCTGGGATGAACTAGACCAAAATCAGAAGTTCAAAAACATGCAGGTGCTGAAGTTGCAAATACTATTTGAAATATTGCTAGTATACGTCAGGTGATCCCAACAACATGATAAGACCCAAGTTCCTGTTAAACATTTATCCCTAATCAATCCAGTTCTCAAGGCATTCAGAAAGTTTTGCAATGATTTCTGTTGATTCTCCATCTCTAATATTTTTGGCTCAAGGAGAAGGGAAGGAATATTGTGATTCAGCAAACATTTAGTACTTTCTGTGCGCTTCTGGTGGGGCTGTACATAGACAGGCACTTAGTATCTACCTGAATCTATTCTTTGGGGGGGGGGGGGGGGAGGTTAAATTTTGTCTCTCTTTTCTTGTACAAAATGACTAATATGGAAATATTTTCCATATAAGTGCAATCACTTATATAACCTATATTAGATTGTATATAATCTTGGACAGGGAGGGAGGGAGAGCTTCTTTTTTAAATGTTGAAAGTTACTTTAACATGTAATTGAGTGAAAAATAAAATATTAATTTTTTAAAAATTCTGTCTTTCTTTTAATGATAGTGTCCCCTTTTCACAGTGGTAACTTTATGTCCAAGAGACACTTTATACACATGACCTCCTTGGAAAAACATTTTCTTTCAAATAAAAATATTTCTTAAAAACCTCATTTGCCGAAGGCTGAGAAGGTTTGAAAAAATGGGGAAGTTATGAATGTTATGGATAAGTTCACTTACCTTGGCAGTATACTTTCCTGGGATGTCCATTTTGATAATGAGGCTGACACATGCCCAACATGTGGCAGAGCATTTGGAGCTCTTATTGGTCTGATCACAATTGGACGCATGATAACTTGACTCTAACTTGACTCTAACTTAGTGATGTCACTTTGATCCTCTTCAAGAATGAAGGACAATGCGATTCTTTTTGTCCAGCAAAATAACAAAATAACTGTTTGGACATGTATATATATATATATTGTATTTAACTTATACTTTAACATATTTAACATGTATTGGTCAACCTGCCATCTGGGGGAAGGGGTGGGGGGAAGGAGGGTGTGTGGTACAGAAATGGTGAGGGGTCACCATTTAATAAAAAAAAGCTAGAGAGAGCTCTAGAGAAAAGCAAAGTTTATTGTACATTCTCTGGAGAAGGGCGTCCCACCCTTAGAGTAGACAATGGAAGAGAGGAAGCGCCTCCTGTGGGCAGGACAGCACCTTTAATCCCTAACTTCAAACACCCCCTCCCACCACTGACCCTCATCCTCATTGGCTGAGAGTCTTACATTCTAAACGCGAGATCTACCCATGAAATTGAACTTGACCAATAAGTACATAGTTGCTCATATTTGGATGAAATAGGGAGATGATATCATAGGAGGGGAAGGCAATGCCCTTTGCTCGAACTTCAGAGTCCTTCGGGCCTACTCGAACTCTGAAGTAGATGAAGCCTTACTCGATTTTCACAACTGTCTTGAAAGATCTCACCTCATCTCATTCAAGGGGAAAAGTTGAAACAAAAGGTTTTGCAATTGTCAATGCTGAAAAATTACCTGTGCATAAAATTTTTGTAAAAATTAATTAAATAAATTAAAAAAAAAAAAAAAAAAAAAAAGAATGAAGGACAATGACCAACCAATCAAGGAGTGATTTGAGTTTGTTACCATCCTAACCTGGAAACTCCAAGATGTCTTGGGAGTTTCTTCAGTCAAAATTTACATTCCTAGACACAGATAAAGATATTGCTACAGCTCTATTTTTTAATCATATTTATTCAATCTGTATTCAGATACAATCAGTTTCTTCTCTGAGTATTGGTAGGATTTTTCATCAAAAGTCCTTCAGAGTAGTTGTGGATCATTGTGTTGCTGAGAATAGCAAAGTCATTTCCAGCCAGAACATCCCAGAACATAGCTATTACTTTGTATACAGACCATTTCGCTTTGTTCGAGTTCATGGAGAACTTTCCAGGTTTTTTTCCAAGAGCATCCTGCTCATCATTCCCCATAAAATAATAATATTCCATAACAATCACATACAATAATTTATTCAGCCATTTTTCAATTTCCAATTCTTTGCCCTGACAAGAGAGCTGCTTCAAATAATTTCACACATATAGGTCCTTTCCCCTCCCCCCCTGAGTTTAGGTCTCTTTTGGTATTTATGTGTAATAGTATTATTGTTAGGTTAAAGAATATGCATGAATTTATAGCTGTTTGGGTGTAGATCTGATCTTTTGACCATTTATCAATTGGGGCAGGACTCTTATTTTTTATAAATTTGGCTCAGTCCCTCAAGGTTTGAGAAGTAAGGTCTTATCAGGAAAACGTGCTTCAAAATTCTTTTTACAATTGCTATTGCTAACTATATTCCACCCACCCCACCCCACCCCATTTATTTTTTTCTCTCTCCTTTCACCCTGCCCATCCTCAAAAGTGTTTTTACTATTAAGCATTCCCTCCCCAGAATGTCCTCTCTTTTATCACCCTCCTCCCTTCCTATATCCCATTCCCCTACTATTTTCCTGCAGGATCAAATAGATTTCTATATCCATATTGTGCATCTCTGTTTTTTAAAGTAAAATGTCTTGGTAATTGGTGATTCCCTGAATCAGCAGCTTTGCCTATAATTCAGGGGTTGGGGGATGAGGGGGGTAGATGAGGCTCAGAATGCTATTATGGGCACAGGCGAGATCAATGTTGATGGGCAGGCCATCTTCCAGAGCTCTGGAGAATTCACCCAATGTGGATCCGACTTCCTTCTGTTGATGCCCCCTGTTTGCTGGCCCTGGTGGAAGAAGCAGAAGTAGCAGCCTTGAGAGGGATTTGGCTGCTCAAAAGGAGAAGCAGCTTCTCTGACCTTTGTTCGGCTGCTTCATTTAGCACTCCTCTTTGACTGATTTATGGCACCCTGGGTTCCAATCTAGATTTAGTCACTTAGCCAGACGAGACACCTGGCCCAGGAACAGGGAAAAGGGAAAGGAAGTTTCACAGACATGGCTCTCAACCCAAAAAGCCTCTAAACAGTCCCATAACCTGAGGAGACATTGACCCTAGAACCCTGGGGGTAAATTTTGACTTAACCATTGATTAATTGTATGACTCCAGGCAAGTCCTTTTATCTCTTTGGCCCCCACCTTCCTTATCTGTAAAATGGGAGTAATCCTTCTCCCTACTACCGGAGTGGACCTTTGTGAGCTTCTAGTTATATGTTTATATATAAAACATTTCACAAACCTTAAGGACTCTGAAAGTGCTGGATTTCTGAGGAAGGCCATAGGGTCATGCTCTGCCCAGACAGTTGATAGCAAAAATGACTCAGATGAAATCTTATATACAAAGTAGATATGACAGAATTGCTCCAAGATCTTTTGAAAGGGAGAGCCCTAGGGAAATCAAGTGAGGTTTCAGGTAGAAGGTGGTGATAGGGCCAGTCTTAAAGGAAAAGACTCGGTAAGCTATGGAGAGAGTGCATTTCAATCATGGAAGACTGCCAGACATTTCTGTTTAGGGGGAGCAGCAACAAAAGACAATTCAATGAGCAGACAAATCTAGGAAACTCATCCGAGCTCCCAAGACACATTTTCCAGAGTCACTGGGGGTCTTTCTTGCCTAAGATCGACCAGGTAATAAATAGCCAACTGGGGATTTGAATCTAGGTCCTTTCATGCCAAATCAAGTGATCTTTCTGCTGGTCCACACAGCCTTCTACTCTCTAGCAACCTCAAGGAGTTTCCTGGGTAGGAGGGGAGCAGACTCCAGAGGAGCCCCTCCAGACACTGAGGCCAGCTTGGAATTTGGACCTAAGTCCCTTTGATGTTCTCCGAACTTGTTCATTGCTCCAGGCCTGTGATCTCAGGCTTGGCCAGAGAACTAAAGCCGTCCAGAAGCAGGCAAAAGCAGATGCGTCGGGCAGCCCTGGGTGGGGGCAGGGACCGTTGAGGAGGACGTCATTCCTGATAAGGCTCCCAGAATGCCAGTCCTTCTGTCCTCAGTGGACAGGCGTCTCTCCTGAACCGCCAAGTAAAACACTCGCTGAATCCCAGCCAAGCTCAATGTGGTTTTTAGTTTAATCTTTGTGTCAACTTGTTGTCCCAGAAGAGGATTTGACGTTTGTGTAAACTTGGAGTGAAGAGAGCACCAAAGACCTTTTAACGTAGATAAAAAGATTTCCCGAGCATCTGGAACACACTTCCCACTTATGTAAAGCACCCGGGTCAGTATTTATGTGCTTAATGGATGGATCCAGGGCAGTTTGCCAAGGGCTGGGGATACAAAGAAAGGGAAATGTCCTCAAGGAGCTTCCACTCTAAGGGAACCTAGCGCACCACCAATCAACAAAGAAGGAGTGAAATCAGAAAGCAAGCCTGGGTGCGTGGGAGGGGGAAGGAGGTCTGCAACGGTAGGAGAGACCACATGCCAGACGTGGAGGACAGGCACCGAGTCAGGAGATGGGGGACTGTGTGTGAGGAACAGCTGGGAAGCGAGGGCGACCGGGTGGTCGAGTACCGGGACGGCTACGGAGGCCAGGCTGGAGAGGGCATCCGAGCCAAAGAGAGCGGATCCTGGAGGCCAGGGGGGACCCGGGAGTTCACTAATTGGTCTCAGTTGCACCTTAAAGACGAGGCACTGAAGGATGAGAGGGATGGGGAGGGCCGGCCAGGAAGAGGTCTAAGAGGACTTTTTTAAGATTGGCGATCTTCGGGGTTTTGTGTCAGCGCCTTCTTAGGCTCGTGCTTTTAAAGACACACAAATGTACAAGATGCAAGGAAACCAAAAATTCATGAAAACAAAGATGGCGTGTTTCCCATCCAGGCTCTCAGACCCCTGGTCTCCCGAGGGATCGGGGACCCCCGGTGAGCACCCTCATGTCACAGGGAGAGAGAATGGGTGCATGGAGCTCCGGAGGTGCCGGAGGAGTAGGAGGCTGGCCCAGTCTGGCAGCTTTCATTTCTTTTACATTCGTTGTCAGAAGAAACGGCCCTGGAAATCTGCTCTGACACATGTGGGTGCGCTACCCTCACCTGGGTCCTCACTGCCAGGAGGCAGCTTTCTGTGCCTCCAAGTTTGATTTCTCTCTCCCACTTTCCACAAAGATCGTTCCAAACTTTCTCTTCCTCCCTAGTTTTCCAGATCTCTTCCTGCTTTGCTTTACAGACCACCTCCTACTTTACTGAGGATAGAGGCCATTCTCCATGAAGTCTTTTTCTCCTCTGCATTGACACTTTCCCTGGATAGACATTATCCTTTCTCCCACCCACCCCCCCTCCCTTTCTCTCTGATGCTCCCTCTCAGACTCAGTATTTTTCCTTTTCTCTCTATCCTTTTCTCTCTCTCTCTCTCTCTCTCTCTCTCTCTCTCTCTCTCTCTCTCTCTCTCTCTCTCTCTCTCTCTCTCTCTCTCTCTCCCTCTCTCTCTCTCTTTCTGTCTCTGTCTGTTCTTTGTCTTTCTGTCTCTGTTTCTCTGCTCTTTGTTTCTGCCTCTCAGTTTGTCTCTGTCTCTCTCCTTTTCTCTCCCCTCCCTCTCTCTGTCTTTTTCTTGTCTTTCTCACCTTCCTTCTCTCTTTTGACTTTCTGTCTGTCAACTGTCTCTGTCTGTCTCTCTCTACTTCTCTCTGTCTCTGTCTCCTATCAACTCCAAAGGGTTTAGTTCTCATTTTTATATCTTTATGTAGATGAGTCCCAGATGAATCTTGTCCCATCTCTCCTGAGTTCCAGTTTGTCTCACAAACTACTTGCTGGATATTTCATACTGGATCTCCTGTAAATTCTTCAAAATCCACATTTCCAAAAAAAGATTAATTTTCTTCACCCACTGCAGGCCACTAACAGTCTCCTAAGCATCCCTGGCACTGCTGATGCCCATTTTCCCAGGTTTACAATATTGGTCTTCCTCTCACTTCCCTGTCTCCTCCACCTATGTCTCTAATCAATCAGTAAATCTTGCTGTTTCTCCCTCCACAGGATTTCTCTTGTGTCCTATTCTCCCCTCCCCTACAGCAGCCTACAGAACCTAGTCAGGTTCTGCTGGCCTCTCCCCTTCCATTGGACCTGCCTGGCCTGAGCCTTTTCTCTCATTCCATCCTACATTCATCTATCCAAGGGATTTTCCTCAAGTGCAGATCTGATCATATCACCCCCTACTCAATAAACTACATTGGCTGCCTATGGTTTTGAGGATCAAAATAAAAGTCTCCTGCTCAGCTTTTTTAAATCTTCACAATATTTCCCCAGCTTATCTTTCCAGTAGGTCTACATTGGTTTCCTTCCCACTGTCTCTATGGCACCAGTGAAATGGTCTCCTGTTCCACACAGGTTCCACACAGAGGAATTGCCATTTCTCACTTCCACACCTTTGCACAAGCTGTGCCTTTTCCTCTCCCTCACTTCTTTGAAGTCCTTCTTTTGATAACCTCTGCTTGAAGCACCCTGCTAGAGCAAACCTTCCTGATCCCTCCAGCCAAATGCCTGCCTCTGCCTACATACAACTACTTTTTTATAGATTGATTTTGTATACACTTATGTATGCAGATGATATCTCCTTCCTCAGCTTCTTGAAAAAATGGATGAATTAATAGATAGACACATAGATAGATAAATAGATAGATAGAGAGATAGACAGACAGCTAGATAGACAGACAGACAGACAGACAGACAGATAGATAGATAGATAGATAGATAGATAGATAGATAACTATATGGCTGTATAGATAGGTAGATAGGTAGATGGATAATAGGCAGAGTATATAGAATCAAAGGTGAGAAGCATCATGGGAAGAACTCTGGATTTATAGTCAGGGGATTTGAACTCAAATCTTAGATCTACTATTCGCCCCATTTAGGACCTTGGCCAAGCTCCTTGGGTCTGTTTCCCCCTTGTACAATGAGGGAGCTGAGGCGGCTGACTTCTGAGGTTCCTTCCAGCTTCAAGGCTCACTGTAGGTCCCGTGACTATCATTTTCCTAATCTCGTCCTTGAAATCACTTCCCAGTCATGCCAAGTTGGGCAAACTCCAGTCTGAGACTGCTTTAAGTAAGCTGAATCTACAAATGTTACATAACTGTCCCAAAGTCCAAGTTCAAAGAAACCTGGAAGCCAACTGGAGCCAGTGCTCCCATCTGCCCTCCCCTCCTCCCCCCCCAACCATAACCCACCCGTGCCCACTCTGATTTTTCTATTGCCTTTCTCCCGAGTTCTAATTTTAAAACAAATCATGAAAGTAGACAATGGAGAGTAAAGGAGGAAGAGGAAGATCATGAATTGGGAATTTCTGAAAGAAAGAACTGATCTCTGGGGACTCCACTGGAGAGAATACTTCAAATCACTAATCTAGAAATTTAAAACATTCCAAGGAGCCTGCCAGAGGACCTGGATTCAAATCCTGACTCTGCCTTCTCTCCCTGTATGACCTTTCACAATGAATGAATGACAGGAAAGAATCCTCTTTAGCTCTTCCCATGTGCCAGGGAGCGTGCTGAGTGCTGCACATACAATGGGGAAAGACAGGCCAGTTCTTCAGCTTATGGAACTTCCGTTCCAACAAGGGAAGGCAACAGCACACATGGGGGAATGGAGGCCAAGGACAAGGGTTTTGGTCTGGAAAATCACGGGGATCTTTAGAAGAGACATAGGGCAACTGATCGGCACGTCCTTCTCAGGAACAGTAGCATCCAGTGGATTCCTGGCCCAGGAAGTAGAAGTTGGGTTAACACTGTCATGGAGGGGTGGCAAGAAGAGGCTAGAGGGCACTACTGAGTCTGGAGGCAACTGGCTTGGAGAACTCTCACCCATCATCCCCAGCGCCACCGATGGGAGTGGACTGCTGGGTTAGAGACAAAGAGTGGAGTTCAGCAGCACACCCACAGGCGGAGAAAGTCATCTTCCCTCATTGGGCCTCTGTTTCCTCATTTGGAGAGTGAAGGAGTTGGTCTAGAGAACCTCTAAGGACTTACATACACTGATGCTGAGTGAAACGAGCAGAAACAGATGGTCATTATACATTTCAACAACAATACTGTATGAGGATGTATGCTGATGGAAGTGGATTTCTTCAACATAGAGAAGAGCTAATCCAATTCCAATTGATCAATGCTGGACAGAATCAGCTACACCCAGAGAAGGAACACTGGGAATTGAGTGTAAATTGTTTGCACTATTGTCTTTCTACCCAAGTTACTTTTACCTTTGGAATCCAATTCTTACCGTGCAACAAGAAATTCGGTTTTACACACATATATTGTATCTAGGATATACTGTAACACATTTAACATGTATGGGATTGCCTGTCATCTAGGGGAGGGGGTGGAGGGAAGGAGGGGAAAATTTGGAAAAGAAGTGAGTACAAGGGATAATGCTGTAAAAAAAATTACCCATGCATATGTACTGTCAAAAAATTCTTATAATTATAAAATTAAAAATAAAATAAAATAAAGTCATACAAGCTAATTAAAAACAACAACAACAACAACAACAAAAACCCTCTAAGGTCCTCTCCAGCTTCAAATACATGACATTATCCCTGTGGCTATGACTTCAGACCTGGCAAACTCACAAAGCGACAGAATCAGCATCAGAAGGACTATGGGAAGGGGCAGCTAGGTGGAGCAGTGGATAGAGCACCAGCCCTGAATTCAGGAGGATCCAAATTCAAATCTGGTCTCAGACACTTAACACTTCCTGGCTGTCACTTAACCCCAGCCTCAGGGGGAGAAAAAAAAAGGACTATGGGAAGACAGACATAGGAAGGCTCTCTTGGGGGAGCTATAAATCAGTACCAACAGCATGGAAAATTATTTGGAATTATATTTTTAAAGTTACTAGATACATATCCTTGGACCCAGAGATTCCCCACGGGGCATTCTCAGACCAAAATATTCACGGCAGCAAAAAACTGGAAAGAAATGCATTATTCCTCAAACAGGGAATGGCTAGATATAATAAAATGATTTTTGTTTGTTTTTTGGTTTGTTTTTTTTTAATCTGGGAATGGCTGCAATCGTGTTGTCTGTGGGAATGGAACATTATGGTGCTGTAACAGCTCATGGAGGGAGCTCAGAGAAACTTGGCAAGACAAGGAGGAAGATGGGAAGAAAAACCCCTGAAGATCCTGGGAGAGTGAGATCTGTGGGGACCAAGCGTGAGACGGGGAGGAAGGCGAAGAAGTGCTGGGCGCAGGTCTGGGCCGAGGCTGCCTCTGACAGACGTGGCCACGCACTGGGGCTTTGGGTCAGCTGTTCTCTGCCACTAGGGAGGCGGCTCTTGGGGGTTGAGGGTATCAGGAAATGACTGTGGGGTTTAAGAAGCATCATTTCCTTTTCAAAGAAAGGGAAGTCAGGCAGGTTTTTAAAGGGAAAGGGAGATTTTCACTGTTTGCCCAAGGAGACACAAAGAAAAGAGTCAAATCTTCTGATCTCTTATCCTAACACCCTTCAATGCAGAAACGGGATCAAAGGCCCTGAAGACCTAGATGGCAGCATTGAAAGAGCTCTCCCCCTGACTCTCTGTCTCTGTCTCTCTGTGTCTCTCTGTCTGTCTCTGTCTCTCTGTGTCTCTCTGTCTCTGTCTCTCTGTGTCTCTCTGTCTGTCTCTGTCTCTCTGTGTCTCTCTGTCTCTATCTCTCTGTGTCTGTCTGTCTCTGTCTCTCTGTGTCTCTCTGTCTGTCTGTCTCTGTCTCTCTGTGTCTCTCTGTGTCTGTCTGTCTCTGTCTCTCTGTGTCTCTCTGTCTGTCTCTGTCTCTCTGTGTCTCTCTGTCTGTCTGTCTCTGTCTCTCTGTGTCTCTCTGTCTCTATCTCTCTGTGTCTGTCTGTCTCTGTCTCTCTGTGTCTCTCTGTCTGTCTGTCTCTGTCTCTCTGTGTCTCTCTGTCTGTCTCTGTCTCTCTGTGTCTCTCTGTCTGTCTGTCTCTGTCTCTCTGTGTCTGTCGGTCTCTATCTCTCTGTGTCTGTCTGTCTCTGTCTCTCTGTGTCTCTCTGTCTGTCTGTCTCTGTCTCTCTGTGTCTCTCTGTCTGTCTGTCTCTGTCTCTCTGTGTCTGTCTGTCTCTATCTCTCTGTGTCTGTCTGTCTCTGTCTCTCTGTGTCTCTCTGTCTCTGTCTCTCTGTGTCTCTCTGTCTGTCTCTATCTCTCTGTGTCTGTCTGTCTCTATCTCTCTGTGTCTGTCTGTCTCTGTCTCTCTGTGTCTCTCTGTCTGTCTGTGTCTCTCTGTCTGTCTGTCTCTGTCTCTCTGTGTCTCTCTGTCTGTCTCTGTCTCTCTGTGTCTCTCTGTCTGTCTGTCTCTGTCTCTCTGTGTCTCTCTGTCTCTATCTCTCTGTGTCTGTCTGTCTCTGTCTCTCTGTGTCTCTCTGTCTGTCTGTCTCTGTCTCTCTGTGTCTCTCTGTCTGTCTCTGTCTCTCTGTGTCTCTCTGTCTGTCTGTCTCTGTCTCTCTGTGTCTGTCGGTCTCTATCTCTCTGTGTCTGTCTGTCTCTGTCTCTCTGTGTCTCTCTGTCTGTCTGTCTCTGTCTCTCTGTGTCTCTCTGTCTGTCTGTCTCTGTCTCTCTGTGTCTGTCTGTCTCTATCTCTCTGTGTCTGTCTGTCTCTGTCTCTCTGTGTCTCTCTGTCTCTGTCTCTCTGTGTCTCTCTGTCTGTCTCTATCTCTCTGTGTCTGTCTGTCTCTATCTCTCTGTGTCTGTCTGTCTCTGTCTCTCTGTGTCTCTCTGTCTGTCTGTGTCTCTCTGTCTGTCTGTCTCTGTCTCTCTGTGTCTCTCTGTCTCTGTCTCTCTGTGTCTCTCTCTGACACACACACACACACACACACATTTTTTTTCCCTTTCCCTGAATTCCTTATATTCAGCATTAATTAGAGTAAGGAAGCAACTAAGAAGGGAAGGAAGGAGGGAGGGAAGGAGAGGAAAGAGAAATTAAGGAAGGAAGGAACAAGGGAGGAAAAGGAAGGAGAGAAAGAAGAGAGGAAGAAGAGAGGAAGGAGGATAGAAAGAAGGACAAAAGGAAAGAAGGAATATGGCAGGGAAAGAGGAAGGCAAAGAAGAAAGAAAGGTAAAAAGGAAGAAAAAAAGGAAGCAAGGGAGGAGGGAGAAAAGGAAGGAAGAAGAGAAATAAACGTTTATTAAGGTCCCACCATGTGCCAGGCACTTTGAAAATCTTATCTCATTTGATCCTCACAAGTCCCCTAAGGGATACGTGCTGTTTTGCCCCCATTTCCAAGATGAGCAAACTGAGGCAGAGCCGCTGAAAACGTTGCCCCGGCTCAGAATTGTTAAACTCCTGAGACCAGACTTGATCTGTTGCTGCTTTCCCCCCTCCCTCCCCCCCCCCCCCCCCCCCCGGGGGCTGCTCGCTGTGCACTCTGGCGCCACCCTGTGGTCTCAACGGCACAATGCCCTCCCATGATAAGCTTTTCCTACAATTGGTTCAATATTCTACCAGATGATCCCCTCACTTTGTTTTTACTCCTTTGCTACCAGGAAAAAATTTTTTTGGATTACTAGGGAAGGGGGATTAATTTTGTTCTGTTTAAGTCCAGAGGAGGAACGAGGAACAGCTTCCAAACCCAAATTGGGCAGGTGTAAGGGAAAAGATTCCAAATTAGATTTGGGGTACGGAGAGAGCCTGCCCAGGGGCTGCCAGGGGGGTTCGCACTCCCAGGAAAACTTCAGAGAAACTGCTTGGGCTCTTTCTCGATGAGACGTGGTGGTGACCCTGGATCTCCGCGCGCCCCGGGCAATCCCCCCTCCCCAGGAAGTGGGGGACACGGGAGCATAGAAAACGTTTGGGGGTTGTTGTTGCTCAGAAAACTTCATTAGTGTGTGGTTTAAATCTAATTTTATGCGACTAAAGAGTGTTTGAGCCCTGGATGTCACCCTCCCTGGGAGTTCTAGAAAGAGTTCCAAGAGTTCCGTCTTAGACGGCCCCGAATATTTGTGGTGGGCCTTGGGTTTTCTATTAACCTATCTAGGCTGTGGTGACGCTTCCTTGTTGATCAGGATTTGGAAGGAGTCTCCTTCCCTTTAGAGCCGGATGTGGCTACAGATGAGAGCATGGCTTTATGAGCCCCATGGGGGGACTGCTCCTCAGGGCCAGATATCCAGAGGTCTGCAGGTGCTGATGCCTCAGAAGGGGCGCCCTGCGGCCAGGGAAATCCCAGAGAGCCAGCCGGTCCGCCCCTGGCTCTGCCCACACGCCGTGCCCTGTGCAGGCTGGCAGTACATGGCGTAAGCCTAGAGAGGAGCTCGGAAACAAAGAGGAAAGTGAATTGGGGGCCAGAATGTTGGGGAGTGAACTTTTGGAGTCCATGGTCCCTAAGGGTCAGAAACAGGAGAGAGAGGGCTAGTTGTGCTTTACTGTGTGTGTGTGTGTGTGTGTGTGTGTGTGTGTGTGTGTGTGTATGTGTGTGTGAGAGAGAGAGAGAGTGTGTGTGTGTGTGTGAGAGTGTGTATTGTGAGTGTGTGTGTGAGTGAGTGTGTGTGTGTGAGTGTGAGTGTGTGTGAGTGTGTGTGTGTGTGTGTGTGTGTGTGTGTCTTTACTACACCTCTCAGCAAACAGCCCCTCATAAAAGGTGTGAATTGGTTAATATTTGGGAGCTATCACCTAGGAAACTGACCCATTGGAGAGGGGGCTGGGAACAGTATCTATTCCCAGAAAACAGAAAATGGAAAATTGAAACAAATCCCAATGGGAAAAGGGGCAGACTTGGAACAGAAGTAGCCTCAGAGGGGCAGCCGGGTGGCGCAGTGGAGAGAGCACCTGCCCTGAAGTCAGGAGAACCCGAGTTCAAATCTGGTCTCAGACACTTAACACTTCCTGGCTGTGTGACCCTGGGCACGTCACTTAACCCAATTGCCTCATCAGGGGAAAAAAATAAATAAATAAATAAAGGTAGCCTCAGATACTTGCCAGCTGTGTGACCCTGAGCAAGTTACTTAACTCCTCCATTCCTTTTCTGTGAAATGTCGATAATTGTCCCTATTATACACAGTTGTGGGCATCAAGCTAGATCATGTTTATAAAGCCCTTCAATGCTGGCGATCATTCAGAGTCTGTGGACAGATATCCTTAATGGATCACTGAATGAAAGTATAAGTGAGAACCGTGTTTCCGCTTCACGGCCCGACCCCACCCCCAGACTGGACACCCACCCTTCCCGGGCAGGGCTGAAGCATCTCTCCAGTGCCCTAGCAAACCTCGCCCAGCTTCCTGCAGAGGGCACCATTACCAAGTCGACTGAGGAGAGCTGCCACGGAAGGGAATCAGTCTGGGTTTCTGGTCACTCAGGGAAGAAAAACAATGGGCAGAAAGGAGGCAAATTCACTCTGCAGGGTACAGCTTCTGCTTCTCCCCTCAGAACTCTGGGGGGAAACTGTGTGTGTGGGGGGGTGAGTGTCTTTCTGATACTGTTCCCAACCCCCTCTCCAATGGATCCTCTCAGTTTCCTAGGTGATAGCTTCCAAATATCAATTAATTTATGTCAACCATTTTTACGAGCGACTGTTGGCTGATATGTAGTAAGATATAGTAAGTTCAACATCCAGGCCTCCCTCTCTCCTGTCCCTGACCCTTAGGGAGAATGGACTCAAAAAGTTCACTCACTCTCAAACATTCTCCCACCCAATTCGCTCCTGGACGTGGTGGCATCGAGGATGGAAGATTTCAGCCCTTTACTTGCAGCCTCTGTCTCAGCTGCCAGGCTGATTAAAGGCTGGACTGGCCAAAGAGGTCATTCCTCGAACATTTGGATGCTGGGATGTTGGCAAACTCCGTTCCCGTCTCTCCTTGTAACAGCTCTAGCTTCTCTTCTGACCCATAGAAGTTCACGTGCTCAAATTTGGCTTATTCCTTCTCTAATGAAGTCACTTATCTTGTCATTGTCCTCCATTCTCACAGAGGACCGTGACATTAGGGAGGTGATGCCATGACATGTGAGTTGGATGGCAGTGAGGGAGGGCTGGGCAAGGCCACCTGCCTCATTTCCTCCTCCGGAGCCATCCGGGTCCAGATCAGGATGGCTGAACATGCCCCTGGATGCAGGGAGAGACCTCGGCCACTTTAAGCTAAGGTCTTCAACTGTTCTCAGACTGCAGCAACGTCCCATCAGCGATTAAGGCTGGGTAAGAACTGAGCCCGAAAGGAGCCTCTTTTATCTAAGAGCGGGAGAGAAGAAGCCCAACAGAGACCAAGAAACAAATGCCAGAAAGCAGCTGGAGGGGGAGATAAAGCAGCCGGTGGCAGGCTGTTAAGACTAATACCTTCTACTCTACTTACAGACACATGACACTCATTCCTCCTCACTTAAAAACCACCTGGAAAGGAGAGAACTTGAGAAAAAATCTTTTTATTCCCCAAACATAAGTATGGACAATTTTCAATATTCACCCTTGCAAAACCTTGTGTTCCAAATTTCCCCTCACCTTAGGTAATGATCCCTAGATGGCAAATAATCCAATATAGGTTAAACATGAGCAATTCTTATATATATATATATATATATATATATATATTTCCACAATTATCTCGCTGCACAAGAAAAATAAGATCAAAAAGAGAAAAATGAGAAAGAAAACAAAATGCAAGTAAACAACAACAAAAAGGTAAAAATACTGTGTGTGATTCATACTCAGTCCCCCCAGTCCCGTCTCTGGGGGCAGATGCTCTCTCCAACACCAGACCATTAGAACTGGCCTCAATCATCTCATTGTTGAAAAGAGCCACATCCATCAGAACTGATCATCGTATAATCTTGTTGCTGCCGTGTACAATGTTCTCCCGCTCACTTCACTTTGCATCAGTCCATGGAAGTCTAGGAGAGAACTGTTAATAATCTGAACGGCATATAGCTATGGACCAGTCACGTGCTAAGTGCTTTACAAACATTGTTATCATCTCTGGATTCTCATAAGGATCCTGGGAGGCTATTCGTATCCCCATATTACAGCTGAGCAAACTGAGTCAGAAACTAAGTGAACTTTCCAAGATGGTGAAACTAGTCAATGTCTCAGGCTAGGTTAGACTCCAGGACCCTTTGCCCTATGCTGCCATCTAGCGGCTGTTCAGTCTTTTCTATGCCCAGTTGGCTTCTGCTCAGCAGCCAAAGTTAACAAGAAATAATAGGGCAATTTCCTTCTTCAAAGTCTTACCAGTTCTTTGGGAATTTCTATCATGGAGAAAAACCATGAGCAATTAGTCAGTCTTCTGATAACGAACATCTCCCAACAGACTTCCGATGGTTCTCGGGTGACATAAACCCACGGCTCCCCAAAAGACCTTCTCTCTGACCAGCCAGCTTTATAGCCTTGGAGTCATCCTCTCCCTCAGCCCACATATTGATTCAGTTTTCAAATCTTATCATTTCTGTGTATGCAACATCTCTTTCTTTCATCCCCTTCTCCTCACCCACACAATCACCACTCTGTCTAATCTGGTTCAATTTAACCCAGACAACATTTATTAAATAAATCACTACTACAAACAAGGCAAGAGACTGAACTGTTCAGTGCAATCAAGTTTTTCATATGATTCTCAGCAAATCATTCAGCTTTTCGGTGTCTAAATCTTTATCAGCAAAGGGAGTTTTCACATTAAGAATTACCTGCACTATGAACTGATGCTGAGTGAAATGAGCAGAACCAGAAGATCACTATACACTTCAACAACGATACTGTATGAGGATGGATTCTGATGGAAGTGGATACTTCAACATAGAGAAGATCCAACTCACTTCCAGCTGATCAATGATGGACAGAAACAACTACACCTAGAGAAGGAACACTGGGAAGTGAATGTAAATTGTTAGCACTACTGTCTATCTACCCAGGTTACTTATACCTTCGGAATCTAATACTTAACGTGCAACAAGAAAATGGGATTTACACACATGTATTGTATCTAGGTTATACTGTAACACATGTAAAGTGTATGGGAGTGCCTGTCATTGGGGGGTGGGAGTGGAGGGAGGGAGGGGAAAATCTGGAAAAATGAATACAAGGGATAATGTTATAAAAAATTACTCATGCAAATATACTGTCAAAAATGTATAATTATAAAATTAATAAAATAAAAAAATAAATTAAAAAAAAAAGAATTACCTGCACTGATGAAATTACTGAAGAAGAAGGGAGAGAGGGAGTAAGGAAAAGAAAGAGAGATAAGAGAGGAAGGAAGAAACAAAAAAGGAAAGAAAGAAAGAAAGAAAGAAAGAAAGAAAGAAAGAAAGAAAGAAAGAAAGAAAGAAAGAAAGAAAGAAAGAAAGAAAGAAAGAAAGAAAGAAAGAAAGAAAGAAAGAAAGAAAGAAAGAAAGAAAAAGAGGGAGGGAGGGAGGGAGGAAGGAAGGAAGGAGGAAGGAAGGAAGAAGGAAGAAAGAAAAAAGAGGGAGGGAGGGAAGGAAGAAGGAAGAAAGAAAAGAAAGAAAGAAAAAAGAGGGAGGGAGGGAGGGAAGAAAACTAGGAAAGAAGGGAAAGAGAGACAAAGGCAGAGAGACAGAAACAAATGAGAAAGATGAAAGACATTCCCTACTCCACAGTAAGTGCTTAATAAATGTTTGATTGACTAGGCTTAAAAAAGACAAAAATAAAACCAATTCCTGCCTTCAGAAAGCATAGAATCTACTGAAGGGGGGGGGAGGGAATAAAATATCTAACCATTAGCTAGTTCTGTATCTCTTTCCCTTTAACTGGAGCTATTTCATGACTTTTTGACTGATCTCCCCATTACTCCCCAACCCATCCAGTCTCCATGTAGGTGCCAAATTGTTCTTCCAGGTCACTCTCCTGCTCAAGAAGCTTCCACAATTCCCTAAAGCACAAATTTCTCAGCTTGTCATTTAAAGTTTGTCATCATCCGGTTCAGTCAAATCTTTCAGGTTTACTTAACATTTTTCTTCTTCGTGTATTCTTTATTCAAGCCATACTGGCATACTTGCTATTCTTTATTTAAAAATTGATATCATGTAAAAATATTTTCTATACTCATAAAGCTTTATTTTCAAAATACATGCACAGATAGTTTTCAACGCTCACCCTTGCAAAACCTTGTGTTCAAAATGGTTTTTCTCCTTCCCATCCCTCCATCCCCTCCCCTAGATGGCATTACTTGCTGTTCTGAAAGCTCCTTCTTCAATGTCCTGTTTTCTTTAATAAAATGAGTGTTTTCGAGTGATCGATATTTGTATCTTGTCATTTTTCTGGATCCAGAAACACACGAGATTGCCACCCACACGTGGCACCTTTGCTTCTTCCTTCATGGCTCAACTTAGTCTCCATCTTCTATGGGTCCTGGAGTCCTCAGTCAAGGATTATTATCTTATGGACCATTCGGGCTCCTGTGAATCCCTTTACAGAATCTTGCTTTAAATTCATAATATAAATAGACAAGATTACAAAGGAAATTCCATTGAAATATAGTTATCAAACTAGTTTTAAGCTGAGGTTTATGGACCCCAGGTTAAGAATTGAACCACAGCTCTTAATTATCTCCCCCTCCTTCAGCTTCAAATGGCCTTATATTGATGGAATGGGGGGTTGCAAGGCTGCCAGTATTCTTGGGCTGGTAATTCCAAGGGACAAGCATTCAGGTCCCAGGGTCCCAATTACAATATCATGTAATTATTGGTGTGCATGATGAATTCCCTGAGGAATGGAAGCTCCTTGAGAGATGGGCCTTTCAACATTTTCTTTTTGATTTCCTCAACACCCAGCTTGGTGCCTGGCATTTAATAAATGCTTGTTGCATTGAATTGAATGAAGTAAATTTCATCACTGAGTCTTTTCAACAGGATATATCAGACTTTTCAGTTAACAGAGCTCTAGACAACCCAGAGTCCCCTCCCTAAATGAGAGAAACAGAGAAAGCCATCTATTCAATTCTATAAGCATTTATTAAACACCTACTATGTACCAGGCATGGTGACAAGTAGTGGGAAAACAAATAAGAAAAAGAGACAGTCCCTGTTCTCAAGGAGCTTCCAATCTAATGGGCAGAAAGCCAAAGGGGAGGGAGGCCCCTCAACCTTTGGGGGCATGGTGTTCTGTGGAGTTGGGCCAAGCAGAGCTGCCCATGGCAAATGAATTATCCAAAAGGTTGTGAGCCCTCTATAAAAGTGAGCTCTGTGAGTTCATGAAATGAAATCTAGAACCAGAGTCAGATATTTTGCCTTGATTTTGGACTCTGCCACTTCCCTATGTGACTCTGAGAGAAATGTTTCCTGTCTCTGGGATTTGATATCTTTCTCTATAAACTGAGGATGATTTTAAATGATTTACCCAATGGCCCCAATAGGACTCAAGGTCCTATTCCTGTGACTCAGTGGGGCTTGGCCATGATTCTGTGTTCTTGAAGGCTCTGCTAACTTCTACCTTTCAGAAGTCTTCCCAGGTATGCATGTTGTTTAGTCCCCCTTCCCCAAAAAACTCCTATTTTGAGTATATTTATTTGTGTGCATCCATCTGGTAGAATATAGATTCTTTGAGGGCAGAGCCTGCTTCCTTTCCTACCCTGTAAAAGTACAGTGGGTTATTTTTCAGTTGTGTCCAGCTCTTCATGACCCCACTTGGGGTTTTCTTGGCAAAGATACCAGAGTAGTTTACAATTTCCTTCTCCAGTTCATTTTACAGATGAGGAAACTGAGGCCAACAGGTGCCCAGGGTCACACAACTATTAAGTGTCTGAGGCCAGAATTGACCTCTTACAGAGTTTTCCTGACCTCAGGCTTGGGAGTCTATCTACTTCCTCACCTAGCTGTCCCAGGTCACAGCAGTGAGTAGGAGAAAACAGATTTGAGTCCTCTTTCAGTATAAAAGAATTGGGTTTTTTTTTTTTAAAGCTTTGATAAAGGTGAAAACAATTAAACAAAAATAATTACAAAATCCAATTTATTTAGATAAACACACCAAGAAAATTGCTCTTTTGGCAAACTGAAAAGTCAGTAGACGCTTCAAACCATCATGAGACCAAAAGAGACCGAAGAATAGAGCTAGAGTAAATGATCTGAAGGTTCCCAGATCACCGAGTCCAGGGATAATTAAGTTTTTCCCATTTTCTCATTTCCTACCCCTACCCCCTCATTCAAACCTCTTTTCATTTGCATATGTGCAATATTTAAGATGAAAGATTTCCCCAAAATCTTTTTCTGTTTCTTCCTTTAAACAGAAACTTAACAGTGAAATATGAAAATAGCTCGGGCCTCTCTGCACACCTACAACTCTATTTTCTTGGCTTTCTCTCTGAATTTTGCTTTGAGTTTCTCCCTTCCCTCCTTTCTAGCTGACAATTTAGGAAAGGACAATGGCTGAACTAGAGGCAAATATACACAAAGAAGAAATTAAAAGACCCCTGGAAAATCAGAGAAATTGAGCCAGAAAGTCCCTCCCAGTCTGTTAGGGACATCCTCCAGCTGCTATAGGCTAGATATGAGGCCACAATGGTTTGAGACTTTTTCAAGGATTTAAATTCTCTTCTACATCTCATTTGACATCACAGGTATATCAAAATGAGTATTTTAATAGGCCATAAAGAGAGGGAAAACTCTCTGCAAGAACAGAAAGCTCAGAATCTTGAGATTCTGAATTTGTCAGCAAAATACAAGTGTTGTCTTGTCTGGAGGTGGTCCTGAGAAGGGACAGTCACCTCATTTGGCAAAAATGAATAAATCAGTGAAACCCCAGCAGGGATTCATTTATTCTATTGCTCCTCTTTCTGGCAGTCAAAGAATAAAATACTTAAAGACAGCAGTGTCTCAGCTTCTCCTTGGGAAGAAATTGTGTTTATCACTTGTGGGATTGGTCAGTGAAATAAAAGCAAGAGAGAAATTGGGAGCCACCCAATAAGCTAAGGGAGCCTTCCAAACATGATGATAATTAAATAAAAGTGTAATTACATCAAAGACCCTTGGTAGTATGGAAACCTCCTATACACCCATCTAGTTGCTTGAAGTTCAAGTGATTTGTCAGACAGAGAAGAAAAACTAAATTCAGGTCCAGCATTCACCATATTCATTGTCAGACTATCTGCAGGGGAATCCGCTTGAAGGGTAATATGAATTGAGAAGACCTGGATTCTGAGTCCCAGATCTGCTATTGATGTCCATGGCACCTTCTGAGCCTCTCCTTTCCCACCTTTGGAATGGGGATAAGCTTATTAAAAAAAAAAAAAAAAAAGAAATAAACAAACAAACAAAAAAAACCTACACTAAAACTTTGGGGACACTATTGTTTATCTCCACTTTATCCTGTCTACATCTTGTTTGTTCTTAAGTTATTACATGTTGTCTCTCCATCAGGCTGTAAACTCCTTAACAGCAGGAACTGCCTTTTGCATTTCTTTGTATTCCAGGTGCTTAGCACAAAGCCTGGTACACAGTAGGTACTTAATAATTCATGCTTATTATCTGACTTTCACTGTCTATTTCACCAGGTGTTTCAAGGATCAAGTAAAAACAGAGCAGAGGGCTGTAGGACCGGATAGAATGAACAATAGCTAACATCTAGCTCATGTCCACCCCTCACCCTCACCCTCCACAGTAGAGTAGAGAAGTGCAGATTTAGAGAGAGGAAGGGCTCATAAGTAGGAAGGGGAACAGCAGGTTTGCTGACTCCAGACTCAATCTCTTCCTCTTGCACCTTACTGTCTCTGGACTAGTCACATACAAAGTGTACTCCCACCATATAAATGAAAGTTGTCAAAGAGCCCTGCAAGCCCCGATAGGGCTTGATAAACCTCCAAGCCTCAGGGCTTATGAGGTTTGTGCTTCCAAATTTTGTTACAAAGACAACCAGTCACAATCTCATTTGTGCAGAGAAATGTCAACGTGAAAATTTAGAAAGGGATCTTTACAGCAGCATTTGTTAAAAAGAAAAAAAGATAAATAATAAAAAGTTATATGCCAAGTCCAAATACAAACATGCTTTTAACTTTAAAAAATAGCTTTTTAAGCAACTGGACAATTTTAAAAGCCTACTTGCTCCCTTACTATGTCAGCATCAGGGATGTGATCCACTTATTAATTACATGGTTATAAGACTGTGGATCTAGAGCGGAAAAGATCTTGGAGGCTATCGTGATTATTTCTAAATTTCATAGCAGCACCTGAAAGTTTGGGAAGCCTTTAAATTAATCATCTTATCTGAGTTTCATAACAACCTAGTGAGGTAGCATGACTTTAGGTTTTGTTAATCCCATTTGAGAGTTAATGAAACTGAAGCTAACGTGGGCAAAGTGGTTGACTCAGGGATAGAATGCTAAGGAAGTGTCCAAGGTCCTTCCTCAATCCAATTCCAGCAATAATAAAACTCACATGGCATCGTGAGGCTCAAAGGAGAGCCTCATATTTGAGAACTGAAAGGGATGGGGAGCTAGTCCATCCTCCCCCCATATTACAGAAGAGGAAATTTTGTTCCAGAGCTGGGGAGAAAAAAAAATAGGTTGACCAAAGACTCTGCTGAGGACATATAAATACTTTATTAGTTTCCCTCCTAGTCAGCGTTCCCCATTCCACTGCATTTGGAGCCATTCCCCAAATGCTTCTTCCAGAAGGTGGTTCACAATATGTCCTGAATAGAACTATGGCTACTCTAGTCTAAATGACTGAAGTAGATTCAGGCGACAGGCAGAGTTTAGAACAAATTTGGAAGAGCACATCCTCATTTTTCCAAAGGAAATCTTTCTTTCTGGGACTCAAAGTGGAGCTAGAAGAGGAAATTCCCCCCTCCCCAAAGAGGATTGAGGATGCTCTCACAAGACACAACCAAATCTTCCCATTCAGAAGCAGACTGTTCTGCACTGTATGTTGTACTGGAATGCCCTTCTTTTTGGCCAGCTGGCAAGTTTTCTAAGACTTTCCCTGGGCATTTGGCTTCCCTGGCTAAGGTGCAAAGGTGAACCCGAGGAGATGAAGCAGCACAAGCAGACACCTTCTTCTCAAGAGTTTGGGGATTGAGGGGGTCCTTGGACTGCCAGGAAAGGGGGCTGGAAGAAAAAGCTTTGGGGTCATCTAGTTTACAGAAGTTGGAGCTGGAAGATAATTCTGCAACCATCTCATTGTCTGAATTGAGGCCTAGAGAAGGAAAGGCAAAGAACCTGTTGTCTACCAGGAGTGAAGGGGCAGAGCACAGGCTCAAAGGCGGGTCTGCTGATTCCCAAACCAGGGAATCTCTCCTCCCCTACTGGCTCCTGCCTCTTCTCTTCTCCTTCAAGGAGGTTGGTTCTAAAGGGGAAGACAGAACCCAGGAAGGGGGGATTAGACCAATCACATTCAGCTGCAAAAGTCTGTGACTTTAGCAGGGAACAAAACACCTGCTCCAGGGACTTCAAGGAGGCTTGTGAGTGCTAAGGAAAGAACTCCGGCTAGAGAGGCAGGAGCCTGGGCTCTGTGATCCTGCTCTGTGGTTTCCCTTCTCTGCAAAATAAAGGCAGGACGGGGTTAGAGCTTAATCTGCCATCCATGAGCGGGTGGGTTTGGGAACTACGACTCGGGGAACTGTATTTTATAATCGGCTTCCTAGGAGTCCGGGTTTTTTAGTTCTCATTTAAAAGCAGGATTCTGCAAGGGCTCCACAGGCTTCAGCAGACCTTGGCCAAGACCCCCGAAAGGGAGAGGATCCTGGGCTTTCCCAGGGCTATCTCCCACTGCTAACCTCTGTAGAGAGGACCTTGGGGTGTGTGAGAAGGGACCCTCCAGGCTGTTGAATGCTGTCTGGCCCAAAAGATTGTTCCAAGGACTCGATGAAACCGTAGCCCCCTCGGCAGAGAAAATACTACAGAATGAGGGGGAGGGGGTTCAGATCCGGTTAATGTTTAGCCCGCTTTTTTCTCTTGGTTCTGAAAACGGAGATGTCGTGGAAAGGGAGCTGGGGCCGGAGATCGAGAATTGGGGGTCAAACGTGTCCTTGCTGCTTAATTCTTGCCAGCTCTCTCCCCGGGTGTCTCTGTCTAAAACAAGGCAAGCCCCCCGGGCTCCCTCCACGTTCTACGGACCAGTGATCTTTAGGGCGGACGGGCCCCAGAAGTTCGAGTCCCCGCGCTCCCGCAGCTCGCTAGAAGTCTAGCACGGGCGGGTCCTCCCGCATGGGGCGCGACGCCCTTTCGTGGACGCCCCGTCAGTACCACAAAGGAGCACCCGAAGGAGCCCCGGAGCCCGCCGGAGGAGGGGGCGCTTAGAGGTGTGGGGCATAGAAAGGGCTCAAGTAGGTGGAACCAAGGAAGGGGGCAAAGGGGCCCCCGGCCGCGGCCGCCGTCAGGGGGAAGGAGGCGGCGGCCGGGAACAGGACGCTGGCCGAGGAATAGGGGGGGAACGTCTGGAAGTGGAGGGCGCTGGGGCCGGGCGGGCTGGGGCTGCGGCCGGCCGCCGGGCCAGCTGCTCCCGGGGCTCCCGCCGCTCCCGGCGGGGCCGACAGCGCGGCCGGCCCGTCGGCGCCCGGGTTCTGCTTCTTCCACTTGGTGCGCCGGTTCTGGAACCAGATCTTCACCTGCGTCTCGGTGAGGCTGAGCGCCAGCGCCAGGTTGAGTCGTTCGCAGACGGACAGGTAGCGCGTGGCCCTGAACTTGTTCTCCAGGGCCACCAGCTGCTCGTACGTGAAGGCGGTGCGCGCCCGGCGGGGCTTGGCGCAGCCGCCGCCCTCGGGGGGCCGCCGGCGCTTCGGGGGCCGCGGCGACTGGGAGCCCTCGGGGCCCGGGCCCGAACCCGCTACCTCCGCGCCGCCGCTGCCCCCTCGCCCCCCGCCCTGGGGCGGCTCCGGCTCCGACGAACCCCGACGCCTTCGGCGCAGCCGCCGCCGCCGCCCGCCGAGTCCCTGCCCCGCGAGGCCCGGCGCCTCCTCGGCCTCCTCAGCCTCGGCCTTCTCCCCATCTTCATCCTCGTCGTCCTCCTCCTCGTCGTCGTCTTCCTCGTCGTCCTCTTCCTCCTCCACGGAGCCGTCCAGGACGCAGGCTGCTCCGCTATCTGAGGGGGAGAAGCGAGCGTGGCTGGGGGGGACGCGGGCCCCAAGCGGGGGATGCCCAGCACTCCGCCTCCTCCCCTTCCTAGGCACGTCCCGCCCAACCCCCAGCCTCTATGCCCCGCTCTCCCCTGCGAGCTTTTCGCTCACCACCAGTCCTCCCTCCCCCCGGGGCCATAGAAAGCCAGCCAGGCTTCCAGCGGGAGGTGTTAGACTTGAACCGGTCAAACGCCTCATTTTATGATGAGGAAACTGGGCCCCAAAGCCTGCCATCGAGGTGGAAGCGCCTTCATGGCTGGGGAAGTCACTCAACCTTCCCGAGCCTGTCTCTTCGACTGGAAAAGGAGTCGTTAGAGCAGACAGCTTCGGAGGTCCCCTTAGGGGCCCTGTATCCTCGAGGCATCCGACATCACCCCAATGCATCGAGGAGCCCCCCATCCCCCTGGGGCTTAAAGCTGGGGACCTTCCGGAGCGGGCTGTTCTCACTTTTCCTTTACAGAGGAGGAAACTGAGCCCCAGACAGAGTCTACGCTTCGAGCTTGTGTCTATATTTAATCGAATCTGGGACAGCTTCGACTCGATCCCTTGCCATATCGCTGGAGCATCTCGGGGTCTCCCCTCCAAAAGAGTATGTTACCCATCAATAAAGGCCACCAGGCCCATGAGACAAAGGCATTTGGGGGGGCAAAATTACCAGGGAGGAGGGTTTGGGGTGTGGGGAGATCTCATTGCAATGAGACATTGAGATGTCAGACGCTCCGAGGCTTGTGTCTCCCCAAGCCCGAGGAGCTGATTTTGGTCTGGGACCGATATAGATTTGGAAGCAATTAAAAAAAAAAAAAAAAAAAAAAGAGGTTATTAAGATCCCCTCCCTTAAAAAGCGAAATCCCCCCTCTCCCATCTTCTCTCTCTTGCTGCGTTAATAGAGTTTCAGATTTGTGAGGGGCCGGATCGATAGATGTCATCTATTAAAGGTAAGTTTTAATCGAGCAATATTAGGATCAGACAGGGAAAGGGGGTTTGAAGTGCGCACCTGCAAGCTGTGGGAAGGAGATATGCGGGAGGCAGTAATAGAATATCGATCAAGGAGGGGGGGAGCCCCGGCCCCCTCCGAGGGGCGACCTGAACAATTACCGGCCTGGCCTGGCCGCCCCGAGCCCAAGCGCCCAGAGCCCCAGACAATTATAGCTCAACTTTGGGGCTGCCCTCGCCTGGCATGGGAGCGGGGATGGTTGGGCTCCTCGGGCCCCTTCCCCCTCCCCTCCCTCATTTCGCTCTCTCTCCATCCCCCGGCTTTTGGAGATGGCCACTTCTTTCTAGGGAGCAATGTCCGCTCACCTGCACCCATCATCCGTTTCCAAAATGATGGGAGCAGGGAATTCCCTCCTCCTCCTCCTCCCTATCTGGGAGAAGGAAAAAGGAGAGGGAGGGATCCTCCCGGCAGCGAATGGCCGCGTTCTCAGTCCGGGCCAAGGAAGTTGGCTAAAGGAACCGAGCGCCATTCGGAGCCAGAAGTGAACTTGGTCCGTCCCTCCCGATCTTTTCCCACTCCCTCTTCTTCCCGGGCAGAGAACCCCTGGCTGGCCATCTCCAGATGCGGCTCGGGGAGGTGGATCACCTCAGAGCTTGGGTGGGCCGGACGGGGATGGACGTCTTGGAACAAGCGCCTGCCTCCTCCCTCTGCATCTGGCACCCCCTTTTCCCTGGCCTAGCTCTGCAGAGACGTTCACCCCCTCCTGTCCAAGCTCTGGGGGAGGGGGAGGGGAGGGAGACACCCGCCCGGGCCGAGCCGGTGGGCAGGTGAAAAGTTGGCGAGCCCGGGCCGCCCTCCGCCACCCCTTAGCTCCGGCAGGCGGAAGCGGGAGTCCCGGGGTGTCCTTACCTGAGGTCTCGGCCTCCCCACGGCCGCCGGGCTCCGTCTCGGCAGCCTCCGCCTGTGCCGAACTTTTGTCTTGCTCCCGGGGGGCGCAGAGGCCTCCCCGGGCGGCCGGGCCCCTTCTCCGCGTGAATTTCTGCGGGTCCAGGATGTCCAGGATGGAGAAGGAGATCTTGTGGTGGCCGGGGGCCACCTTGGCCCCGCTGTCCTGGCATGCCAGCATGCCCGTCCTCGGAATGCGCCCCGAACGGGGCAGCCTCGGGCGGGGGGCGGGAAGGCGGCGGCAGCGCGGGGGTGTCGGGGCTTCTGGAAGCGAGTCCTCCCGGCGCGCGCGCTCCCGGGCGGGATGGATGCAGGAGGCGGCGTCCCCCCGGAGGCGGCCCGCGGACGGACGACGGCTGGGCCGGCAGCACGCCCGGAGCCGCGCTGCCCACACGCCGAGGCTGGGACTCCCGGAGGTCCAGAGCCGAGTGGCGGCGCCGCGGTCTCCAGGAAGAGGAGGCTGGGGAAGGCGGAGGAGGGGGACGGTAAAGTGGGAGGCTCGGGGGGGAGGGGAAGGCGGGGGCCGCGCCGCTATTGGCACTGGCTGGCTCGGGGGGCTCCAGCCACGTGGAGCGGGAGGGGGGCGGGGACAGGGGGGCCACGGGGACGAGGACCGAGCAGAGGACCGGCTTCCGAGGGGCGTTAGGCAAACCCTCCCTCCCCGCGGTTGGGGCCGGGGCCGCGGCTGCTGGGGGTCTGAAGCCGAGGCTCCCGCTCCTTTGACAAGTAAAGCGTTTCTCGGCTGCTGCGGGCGGAGGGCTGGAGGGGGGCGGGGTTGTCACCTAAGTCCCACCCCCCGCGGCCAATTTCTAAGGCTGCTTCTTCCTTCTCTCTAAGGCCGGCCGATTCCCGGCGCTCTGGGGCAGAGGCTGCGTGCGACCCGCAAACGACCGGGGCCGGGGGCCGGGGGGCGTGGGGGGGGGAGAAAAAGGGGAGGGGGACATTAAGCCGAGCGGGCTCGCCTCGGACTCCCCGATGGCCGCGCCACCCTCCCTCGACCCCAGTCTTCAGAGGCCACGTCTGTCGGGCCCAGGGGCTGCCAGATTCTGAGGGCACGGACGCCTGCCCAGCCCCCTTCCACACGCTAAAGAGCTCTGGGGGTCGCACCGATTAGCGGGAGGGGGGAGGGCGTTGCTGAAGGGGCGGGGGGGGGGCTCTCTGATGAGCTGAGGCGGATCCGCAGGCGGCTGATGCGCGAAGACCCGGGTGCGAATTTCTCCTCGGACCCTTCCAACCCCCCCCCCCCACCTGTGCCTCTGGGCACCTCACGTCTCTGAAACTCAGCTGTAAAAACGGGCGGGCTGCGGGCCTCTGGGGCCTTCTCTCTCCAAATCTATGAGCCCGCCAAGCTTTGGCCGCATCTTTTCCGGCCCGGACGCGCCTCGGGGCCCGCGGGCCTCTGGCTCTGGTTGGTTCTGTTCCCAGGCCGGGATTTCAGCTACCTAGTCAGCTCTGCCCCCTCAGGAGCGGCTGGGAAGCTTTCGGTCTTAGAGAGCTACCCGCTACGTGAAGAGGACCGATGACTGGCCCACGGTCACTCAACCCTCTATTCCCAGACGGGACTTGAACCCCGGGGTAGCGTAATGTTCAAATGAACTAAGAGAGCCCGGAGCAGCGGACACGTCCACTAGAGAGTTCGCTCCCCTCACCGAGGAAGTCTGTGTCCTCGGCTGGGAGTCCGGGCTCAGCCTTTGCGGGGCCGGGATGGGGGAGGGGTATTGGGCTGAGGAGGCTGCAGGTGGAGGCTTTGAAGTCACCGCAATTGTAGACCCTCCCTTCGCCCCAGCCCCGCTTCCCGCTGCGTAGGAAGCCTTTGCTGGAGTCGGGGTCTCAAAGGCAGAGAGCGGAGACTGGAAGGGGGTCCACCTGCCTTCCCAAGTGTCTGCCCGAGGCATTGTCCAAGTCAGAGGCGGCCCGGATTCTGGTCGCAGCGCACCCCCCCGGCGGTCCGAACCACCCCCGTCCCCGTCCCCGTCTCCTCCCCCGCCCCAGTCCCAGGCCCGGCAGCCCCCTCCGGCCCCCTGGGGCTCCAGCACAATGCCTCGGCAATTAGGATCATCAGAGCAGGTAAAGGAGAGGAAGAGGAGGGGCAGCCGGCTCATTCCCGGCCCCATCTGCGCTGGAAAAGGAGCCGGGCCAGGGGGTCTCTTTTTAGCCTTTCACATTCACAGCCTCCCTGCTCCACCCCCGCGCTGCCCGAGGGTTCTAGGCGGGCTTGAAAGCCCTCGCCGATTGCTCCTCCGCCACAGTTTCCAGAGAATTCCCGCTCGCCGGGGAGGGGGGGCGCTTTAAGGAATGGGGGGCCTCCTCCCTCCCCCTAGCCAGGTGCGGGAGCTTGTCTCGGCCTGAGCCAGGGAACCTGGGAGGGTGGAAGGAAGGGGGAGAGAAAAAAGGGGAAAAGGGGGGAGGGAAGGAGAACGGAGGGAAGAAAATGAAGGAGAATTTATCAAGCCCAGCGTAGCCACCCTCTAAAGGTGGGGGCTGTGGCCCGGGGTTATAATCGAGGAAGCGGAAGCAGCCCGAGGTTGTGATTTGCCCCCAGACGCCCAACCGCAGAGTGATTAAAATCCCTCGAAGTAAAGTGGGGAGGAAGGCGCCTCGGGCTAGGAGCACCCAAAGGGCAAGGAGGAGAGGCAGCAGGTGCGCCGCTGGTTCCTAACTCTCTCTCCTCCGCAAATCTTGATTTCCCCCTTCCTCCCTCTGACTCCTCCAACCCTTAGTGCACTCAATTCCACCGGATTCAATAAACCCTTAATAAAGTAGTCCTAGGAGAAGGAGTAAGAGAGGGGGGTGGGAGGCTGGAGGCAGTTTGGAAAGCAGGCCAGATGCAAGCCGGGGTGGTCGCTTGGGTGTCTCCCTTTGTTGGAGGGGAGAATTCAACCTGGGGGTGGGGCCCGTGACATCAAAACAAAGTCATAAATATGGAAAACTAACCGGGCCTTAAATACCCCGCGGCCCGGTGCTCTTCCATTCGGATGTCTCCTTCGGGGATCTGATGGGCCCCTCAAGCCTGCCCATCCTTCGGATTCCCTCCCCAAGGGAAGCCTGTCCCCCCCTCCCTCCCTCCCTCTTCCTCACCTGGGGAGGATTCAATGGGGCAGCCCCAGCAGTCCTCTTGTCATTCATTCATACATTTCCCTGGTGACAGCTTGTACTCCTGCTCTTTGAAATTCCTTATTAGTTATGTGTATACATGGGAACTTAGTTGAGGAACCCAAGGGTTGTCAGCCACATAACCCACAGATGTGTTGAGTGGGACTGAGGGATTGGACTTGGGATGCCATTGGTGTAGGGAGCTCCCGGGTGTAGACGTCCCACTAGCAGTGCACTTAGCACTTGAGGCACTTTTGATGTTAGCTGCTGCCTGGAGCACGGAGGGGTTAATGGACTCACGTGGTCACACAGTCAGATCTTTCCGGATCCAAAGCTGGCTCTCTATCCATTATCCTGCACTTTCTCTCATGTACTGGGGATCTGAAGGCAAGAACGAACCTTTTGCCCAAACTTAAGTTAATGCCTCCTTTCTGGCTCTTCCCCACTGTCTGACAAGTGCTTAATAAATATTTGTCAACTGATGGGCTCCACATGGTATACCCATTGATGTGCCTTCCCCTCAAAACCTACATTGGACATTTTTACAGGTTTTGAGACTGGCAGATATATATTTTTTTAATTACAGCTTTTTATTTACAAAATATATACATGTGTAATTTTTCAGCATTGACCCTTGCAAAACCTTCTGTTCCAACTTTTCCTCTCTTTTCCCCCACCCCCTCCCCCAGATGGCAGGTAGACCAATACATGTTAAATATGTTAAAGTATATATTAAATCGATATATGTATCTATATCCATACAGTTACTTTGCTGCACAAGAAAAATCAGACTTAGAAATAAGGTAAAAATAACCTGTGAAGAAAATAAAAAATGCAGGTGGACAAAAACAGAGGGATTGGGAATGCTATGTAGTGGTTCGAATTCATTTCCCAGAGTTCTTTCACTGGGTGTAGGTGGTTCTATTCACTATTGAACAAATGCAACTAATTTGGTTCATCTCATTGTTGAAGAGACTGGCGGATCATTTTTAAAATATTATTTTTATCTGAGCCTTGTCCTAACCCTGGGAGAGCAGGACAGCAGATATCATTGGTTCCCTTTTGGGAGACGGTGAAAATTCATGTATGGTAATTCACTAATTCTTTTTTTTTTTTTTTTTTTAATTCACTAATTCTTTGAGAAGCTCTAGGTATTTATCCCAGAAGAAAATACTGGCACTTCTTCCACCCAATGTACCAGGCAGAATTTGAATCCAGGCTTTTTTGACCCCAAGCTCACTACATCCAATGTATCCTCGATATCAAGCTGTTTCTCAAAGTAACTTAAGCTTTATGAAGCTTTGTCCGAAACAAATATTTCCCAGTTCTTCCTTTTGATAACTAGTTGCTGCCTTCAGTTCAGGACTGACTAAATTTTTGAAATGCATTTCCATCCACTTTTCCATGCATGGTAGCAGTGATGCTGTGTGGGGCAGATGAAAATCATTGGGCTTGAGCAGCAGGTTAAAATGAGGCCTTTCTTTTTGTCAGAACTTGGGAATTGCTTTGAGATATTTTACTGTTCTTGTTGAAGGAATCACCTTTTTTTGGAAAACTCATGGTGCTGATAAGGGCAAAAAAAAAAAAAAAAAAAAAAATGAGTTGACCCAGAAGGCCCAAAAGAAATGGCAAATGAGAGAATAAATGATACTATGTCCACACAATTTCATCCAAATATCATGAGAGACAGGTCTGGTCCCCTTTTAAAAAATGCTGATACTTTGCAAAGGTCAATGTTAAAAAATTACCCATGCAAATGTTTTGTAAATAAAAAGCTATAATAATAAAAAAAATCAAAAAACATTTTAAATGCTGATACTTTATTTTTAAAAAGATACTTCCCAGAAATACTCAAAGAATCTCTCTTACAAAATACATTCTCCTACCCATCAAGTAGGGAATGACAGAACAAAATATGTATGTGAATGTAATGAAATACTATTGTGTAATAAGAAATGCTAAAAAGGTAGATTTCAGAAAAATCTGGAAAGATTTGTATGAATTGATGCAAAGTGAAATGAGCAGAACCAGGGAAACATTGTACACAGCATCAGCAACATTGTGTGATAATCAAGTACGAGTGACTTAGTACCTCTGAAAAACTCAATGATCCAAGGCAAGTACAAAGGATTTAGGAAGGAAAATGCTATATAAAGAATTGATAGACTTTGAATGCAGATCAAAGCATACTTTTATTTTCACCTTTTTTTTGGGTGGGTTTTTCCCCTTTGGTTTGTTTCTTCTTATGCAACTGTAATTAATATAGAAGAAATGTGTTTTACATGATAACACATGTATAACTTTTATTAAATTGTCTTTCATTTTAGGAAGAGGGAAAGGGAGGGAAGGAGGAAGGGAGAAAAAGTTGGAACTCAAAATGAATGCTAAAAATTGCCTTGACATGTAATTGGGAGAAAAAAACAAGATATTTTTTAAAAGACATTCCCTTATATGAACTGGATGAAATCATTTGGAAAGCAATTTGAAAATGTTCCCCAAAAGTCATTCATACCCTTTGATTCAGTGAAAAAAAAAAAAAAACAAAAAAACAAACAAAAGAAACTAGTTCTATCCCTAAAGAGCTTAAAGGAAGAGATAAGGGGTATAGATAGATAGATAGATAGATAGATAGATAGATATATTTTTTTAACAGTAGCCTCTGTGTGTGTGTGTGTGTGTGTGTGTGTGTGTGTGTATTCTCAAAGAACTGGAAACCTAAAGTGTTCCCATCAACCCAAGAATGACTGAACAAATTATGATAATGGAATATTATTGTGCCAAAAGGAATAATGAAACAAGCATGTTCAGAAAAACTTGGGAAGACTTATATGAACTGAAATGGAGTAATGTGAGCAGAACCAAGAGAATCTCTTATGTAGCAACATTGTAAATTACTTGGGAGAATTTCAGATCCTGTTCAATGTTGTGAGCAATCCTTGCAGAATATCAGGATATCAGAATGGATTTTGGATTTAGGGATTGTGAGAATTTGTTTTGCTTTACTGTGGATATTTTTGCAAAGGTTTTTTTTTTTTTTGTTTTTCTTTTCTTTTAGGAGGATGGGAGGGAGAGAAAGTAAATACTTATTGATTGAAAAATAAAATAGCAAAAATAGATCTTTCCCCCAGAGAATTATTGATCATTAACAGGATTGACCGTTATTATGGATACCTTACAATCTGTTGTGCCCTCGTATATATCATTTCCTTCTCCCTTTTCACTTTATATTCTCATTCTGGTAAAAGTAATCAAATCACGGCTTTCATTGGTGACTGGAAAAAGAGCCTTGTAACCCAGAACCTTATGGACAGAGAAACTATCTCTGTGCTCCTGAGACCAAAGCTATCCTCCCTGGCTTCCATATCTTTCTATGTGCTGGGATTCTTGATATAGAGTGTCCCAAACTTTCCCTGTAAAATAAAAAGGAAAGAAAATTTCCATTTTACTATGCATATGCACACAATAAAATAGGATAATGTAATTATTTGTGAAACAAATACCAGAAACCCCTATTTTTTAGGAAATAAATTCTTTGAGAGCAGATATTCTACCTTTCTCCTCCTCCTTCATCTTTATTCACTAGTTAAGTACAAGGGAACATCATAGATGTTTAGTAAATGTCCATTTTTTTACTCATTTAGTTATTGCAATTGATGAGTTGTTGAATTAGCTTTTTTTTTAATTAATGTTTATATTTTTGCACCAAGCTTTTTAGCAAAGAAAAACAGGTAAGTCCACTCACCTCCCCCACAGGGTCCAGACAGTCTGAGCCCGATATCCCACACCCATTTCTCACCTATACTTGTGCACTATCAGAGGTGTGTTTCATCATCTGTTCTCCAAATGGGAAGTTGGTGATTCCAGACAGACTCCAACTGAGACAGTTACTGTGTATTTTATTCTCACCTGGCTTTCTTCCCTTGGCTTCAGCTCCTAGGAGACTCCCCATGTTTTCTCCTCATCACTTCTCCTTGTGGTACTGCATCCCATGACATCCAGATCCCATCTTGCTCAGCCATTCTATCAGCCTCTTTTTTAGGTCATTTTTGACTTGCTCTATTCAGAACCAGCTCAGCTGGAGACCACCAGATAGCTTTAACTGAAGGGCAGATCTGCTTGGGAGGAAAAGACCATCTCTTCAATTCTCAATAGATTGTGAAGGCCGGGCAACGGGAGCTCTCTCCTTCACTCCATTGGAAGAGAAAACCCCGGACAAGTTAAGTCTGTTGGAATGCCAGCCTGGAAATGGTAATGGGATCCCTTGACATCCCCCTCAGTGGGGCAGCTGATTTCTCCTGCTGTTTTCCTACTAATGCACAGATATGGACGTGTATTTTTAGCAATTCGCCTTCCCTGTGCTCCGGGCCCCGGCTTGTTTTCTCAGCATGGACATTAAAATTCTGTCTGAGTTCTGTCTTTAAATTGCTTTGATGCTAGGTGGGTTTCAACCCTGACCTGTCCTGATGGCAAGTGATGGCTGTAACAAGCTGTGGATCAATATTCATAGCGGGTGTCCGGGACTGATAACACGGGCCAAGACAATGTTCACTATCGGCGTAGACAGCTGAGATATTGGACCATTAGTGATGTTGTTTTAAATAACCCGCTCCCTGGCTGGGGCCATTTAATGAATTTCACAGTTTAGATAGTATCTTTAAGGAGAGACCAAAGACTATTCTGGAGGTGCTGATGCAAATCAATGATGCCGAGCTCTCAGGAAAAACAAAGCACTTGCCTCGGATTTCCACCCAGAATCCTCCACAGGCTGCTTGCCCCCTCTGCGATGGGGAAGTGCTTGCAGTCCATGCCACGGGGGCAGCAATGTGACCAGCTGAGTTAAAAGATCCGTGATAACATCTCCTCGTCTGCTGATTGAAATCAAAGAGTCCAGTGGTGCCCTTGGTGGTGATATCCAGCTGCAGAGGGGGGGTGGCCAGAATTTTATCCCAAAGTATTGAATTTAAAGGGTGCCAGATTACAGTTTGTTTATTGCTGTCATAAACTCAAACTCATTGATCTAGGCAAGGAAAGAAGGGACCTCAAAGACCGGGAGTTCAGCCTCCTTTTCAGTTGAAGAAAGAAATTAAGACCCAGAGAGGTGACCCAGGTAGCAAAGGGGAGATTCAAACCCAGCTCCTCTGCTCCATACTCCTTGCTGTTTCTACTCTCCCATACTGCTTCCTCATACTCTTACTTATATGATAAACTATTAAGCAACTCAACTAACATAGCAACCATGTCCGATGCTCAAAGCGCCCTCCTTCTTCAACAAAATAAAGCAGATTTCTTTCCTCATCTCTTCTTAATGGTGGGCACAACGATCAGAAGGCCCTAAGAGCACTTGTCGTCTGGTGGCAGCTGCTAGCAAAAAAGCTCAGCGCCAAGGTACCACATATATTTGGGAATATAGGAAGTTGTCAGATGGTGAAATGGGCTGAGCTCCATTTCACCAAGTCTGTCCCAGTCTTCAGAGCAGTTTCTCCATTGATCACTTCTGTCCCTCTAAGCTTTGTGCTGCAGTTTATTATTCTTTATGTTTTGCAGTTGAGGAAACAGAGGTTCAGAGTGGTTGGAACCTACTCAAAGTCACAAAGCTGGTGAGTTAAGTATCTGAAGCAGGATTTGATCTCAGTTCTATCATAGTTCAGCACTCTATTCACTGTGCATCATACATCTTGTTCCTTTCTTTAGAGAAAGGAGAGGGGGTGACTATGGCTACCGAAAACTGTATATATTGGCAGTCTTGACTGGTTTTGTTCAGGGGATTGGTAGATGGGACATCCCCAGGGCATAATAAAAAGGGTGGGATTTTTTTTCCCATTTAAAATAGTTAATATATGTGGGAAGCTACAGGTTGGCCAGTATTTGGGGAGAGGCCAGCAGAGACTTTGTCCTGTTTTGAGCTTCTCTATAACTGTCTTCTGCCATCGTGACCTTAAAACATTTTGTCAGCTCCTACGTAAAATCTTTCTTGCTCTCTGTAATATCTCTTGCATCCAGTCTCTCCATTTAGTTCCCTGGCTCCATCCAGGATGGAGCCCTCATTACCTTTCATCTTCACCATTTATGAAACTCAGTTTCCAACTAAACTTGGGGCATTTTGCATGCTGCCTATTTGGAAGGAGGCATCTATTTGCTGGAGAGAATGATGACGGATAAGAGAAGAATGAATGGGTTCATGTGCTTTGAAAAGGAGAGGCTCCTTCTTAGCACAGACCCTCATAATGTTACATGGGACATGTATAACTTATATTTGGATATAACGTATTCTCTGCTTGCCTTCTCTCTCTCTCCAGTCCATCTCCTCTGCTTTGCAGCTTTGCTATTATACCTACTCTCCTTAATCTTAATCTTTACTCTATGCTTCCTTGATACTTACAAACATTCCAATATAGCCTCCATAAAACAAGGGATGTGTGTGGTTGTGTGTATCTGACCATTCCAATGCGCTAACTTCCTTTATGTCTCCTCTTCACAGTTAAACTTCTACATAAAGCTGTTTACATTGGGCACCTGTACTTCCTCACTGTATTCTAAACCATCAAAGGGTTTTGACCTATTAGTCAGCTGAAATTACTCTCTTCAAAGTTGCCAATGATTTTTAAAAATCTTTTTGATGCTATTTTCAGTTCTGAATTCTCTCCCTCCTACTTCCACCTTCTACACTCATTGAAAAGGCAAGAAAAACAAAACCCATATCAAATTTGTATAGTCAAGCAAAATAAATCCCTGCATTAGTTACATGAAAAAAGGAAGAACATACATTTTAATCTGTGCCCAGAGACTGTCACTTCTCTATTGAGAAGTGAACACTAAATGTTATCATAAGTCCTTTAGAATTGTGTTAGATGTGCTATTCACAGTGCTTAAGTCTTTCAAGGTTGTTTATCTTTTGCCAATGATCTTTTCTTTTTTCTTTTTTTCAACATTTAAAAAAAATGTCAAGTTCTAAATAATCTTTCTCCCCCTGACCCTTCCCCCACTCATTGAGAAGGCAAGCAATGTAGTGCCCATTATACATGTGAAGTCATGCAAAACACATTTCCATATTAGTCATGTTGCCAGAGTCGGGAGGGAGGGGAGGAAGGAAGACCAAAAAAAAAAAAAATAAAGTAAAAAAAAAAGTGCTTCCATCACAAAGAGGCCATCAGTTCTATCTGGAGATGGAGAGCAGTTTTTATCATGGGTCCTTTGGAGCTGTCTTGGATTATTGTCTTGGTCAGAGCAGCTATGTCTTTCACAGTTGATCATAGTTACAATATCGTTGTTACTATGTACAGTGTTCTGGTTCTGTTCATTTTGCTTTGCATGAGTTTGTATAAGTCTTCCCAGGTTTTTCTGAAACCTGGTCTTTCATAAATATCTTTTAAAAATATTTTCATTTGTTTAGTTAAATATGTTCCAATTACATGTCAAAATTTTTAATAATCATTTTTTTAAAATTTAAGTTCCAAATTATCTTTCTTCCTGCTTTCCTCCTTCTTGAGAAGGCAAGCAATTTGATATCTATTACACATATGAGGCCATGCAAAACACATTTTCATGTTAGCTATATTGCAAAAGAAAACACAAAAATCAAGAAAAACATTTTTTTAAAGTATGTTTCAATATGTATTTGGAGAAAATTTTCCATCATGTGTCCTTTGGATTGTCTCATTGTCTTGATTATAGTTGCTAAGACTTTCCACAATTGGTAATTATTACAATGTTGCTCTTATTTTGTATTATGTTCTCCTACTCCTACTCCCTTCCCTTTGCATCAGCTCAGGTAAGTCTTTCTAGGTTGTTCTGAAACCATCCTGCTCCTCATTTCTTATAGCAAAATAATATTTCATCACAAACATATACAACTTGTTTGGTCATTTCCCAAAGAATATGCAGTTTCATAACTCTTAGGACACAATTCCAAATTCTTCCCTAGAATGATTAGCCCAGTTCACAACTTCATCATTAGTGCATAAGTATCACTTTTTCATATACTCTTCAGTATTTTCCATTTTCCTTTTCTCTCATGTTAGCCAATTTGTTAGGTGTGAGGTAGTATCGTAGTATCGTTTTAATGTGGATTTCTCTAATCAGTAGTGGTTCACCACACTTTTTTTCATGACTATTGATAGATTTGATTTTTCTTCTGATAACTGCGTATTTATATTCTTTGACCATTTATCAATTGAGGAATGGCTCTTTTTTTTTTTTTTTTAATAAATTCAGCCCAGTTCCCTATATATTTGAGAAATGAGACTTTTATCAAATTCTTTGAAAAATTCCTTTCCACCACCACCCCACCAGTATTTTGTTTGTCTTCTACTTTTTGGCTGAATTGGTTTTGTTTATATAAAACCTTTTCAATTTCATAGAATCAGAATTATATATTTCACCTCTCATGATCTTCTCTCTCATTTGGTCATAAACTCATTCATTATCTATAGTTCTATGGGGCACATTTTCCATGCTTCCCTAAGTTGCTTATATCATCCTTTAGGTCTAACTTATCTTTTTTGGCCTTGTCTTGGTATTTAGTGTGAGATATTAACCTATCCTAGTTTTTGCCAGAACACTTTCTAGTTTTCTTGTCAGTTTTTATCAAATACCAAGTTCTTGACACAAAAGCTTGGATCTTTGGGTTTATCAAACCCTAGATAACTGGTCACTTGCCATGTGCACCTAATCTAATCCACAATCCCATTTCTTAACTAGTACCAGATTGTTTCAATAATTTCTGCTTTGTAATATAGTTTGAAGTATGGTACTGCTAACCAGCCTTCTTTCACTCCCTCCCCTTCCCCCCCACTAATTCCCTTGATATTCTTGATTTTTTATGCTTCCAAATGATTTTTTTTTAAATGTCTAGCTCTACAAAATAATTTTTAAGTAATTTGATTGTTATGGCACTGGATGAGTAAATTAATTTAGAGAGAATTGTAATTTTTTTCATTTTGGCTCAACCTATCCATGAGCAATTAGTATATCTCCAGATATTTAACTGTCTTTATTTATGTGAAAAGTATTTTGCAACTGTGCTTAAATAGTTTCTGAGAGTGCTTTGGCAACTATACTCCCAATTAAGAAAGGGGGAAGCTAAAAAAAGACAGATTGAAGGAGGTGGGGGGTCAGAAGGAAAACAGTGGTGAAGAAGGAAAGGGTGAAAGAAGAAAGAAAAGTATAATTTGGGGGAAATAGTATGGTGGGAAATATAGAATTTGTATCTTAACTGTGAATGTGGGTGGGGTGAACTCTTGTGAATATACTCCCAAGTGTTTTATATTGTCAGCAGTTATTTTAAATGAAATTTCTCTTTCTATCTCTTCCTGCTGAGTTTTGTTGGTAGTATAGAGAAATACTGATGATTTACATGCATTTACCAATGATCTTGTAATTGCATTTTCTCAATACTTATGCTTCCTAATGCCTCAGCAACTTTTGGTACAATGATCATTTTCTTTCTGATTTACTCTCTTCCCTCTGCATGTTTGGGACTCCACTCTTCTGTTCACCTGTCTGACCACTCCTCAGTCTTGCTGGATCATCATCCAGTCTCATCTGCTAACTTTGGCTATCCTTCAAGGTTCTATTAGATCTTTTCTCTTCTGCTTTTATGCTACTTCCTTAGTGGGCCCCATCAGCTTCAATTGTCATTTCTATGCAGATGATTCTTGATCCCTTTATCCAACCATAATCTCTCTCCTGACCTATAGTCTTGTATCTCCATTTGCTTTTTGGGCATCTTAGACATCTCCAACTTAACATGCCCAACTGTAATTCATCTTCCTTTCCAAATCTTCCCTTCTTCAAATTTCTTTATTATTGTGAAGGGCATTCATCCCTCCAGTCACCCTGAATCATCAGTCATCCTAAACTACTTGCTCACACATCCCTCAAACCCAATCTGTTGTCACATTCTATATTGTTTGTCTTTCTAACACCACCCTTTCTCTTCTCTGATGTTGCCCTATCTTAGTTCAGCCCTTCTCACTTCATATCTGGTCTGTTGTAATAGCTGATGGTGGGCTGCCTGCCTCAAGTCTCTCTTTACTCCAACCCGTCTGTCATTCCAAGTGCCAAGGTGAGTTTCCTAAAGCATATGTTCTAAATAGATCATCTCCCTACTCAATAAATTCCAGGGGCTGCTTATTGCCTCCAGGATCATATATTCTCCCATTGTTCATCAGTTAAATCCATTCACAATCTTACCCCCTTCCTACCTTTCCATTCTTTTTATATTTTTCCCTCCCCTTTATGGATAGTGCTCCTGAACTCTATAAGCTAGGTAATTTCCCGGTTGTTTCCTGCTCATAATACTGTAGCTACCCTCCCTCCTCACTCTCACCTTTTGACTTCCCTGGATTCCTTCAAGATGCCCCCCTAATTCCATCTTCTTCAAAGAGCTTTTCCCCATCCTTCCCTGAGATTGTCTTCCATTCGACACTGTCAATATTTTGCTTTGTGGTTGCTGTTGTTCAGTCATGTCTGACTGTTAATGACCCCATGGTTTGTGTCCATGGTACAACAAGCCATTCTATTATGTTCTATCTCTCGATGTCTGTCCAAATCCATCATCATTGTTTGTTTCCATGACACTATCTGTTCATCTCGTCCTCTGGGGTCCCATTTTCCTCTTGTCTTCAATCTCTCCCCACCTCAGGGGCTTTATCAATGAGTCCCATCTTCTTATTATGTGGTCAAAGTACTTAGGCTTCAGCTTCCATATTTGACCTTCTAGGGAATAGCCTGAATTAATTTCTTTAAAGGTTGACAGATTTGATCTCTTTGTTGTCCCTCTCAAAAGTCTTCTCCAACCCCACAATTCAAAAATGTTGATTCTATGGCATTGCAGTTTTCCTTACAGTCCAATTTTCACAGGTTTCTTTCTCTCTTTCTTTCTCTCTCTTTCTTTCTTTCTTTCTTTCTTTCTTTCTTTCTTTCTTTCTTTCTTTCTTTCTTTCTTTCTTTCTTTCTTTCTTTCTTTCTTTCTTTTCTTCCTTCCTTCCTTTTCTTTCTTTCTTTCTTTCTTTCTTTCTTTCTTTCTTTCTTTCTTTCTTTCTTTCTTTCTTTCTTTCTTTCTTTCTTTCTTTCTTTCTTTCTTTCTTTCTTTCTTTCTTTCTTTCTTTCTTTCTACTGGAAAAACCATACTTTCAACTACATAGATCTTGTAAGGTGATGTTTCTGTGATTTAGTATCTTGTCTAGTTTTGTCGTAGCTTTCCTTCCAGGGGCCTCTTTAATTTCAGGGCTGTAGTCAGTCTCTGCAATGATTTTTGAGCCTAAGTATATAAAATCTGACACAGTTTCCATTTCTTCTCCCTTGATTTGCCAGGAAGTGAAGGGGACCAGTTGTCAAGATCTTAGTTTTTTGATATTAAGCTTCAAGGTAGCTTTGACACTATTCTCTTTCATCCTCATCAAGGGGTTTAATTCCCCTTCATTTTCTGACATTAGAATAGTATCATCTGTATATGTGAGATTGTTGGTATTTTCTCCAGCAACCTTAATTCTAGCTTTTTATTTCATATAATGTAATATGCATATGAATTGAATAGGTAAGGGGACAATATACGGCTTTGTTATATTCCCTTTACAATCTAAAACCAATCAGTTTTTCCATGTTTGGTTTTTAACTGTTGCTTCTTAGCCTGCATACAGATTCCTCAGGATTCAAGATGATCACTTTCCATTTCCATGAGGGACTGCCATATTTAAAAAAATATATATTTATTTTAAATAAATAATATTGCCATAACAAAGTATAACCAAAAAAAGATGATTGAAATGAAACTACAAATCTGGCTGGACCAGCTCACAACTCTACCAGCAATGAATCAGTGTCCCAATTTTTTCCATGTCCCCTCTAATATTTGTCACTTTCCCCTTCAATTATTTTAGCAAATCTGATGAGTATAAAATGATATCTGGGGCAGCTAGGGGGCGCAGTGGAGAGAGCCCCAGCCCTGAAGTCAGGAGGACCGGAGTTCAAATCTGATCTCCGACACTTAACACTTCCTGGCTGTGTGACCCTGGGCAAGTCACTTGACCCCAATTGCCTCAGGGGAAAAAGATATCTCAAGGTTGTTCTAATTTGCATTTCTCTAATCAATAATGATTTAGAGCAGGGCTTCTTAAACTTTTTCTACTCGGGACCTCTTTTTGCCCAAGAAAGCTTTACTTGTATGTATATTGATACATAGATCATATTGAGCATAATTTAGACCCCACGTGATCCCAAATGGGGTCATAACCCACAATCTAAAAAGCTTTGATTTCGAGTATTTTTTCACATGCACATTTTGTTGTGATCCACATTTCATCAATGAAGCAGACGCGGAGGTTCTTCTAGAACTCCCATGCTTTCTGCCTAAGTTGCAATGGTCTCGTAGCTCTCTCTGAAACCAGCCTCCTCTCTGGCCGCAGGAAGGGGCGGACCCGGCCCGGCTGGTCTGCAGTCTGCGCCTTCTTTGGCACTGCCCATAAACGGATCTCTCCCCTTCCCCAATTTGCGGGTTTCCCAGAGTGGGCCTTGAGCAGCGGCGTCTTGTGGGACCCTGTTGTTTGTTAGTCTCTCTCACCAGAGCGCGAACTCCGGGCGGGGACGTGTTTTTGCCTCTGTGCAAACCCTCAGTGCCAGTGAAGTACCATTTCTTAGGCACCCGGACTGAGCCTGGGGCTGACTTGCTCTGTCTGACACCACATTTGAACTCGGCTCCTCCTGAATTCAAGGCTGGTGCTCTATCCACTGCGCCACCCGGCTGCCCCTGGGAATGGAAGACTCTAAGGACGGGGAGGGGAAGGATTCCGTCTCCCGCTAGGCCGGGGGGAGCCCCCTATGCAAGGGCTTATGGGAGATGGAAGGGTGTCTGTGTTATCTCAGGTGGGGGTGCTTGGAAGGGGAAGGGGTGGTGCTGCTGAGGGTTGGTCTGCAGACTAAGGGAGATAAGGGGGGAGAGGGAGGGGATGGAGTAAGAGCTAACAGCCCTCTCCTTCAGTCACCTCATTTTCCTGAGGCCTCGTAGGAGGCAGAGGGGAGACTGAACCCCGGTGCTAAGGGGCCACCTCCGGCCCGCAGGCCAGGCTTCGAGATCCCAGCGAGCCCGGTGGAGGGCGTGGGCCATACCTGTGCTGTGGGCTAGTCAGTCCCCTGTTTCTAGAGCTGGGGTCCAGCAAGCACGCCCCGGGCTCACATGCCCACAGTCCCTTGTGCTGCCCCAGTGCCCCTGCCCCTGCCACGGGTCCTTCAGTCTGCCCTGCGGTGTCTGCTACCCAGCCACTTCCCCACTGGCTGGATCCCTGACTCGGTCTCCGGCTGCTCCCCAGAGGCTGGATCTGTCTGACTGAGAGTCAGGGAAGCACCTACTACAAGCCAAGCATCCTACTGTGTGCCGGGACGCAGAGAGAGGCAACCTCTGCCCTCCAAGAGCTTCCGGTCTAATGGGGGAGGGAGAGCGTGTGCAGGCTCTATGGAGGCAGGTGCATCACGTCATCTGACCCTCGGTGGTGGCCCCCGCGCATGACACATAGCTGGAACTTAATCAAGGCTCGTTCCCTCCTCTCCCCCCTTCCTCTCCTTAACAGAGGAGGAAACTGAGGCACAGAGGGACAGGAACCCCTTTCCAGAAGTCGTTGGGGGGTCAGTGAGCCGCGGATGGGCTATCATAGCCTCCCCAGGGTGGAAGATCAATGACGTAAGCGGGGGCGGGAGAACTCCTAAAGGCACCGTGACGCTGCTCAGATCACCCCACCTCACCCCTGCTTCGCCCCCGCCCTGGAGACTACATTACCCAGGAGCCTCTGCTCACACCCCACTTCCCCACCCGCAGGCGGTCCTTCTCCCTGTGGACTACATTTCCCAGAAGCCTCTGCTCCCGTCACGCCCCCCGGAAGGTCACCGGGGCTAGCGGAGCTAGGAGAACGATGGCGGCGGCGGTGACAGCGGCGTGGGCGCAGCGGCTGGCGGGCGTGCGCGGGCTGCTGCTCGACATCTCCGGGGTGCTCTACGACGGCGGCGATGGCGGCGGCACGCCCATTCCCGGCTCCATCGAGGCCGTGGCCAGGTGCGATGGGCGGGGGGAGGGGGCGGAGAGTGATCTGGGGGGCTGCCGCAAGCTTCGAGGGGCGGAGCTTGTGGAACGTTGCCCGGGAGACTGCGGACGCCGTAGCTGCCGGGGAGTGCGCGCGCAACTCGGAGCGTTGTCTGGAGCGGGGCGCAGGGTCTGGCTCTTTATGCTTTGCAGGGTTCTGGGGGCTAGACGTAGAGACCGGGGAGGGGGGTGCGGCGCGGCGCGGGGGTGGGGGTGGGGGTGTGCGGGCCCTCGCCCCGAGGTTTTCACGCTGAGTTCGAGAGGGAGCCCCGCCTACTCTTCTGTGTTTGAACTTGCCCGCGCACAGGTGACCGGTCAGGCTGGGATGGACAGGGCGGGGTCAGCGTGGGATGAACGGGGCGCCCCGGAAAGATCCCAGGGTACCCATTCCCTCCCTGCCTCTCTCCACCTTTGTGGTTCCCCCGGGGTCAGGCTGGAGGTTTCCTTGGTGGTGGGGGGGGGGTGTCCGAGGCGCCCGGTCGTGCTCCCCCCGCGAGGGCCGGACCGCGGGCCGGCTGCGGCCGACGGCTTGGTCTGGACGTCCTCGTTAGCCGCGATCCATGGTTCTGCCATGGCCCGGTCCTGGGGTGTGGCGTGGCCTGGGCCGTCAGTGCCCCCTGACCTTCGCCGGGCGGCCTCGCACCTCGTGGCGCCGGAACCAGCGCGGGAGCGAGTGTTAGCGCCGGGACGGGGCTGCGACGTCTGCTGGCCGTTCTTGGGGGCGCGACTCTGATGAGGAAACTGAGACTCAGACGCGCTGAGGCTGGATTGGGGGCTGCAGGAAGCCGGGAATTGAAAACAGTCAGATGCACGGAAGAGGAAGGGCGCAGGGGGGCGGGCATGGGAGGGGGGCTCTCGGATCCCTCCGGCCGAGCGGCCGCGGGCCACGCTCCTGCTCCGAGCCCCCGCTGTCTAAGGGGAAGGTCGGGCTCTTCCAGCCCCAGACGCGCTCCTCGAAAACAAGCAGCGGGGGCGGGTCCTCTGCCGCCCCGTCTGTCCGGCCTTGTTTTCTGTCTGTCCGGCCTTGTTTTCTGTCTGTCCGGCCTTGTTTTCTGTCTGTCCGGCCTTGTTTTCTGTCTGTCTGGCCTTGTTTTCTGTCTGTCCGGCCTTGTTTTCTGTCTGTGCTGACGCCCCATGACGGGTGCAGCCGCTCTTCAGTGGGGGCAGGGAGCCCGGCCGGGCGGGGCAGGGGGTCCCGTTTTAGCACTTGTCTCCCCGCACTCAGCAAAGCGCACCTGGTGGGGGTCTGATAACTGCTGCGGAACTGGACTGACCGAAGCCCGCTGGCCTCTGAAGCTTTCTGCCATTGCCCTCAGTCCGTCCCTGTGCACCTGATGCGCTCCCGTGCGCCCTCGGCACACACAGAGCACGTGCCGGCACCTGCTCAGCACAGGGTAAGCCTCATGAGGGCCGAAGGCCTGGAGCTGCCCTAGAACAGGCTGACTGAGGAGGGAGTGCGTTCCAGGCCGGGGGGGAGGGGGGGGGGGGTGCAAAAGTCCGGAGGTGGGAAATGGGTGTCACAAAGCCGGTCAGCTGCCTTCTGGGGCCCAGCAGAAGCAGCAGTTATTTCTGCAAACGGGGGCATTAAAGCTCTCCTTGGCCTGGAACAGCAGGGCATTTATTGAGCCCCCGATCTCCCTGCGCAGGGCCTCAGTTTCCCCTTCTCATTCTAAGCTTTGGCCGCCCTCCTGTGGGTCTGGGAGCGCAGTGGGGAGACCGGAGGAGGGGGTCTGGGCCTTCTCTACCTCCCTGTGAGCCAAGGCTGAGGGACCTGGCAGGCCTGAGTCTGGGAGACAGGAGGAGGGGTCTGTCGGCCTCACTTGCTCCTCGGGCGAGTCTGGGCCATCCCTGGAGACCCCGAGGGCCTCAGCTTCCCCACGGAGGCCTTTCCTGCTCTGGGCCTCCCCTGCCTCCTGTCAGGCCCGAGTCTGCAGCTCTGAGTTTCCCACCTTGGAGGCCGGGCACATTCCCCGCCTTTGGGCCTCGTCCGGTTGCCTCGCTCAGCAGAAGCTTGGTTTCGTGCTCTCGGGACTGGGGGGGGGGGGCGGCTTCCTGAGCGCGGTCAGTCGTGGGGCCATAAACAGGTGGATGGTGGGCCGGGTCCTCGGCCCTCGGTTGCCATTGATCGGCCTGCGGGGGGAGGGGGCTCCTCTGCAGTTCCCCCGGACCGCCTTCATATGCACGGTTCCTTTTGAAGTCTCCTCAGAAGGGCATCCCTGCCGGGCTCCGGAGCAGGAAGGCTCTCTGAGCGGGGAGGGGAAGCCCACGTGTGCCCGACGCCCCCTTCTCCAGCTCTGTCCCCAGTGGAGAGCCGGGAACGTGGCTCGGAGGTGTCCGGGGCTCCCCCTCCTTCTCGAGGGCCGTCGGCTCTTCTCTCGAAGCGGCAGGGCCCGGACCGTCCGGCCCGTCTGAGCTCAGTTCCTGGTTCGTCTGAAAACTGGGACCAGAGTTCAGCCAGACTCAGTGGGGTCCGGCCTTTCCGCCCTGACTCTGTGACCCCTAATTCTTGGAGGGCAGAGCGGCTGCCATGTTCTGGGGGCAAAGCCGTTTGTAAACTTGAGGTGACAACGCCCTAAACTCATGGGCCTCGCCGCTTGGGGCTGCTCAGGCAGTGCCAGTCTGGGGTGGGCCCCAGGACGGCCCTTTCTTCTGGGGAGGGGGCTCAGTCTGATTGATTTCCCGAGAGGAGCCATTCATTCTTCCTGTTTGAAGCGGGAGGCCCTCGCCTGTTAGAGGCAGAAGGCAGTTAAGTGTCTGTAAAGGCCGGGGCGGCCGGCGGGCGGCCCTCCCCACGGGCTGGCGTTTACAGCTGTGCGCAAGGGCTCCACGGGGCCATTAGCATCGGCATCTGAAAGGCCGGCCTGGCTGGACGTTTACAACATCCTGTGGCCGGGCCCCCGCCCCGCATCTGCCAGCACGGCCCCCGACCGGGATCTGACACGAGGGGCCCAACAGCTGGGCGGTTGTGTCCAAGCTGGGCGGCGCTGGCAGGAGGTGACCGCCGTAAAACCATTCTGGGCAGCCCTTGAGGCCGCCCCCTCCCCCAGGCCTGGCGGCCTTGGGCACAGGTCCCCTTCCTCTTACTTGGGCTGCCCTCACTTACCCCGGGGCTTGCTGTCATTTCAGAAATCGCATCCAGACTCTGGGAGCCCATTCAGGGTGGTCTTGGCAGACTCACTGGAGGGGCTCCCCACGTCCTCCTCCAGCCCATTTTACAGATGGACTCGCACAGCTGGTGTCCACCTGAGGCTCACCTGCTGTGGGACCCTCTTGGCCCTGCCAGGGGCGGGCCGGGCCTCCAGCCTGAGCCCACCTAGGAGATCATCCTGGGCCTCCTCAAAGATCCAGCTTTCCAGGGGGGCTGGCCAGGGTCAGGGGACAGAGCCAAGAAGAGAGACCTCGGCCCAGGAGCCCAGTCCCTGAGGCCTCCCTTGTCCATCCTGGCAGGATTCCGCGGAGTGGAGGTCTAAGCCAAGTCTTTGTAGTAATAGCTACGGCTCCACGACGGCCTCGGCTCTGCTGAGGATGAGGAGGGTGGCTCCTGTTACCTAGGAGAGCTCCCGGGGGCACACCCCACCGCCCCCTCCCCAGAGAACCCTTTGCTTTCCTAAGTAGCAAAACCGGCTCAGTGCTGAGTCCGAGGCCGTCTTCAGTGTCCAGGGCCTGCAGCCCGCCCCTCTCTACCAGGGAGGCCCCAGAGGCTCCACCTGAATGCTTGGGCAGGGGAAATTAGTGGAGGCTGAGCTCCCCCCAGGATGGCCGGGGCAGGAAAGCAGCCACATCAAAGCCGGGGAGGGGGCTGGCGCTGCCCGGGACAATCTCCTTTACTGCTGGGAGAACAAGAGGGGCCGGGAGACCTTCACTCCCCTTTGATGGTCCCATTACCTTGGAGGAAGCCCGTCTGTGCCTGCGCCCATCCTCCCTGCCTGGCTCCTCCAGGATCTGCCAGCCCTCCCTACCTCCCTCTCTGCTCCCCGCCCCCAAGGATCTCCGAGCTTTCTCTGGTCTCATTCTCGGTCTTAAGTTAGGGGTCTCCCTGCCCCCCAACTCCCCCAGCTCCTAACTGCAGGATGGAGAAGAGGGGATGTGGGGAACTGAGCTAGGGGAGTTGCCCATCCTCAGATCAACTCATCAACCAACATTTATTAAGCGCTTACCATGTGCCAGGCGCTTTGCTGGGTATTGGGGAGTCTAGGTGAGAAGTCAGCCTAATGAGCATTTATTAAGTGCTTGTTGTATTCCAGGCACTGCAGTAGGTTCCAGGGATGGATCTAAAGAACGAAGCCATTGCTGCTATTGTGTTCTCTTGGGAGAGGCAGCAGGTACATACAAAGTGGGGGAGCTCTGACAGTGCCATTGCTAACTGGGGGGACGAGAGGGATGTTAGAGCCGAGGAGATGCTGCACTTCAAGATGCTGGGACAAAGGTGCCGTGGTGGGAATGTAAGAGACAGAGGGAAGACCGGCTTGGCAGGTCAGCTGCTCTGGTGTAAAGGAGTCTAAAAGCCAAGGAACAGTGGGAGAATAGCCCGGAAGGGAGGGGCCGGGGGTGCTTAGGGCTTAAAGGGCTTTTTGTCCCCTCCTCTCACTTTGCAGGAGACACAGTTGAGGCAGGAAGTGGAATTTGGGGTGCTAAGGGTTCCCTGGCCTGTGCTGAGAGTTCCCTGGCCAGTGTGGGGGGTTCTGCACTTCTCCCACAAAGCTCGTACTTCCTTCGAATCCAGGGTAACTGTGGGCAGGCCCAGGCCTGGGGCTCTCAACTCAGGCAGACCCTGGAGGAGTCCGGTCCGGTTTTCTAGAATGTTTTTGGGGTGGCTGGGGAAGGAATAAGGTGCCATGGACCCACTCCAGGCTGAGCTCTTGGGACCCAGGCCCCGGGGGCTGAGGGAACACAGCAAAGCCCCAAAGCTCAGCCTCTATCCATCCCTGCTCCCGCTTTCCAGGACTCTCCTCAAGGCTTGGGGGCTCAGTTCTTGCTGCAATAGCTCGGGCAGGTCATGTCTCTGGCTCAGTTTCCCTCTTTGTAAAAAAAAAAAAAAGCAACTTGGGTTGGAGAGCTCCTTAGGGCGCCTCTTTCTGTAGAACCAGTGAGGGCCCGGGACAAAAGCCCTTTCCTTTTGCTTGGGTCAGTAAGTTTGGAGAATCTTGACCTGGAAGGGAGGGGCTCACCTGCCGGATCTCTATGGTCAACCCTGGGAATTTTCCTATGTCTCAATCAGTTCCATTCCTCCCTCCCCCCATCCCTGACCCTTACTCTCAAAAGTTAAAACCCACACAGAAGCCCCGCCCAGCAACAGCCTCTGGTTGGGTATGTCTCACTCTGCCCCATGATCCTCCACCTTTCTGCCAGGACTAGGGAGGAATGTTTCATCCTGGGTGTTTTTAAAATTTTGAAAGTTTTTAAAAATTCTAAATGTAACCACTAAATACAGACGGTGCCTGCTACTTTTTTTTTTTTTTTTTTTTTGAGGCTGGGGTTAAGTGACTTGCCCAGGGTCACACAGCCAGGAAGTGTTAAATGTCTGAGACCAGATTTGAACTCGGGTCCTCCTGAATTCAGGACACTGAACCACCTAGCTGCCCAGGTTCCTGGTACTTAATGGACTAGAGAAGGATTGTTCATGAACCTGGGGCTCTTTTGTAGCTGCTGCTTTTCTTTTACAATATATAATAAATTCATTCTATAACTTTAATCTGAGCTTCATTTGGTCTTTATTTCTTGTAAAAATTCAAAAAATGCTTCAGTGACTTCCTTCCCCCCTCTATCCTCTCCTCTCCTTCCCCCTTTTATTCTCTCCCTCCTTCCTCCCTTCTCTTTTCTCCCCTCTCCATCTTCCCCCTCCCTCCCCATCCCTGCCCCCCTTTATCTTCTGGATGCAGAGAACCTGAGCCTGGGAGTCAGTCTTGATCTGTGCCCTTTGGGGCTCTGTGTAGCCATGGGGTGGAGGGTCAAAGCCAGCCATTTACAGCTGAGAACACTGAGCCCTTACTTAGGACCATGAGGTCATTGCTTACAAACTTGGGCCTGTGTGGAAGCCACCCTGTTCCTGCTGTGCCAGCTTTGTGCCAGCCCTGCCCGCTGGGCTCTTCCCAGTCCCCTGCTCTCTCAGCCACTGTTAGTCAGAGACCCTCCCTCCCTGTCTTGTCGTATTGGACCGCAAGCTTCCCGAGGGCAAGGCCTGGCCTGCTGGCTTTTGTTTGTGTCCCGGTGCTCAGTACGGTGCCCGATGCCCGGCTGGCCCTCCTGACTCGCCCTCCGTCTCTGCTTTGGTCCCTTGCACATGCCTGAGATGCTCTTTCTCTCACGTTTTGCCTTTCCTGCATCCTCTGTTCTCTGCTGTGGTTGTTGATTGAGTAGAATCGGGAGGTAATTTCCAGGCCATCCAGGCCTTCCCCTATCCCACTTTTATACAGTAGGAACCTGGGGCTCAGAATGGGTCCCTGACTTGCCCAAGATCACCTAGCTGCAAGTGGCAGAGCAAGATTTGAACTGAGCTCTTCCTACTGCTGTTCTTTGGGGGGATTGGGAGGGGCTAGAACATGGGCCCCGAGAAATGAGTAACATGGACCCCGAGAAATGAGTACATGGAGCCTAGAAAGAAGTAGCCTGAGCATTGGGTGGGCACAAGTAGCTGTACAGTCAGCAGACAAAGCGCTGGACAGCTCCAGGCTGGGGGTGGGGGTGTTGGGGGGCTGCTGAGGAAGGCAGTCCGGGGGTTTGTGTCTTGGAGAATAAAGGGGCCAAGTGAGTCGGAGGGTGTGGGAGGGCGCCCATTCCATGGGCAGGGGCCTAAGCAGGCCACGAGCTTGCTTTTAAGTTATTTTGATGACTGAATTGCAGGATAACTGATTTCCCACGGAGGCCTACCCGATTTATTTCTGTTCCTGTGAAAACCTGGTTCTGCCAGACTCCAAGGGAGGCCATGGCCCACACAAGCCTTAAGAAGCCTGCACTGGCCCACTTCCTCATTTTACAGAAAAGGAGACTGAGGTCCAGTACTTACCCTCCCCCATTGCTCAAGATTCTAGGCCCCAGAGCTGAAGTTTGCCCGAAGGCCCTGGACTCCAGATCTGTGTTCTTTGGGGTGGGGGGACCTGTCTCTGAGGACACAGGAGGGAGGGGGTTTCCTCTGTGGTTCTTCAGTGTCAGTGGAGTGTGCCTGGCCATTGTCTGTCTCACGTCTCTCTCCCTCCCCCTGCCCCTCAATCCCCTCTCCCCTCTCCTTCCCGCCTTCTCTGTCTTTCTTTCCACCTCCCTCCCCCTCCCCAGAGAGTAGGAACCACTGGCTGCCTGGTCCTCCCTTCCCTGCTCCTCCACTGTATTTATAAAACTCTCTTCCTAATTTATTGTTTGTCAAATGAGGATCAAAGACATAGATACATATGTATCTATTTATATCTATATATCTACAGTCCCCCCATACACACACTCTCACACTCACTCATACACACACTCACAACTTTCACACACACTCAACATCCACACAACTTGCACACTCACACTCACTCATACACACACTCACAACTTTCACACTCAACATCCACACAACTTGCACACTCACACTCACACTCATTCATACACACACTCACAACTTTCACACACTCAACATCCACACAACTTGCACACTCACACTCACACTCATTCATACACACACAACTTTCACACACACTCAACATCCACACAACTTGCACACTCACACTCACACTCATTACATACTCACACACACTCATACATACATTCACTCATTCCTCCCCCCCCCCCCCCCCCCCCGTAACCCTCCATGTAAGTGTGGTTGTATTGGCTGTTGTTATTCTTGATATTCTGGGCATTTCCAGCTCCCGGGCCACGTGGGACTTATTCCCAAGGAAGCCCATTTGCCACAGAGATTGGGCTTCCCGCCATTGAGGATCCTCGTGTTTGTAAAACCTCCTTGGCGGCAGCCCCTGCTTCTGCGAGCACCGCTGCCCCCCTGCCGGTGCCAGTTCCCTGCTAACAATGGGGCATTGATGCCACTGGGCCTGGCATTCCCCTTGCTTCCCTCCCAAGTTCTGGGGGAGCTGGAGAGACACCGAGCCTGGGAAGACCCTGATGAGGACGGCCCTCAAAGGAAACACTGCCCCCCTAGAAAGACATAGTTGTTTCCTTGGTGGATTCTGCCATTTGGAAACGAGAGCCCAGTCGGGCCCATGCTTCCTGGGCCTGGTGCATCTCAGTGCCCGGAGGCTGTGGGAGGGCCCTGTGCTTAAGGGCACCGTACTGATTCTTAAGACTAGTGGTACTTTTAAGGCAATTTCTTCATTTCTTTGAACCTCAGTTTCTCCATATGTAAAATGGACTAAGTGATCTCTAAGCTATCCCCTAACTCTACATTTCTAATCCCAGGATTGCTGCAGGAAAACAAAGGCCCAGATAATTTAGTACTTTCATGTATCTGTAGCTTCCCCTTAGTAATTCAGAAAATGGCCCATCCGTGACTTCTCATCCTGTCCAGCTCTTACCTCCTTCCATGAATTCCTTGCAGAAGCCCAACGCCATCCCTTAATGAACCCAAACAAACAAACAAACAAAATATCAAACGAGGTCCATCTGTGATAGAAAAATGTTTCTTCCTCCACCGATTGCATGGAATTTCCATAGAAATCAATATAGAGAACCCTAAGATTTTGTGCTGGGAAAGATGCTACAAATTGATCATGGAGTCCAGCCCCTCAGTTTACACCTTAGCAAACTGAGGGCTAATCAGTCAACCAATCAGAAAACATGTATTGAGTGCCAGGCAGGGGCCAGGGCTACAAAGTCAGGTGTGTCCTCGAGGGGCTTTTGCATTCCCCAGAGAGGGGAGTTCTTTGGGAAAAGCCAAGCAGCAGTTTGGGGGCCTTCACCAGCCTTGCTGGGGACAGTCAGTCCCGAGTGTCTCCAGCAGAAGAGCAGCATCCTGGGCCTCCAAAGAGCGTTTCCCATTTCGGGGACATGGAGAGTCCACAAGGTTTTATTTTGTTAGTGACATTAAAAATACAGTGTAATTCTGTGTGTGTTCAGGAGTCTCAACAAAAACTTCCTCACTCCCACTCTGAGGGGGTTTTACATTATCTTTTATTTTCTCTTGTTACTCTGTGATCCTTGAAAAAATCTCACACTATAATGGAAAGACCTTGTCAATCAATCAACAAGAATTTTTGGAACACCTACTATGTGCTGTGTACATGCTAAGGGCTTTATAAATATTAACTCATTTAATCCTCACAAGAACCTTGGGAGATAGGTCTATTATTCCCATACTATCCTTGAAACTAAATGAGTATCTGAGGCTGGATTTGAATTCTCATCTTTCAAAGAAAAATAAAAGACAGAACTTGAATTGACCTAGATGGCTGCTGTATACCAACTTGTAGCATCCCTTTTTCCATCCCAAATCAGGGATGAATTTTTTTTTAATCTTTTGATGAACATGATAGAATGGTGTTAGGTTCTTACTAAGTGCTAAGTTGGTACTTAACAATTCTCTAGTTCCGGCCTTTACTGGGAGTTTTACTTGTGAACTCCTGGGGAGGAGCAAGTTCATTGGTTGAAGTAATTTTTCCCAGAAGCCCTTGCGTTATCCCACACCCATTCTCTGGGAGGATAAAAGAGGGCCTCGCTCTAGAGATAGAGAGTCTCTGTTCTAGGTCAGAGTTAGAGCGGCTCTCTGGAGGAGAGAGAGTCTCTTGTTTGGACCAGACTTGAGGCAGCTCTCTGGAGGAAGAAGTCTCTCCTCTAGACCAGAGAGCGATCGGCAGAGAGCCCGGCACGGTGCCTGGTAGACAGCAGGCTCTTAATAAGTGCTTGTGGGTTAGTGGATTGCCCTGTGATCTTGTTAACCCGGGCACCCTGACCCCCTCGAGGCCTTCTCATTCAGTCCAGTTTGGTCCTTGGAGGGTCACCCAACCCTACATGGTTAGTGACATAGGGAAATGGACGCAGCAACGGGTAGATGTCCTCCCGCAGGTTCCCAATTTTTCCTGCTCAGAAACTCCCTCTGCTTCTGCATCTGCCTTTCTATTTCCCCATCTCTGCCCTTTGCTTCATAAATCTTGCCGGTGACCTTTGTTCAAAGCCAGAAAATCCAGTTGCTCTGCCTACATGGCGCACTCGGGAGATTGTCAACACCTGAAGCCACAGACTGCTCTTGTTCTTATAAAGGGATTTTGTTCAATGTGGTAAGATTATAAAAACGGGCGGACTGAGGGAGGGGGGCCGATGCCCCCAGCCCGCCCTTTGTGGGGCTCCATCCAGGTGATGCGTTATTAGGTTGGCCTGCCCTTTTTTCCCCCTCTCCTTGTCTATTTTTGGCTTTCTTTGATTAATTTCATGTTGTAGGGGTTAGTAATGGGGAAGGCACTGGACTGGCTCCAGATGGAAATATATTTTAAAAGACTGTACATGTAGAAACTCTATCAGATTACTCGCTGTCTCGGGGAGGGGAGAGGTACGGGAGCAGGAGACAGAAAAAAATGTGGAAGTCAGAGTCTTGCAGAAGTGAATGTTGAAAACCATATTTCTGTGAAATTGGAAAAAATAAAATCATATTTTACAAATGAAAAAAGAAAATGCGCGATGCATTTGTAACAGTGGCTGGAAATACGTTCTCTGTATGTTTCTGGAAGGCAGTACGTTGGTTATGGGACATCCACAGTCGGAAATGACTAAGATAATGAAGGGTAGACAGGGGAGCTCTATGGTGGCTTGCAGCAACACTCCCGTTACCCACTCCCCAAAGGTGACATACCGCTACCAGAAAAAAAGGCGTGAAACCACGTATTTTAATGAGCACCAAATTCAGCGCAGAATGATCATGCTGACAACCGAGAGATTTCCAAAGGCAGGGTTTTTAAATGGATCCAAAATTTTGTCAAGTTTTCCAAAGTTTGTTTAGAGTGAAGTTTCTCATAAGGTCACACACAGATTTCAGGCACTTCCTTTCTTCCCAGTGAAAGATCTCGGATAAACACCGGAAGTGTCCAGGGTTATCAGGCTGACCTTGAAATCATCATTATAAGAGCCACCTTTTGGTCCATATTATCTCACTGATGCTCCTTGGCACCCTAGGGGGTTTGTGGGCAGGCCGAGGTGGTGAGCTCAGGGCCTGAGGGCAGAGGACTCTGGGAGGGCCCTCTCTGCCACAAGGGCCAGCCTTGAGATGGGCGCTCCCTGTGGGGCTCCCTGCCAGGTGTCCCGCTCAGGCCGCGTGACCCCGGGCAGGCCTCAGTTTCCCCGCCTGTGAGAGGCGGAGTTGGCGGAATTTGGGGCGTCCCTCCCCGGGTCGGTGGGTCCCCTCGCCCTCCCGGAGGCTTTGGTTAAGTGTGCCCAAGGTCACCGCGGCGTCTCCCGGCCGCCCTCCCACCTTACCTGGCACGGAGCAGAGGGTTTTCATTATTTTCGGGTGAGCGCTCGCGGCAGATGCTGACAGCCAGCAGCTGCAGAGAGTCCCGGTGATTTGTAAGGGCCGCTCATCGCTGGCCGGTAATTGCCTGGTGGCACGTTGTCACTCAGAGTCTTGTCCTGCTCCGCCGGAACAAGGTAAAGGTCAGTTCAAAGAAAGAAGGGAGCGCGCTCGGCCGCAGAGGAAAAGCGGATCTTCTGCAGAGGCTCCCCCGGCCTTCCCGGCCCCACCCTCTGCTGGGAATCCGGAGCTGCGGGGCGCCAGGAGCTCCCCTCCGCACTCCCCGAGAGCCCTCGGAGGGCCGGCTCCAGCTCCCGTGGCTCCTCAGCCTCAGTCTCCTCGTCTGCAAAATGGGGTTAAGAAAGCTTGCACTAACCTCCCCAGGGGGACTCCGGCACCTTTGATGTGCTGCAGAAATGCTTTGTTCTGGTGGCTTCTGGTCTGGCTTTGCTTTTCCCAGGGCCGTCGGGGAGATTTCATTTCTCATGGATATAAGAGCAGGACCTTGCCTACCCCAACTGGCCGGGAACTTTTCTTTCTTTCTTTCCTTCCTTCCTTCCTTCCTTCCTTCCTTCCTTCCTTCCTTCCTTCCTTCCTTCCTTCCTTCCTTCCTTCCTTCCTTCCTTCCTTCCTTCCTTCCTTCCTTCCTTCCTTCCTTCCTTCCTTCCTTCCTTCCTTCCTTCCTTCCTTCCTTTCTTCTTTCCTTCGTTCCTTTCTTCCTTCCTTCCTCACTTTCTTTCTCTTTCTCTTTCTCTCTCTCCCTCTTTCCCTCCCTTCCCCTTTCTCTCCCATCTCTCTCTTTCTCTTTATGTCTGTTTCTCTCTGTGTCTCTGTCTTTTCCCCCTTCTTTACCTCCCCCCCTTCCTTCCTTCCTTCCTTCCTTCCTTCCTTCCTTCCTTCCTTCCTTCCTTCCTTCCTTCCTTCCTTCCTTCCTTCCTCCTTCTCTCTCTTTTTTTTTCTCCCTTCTCCCTACCTCCCTCTCTCCTTTCCTTCCTTCCTTCCTTTTAAAAAAATTGTATATTCTCAGGACTTTTACAGCTTAAAACATAAACAAGAAACCCAACAACAGTGGTTACATCTCAGTTGTGAAATACCATTAGGCATCTTGGTCATTAGTAGCTTCTTTGTTTTGAGGGTTCAAAGTGTAGCTTCTTATCTACCTAAGAGGTGGTGGGGTACAGTGGAAAGAGGACTTAAGTTCCACTCCCGGTGTGCAATCTGCCAATTCTGTGACTCGGGCAAATGGAGTAGCTGCTCTGGGCCTCACTTTCCACACTTGTAAAAGGAGTGTGTTTGATGAGATGCCCTCTTGGGTCTCTCCGGTTATAAATCTGTGATCTGTGATTTCATTGTCCTCTTCCTGTCATATTTCTTTTTCTTATTTTCACTGTCTGGATTTCAGACACAAATTTGCATCAGAGGGCACCTAGTTTAATTTCCTCAGTTGCTTTAAAGGTGAGTTTTAAGCCCCTGTTCAGTGACCATTTAACAACTTCTCCTGGATTCCAAGAGAGTATTTAGAATTTGGAAATATTCAATTCCCCAAACACTGATGTAAAACACTTTGTACAGCAAAGACTTGATCCCAAAGCCATAAACAAAGCAGAATAGAAGACAGTTTGATGACAAATCCAAACAGAATACCATCTAAGGTAGGAGAGGATGCTTACTTTTTTCCCCTCTATAAACAATAAACTTATAATCATCAATAAAAATAGTTGGTTAAATAAACATTTAAAAGGAAGGGCAAAATCTTGCCCCCAAAATACTTAGCCTTTAATAAGTAGAAACAACAAATTAACAAATAAAGAAATCTTGCTTTGCTTAAAAAAATTTTTTTTTTAAAGAAAGAAAATGTCATTGTTTAAATAATAGTGATAAAATATTTTAGTTTGCCCTTTTCTGGCTTAGGTCCCAAGATTTTCCACCCAGCCCTTCTTTTCTCCTATCATTTCTTCTTCATCTAATCAGCAGGTCAGTGGGTGTCCAGGTCTGGCTGGCTCTACTGATTTTGCTCCAGACTTCTTGTAGCAAAGGACTCTTGATCTTGCAACAATCTTAGAGAACATCAAAAAGGCTTCAGTGGGAGGGCAGTGCTTGATTCTGCCTTAAAGGAGAGAATGGAGGAGAGTCTGCCATTTTGTCTCATCAGAAAACCCTCAGGGAGACAGTTTGGCAGAGGGGATGGGGTGACTCAAGAAGTCCTGGATTCAGATCCTACCTCAAACACTGGCAGTGTAACGCTGGGCAATTTGACATCTGCCTCAGTGTCCTCATCTGAAAAACAAGAAAAAACAAATTCACCAGCTTCTGAGGTCCCTTCTAACCTTTAACTCTGTGATCCTATGGGGCTGTCCATTTGACTATAACTATGTGAGGTTCCTTGACTCAGCAGAAGGGACAATATTTTCTTTTGAAGTTAAGGCTAAAAATAAGGGGATTGATTATTCTTGTGGACTGGCCTATTAAAAGAGAGACCACGCTGATTTTTCTGAGAAAACATGTATCCCATTTCCTCCCCTTCTTCAGGAATGAATTGTAGGCCTCCAACTCCCTATCTGTACCTTTGACACCTACCCCCAGATTGCTGTCATCTCTGTTTACATCCCTGCCGCCATCAGCTCTCTCCCAATCCTGGATCGACACCGATTATTTGTGAATCATGTTTCCCAAGAAGCCAGAGGCCTGGCCCCCCAGAGTTGTCCTTCATTCAGTCATTCAAAGCCTTTCTTCCTTTCTTTCCTTCATCTACAACTGAAGTTGTGTTTGGAATAACAGATGGGGGGCACTGTCATCTCATTGTCATACCAATTGTTCATTGTTCTGAGAAGGGCACATCATAATTCATTAGCGATAATTATTCCCTGGACGCTGCCTGTACTTCGTCACCCAACTGCTTCATTAACTTGGGAGCGGGTCTCCCATTCTGGCGGCTCCAATCAATGAAGATATATTTAGAATGTACAAGTGGATGCTATTAGTTACAATATATTAACTGCCTAATTTAAAATAAAAAAGGCGATCTTTATGAAGGGCAATTAACCACTAAGTGTAATTGATAATTCATATACCTGCGATTAGGAAAGACAAATAATAAGAAAGAAATGAATGACCCACGTTATTGGAGAAGACATTGCCAGCCCCTTGAGGAGGGTTAGCTCTCGGGGCTTTGGCTGACACCCATTTCTTACGGGATCGCGCCTGTCAGAGGCAGGTTCCACAGCTCCACTAGACAATGACTTTTCCTCCCAACTTTTAGAAAATGTTCATTGTTTTGATCAAATGAGATAACATTAGCACAGCGCCTAGCACCCATCAGAAGTCACAGAAAGGTTAGCTGGAATTGTTATTATTTAAATCTGACCTAATTTTGAAAAAAATTAAAGAATGCAAGCTTTGTGTTTGTGGGTGTACATGTGAGTGTGTGTCTGTGTGTGTGTGCATGCCTGCGCATACATGTACACGTGGTACCTATCATCAGTCTTTGGAGATGTAGCAATAGATGTAGCAACAATCATAATAATTGTAATAATAATAATAACTCGTTTTATGATCTTTTGGGAATACTTCCAAATTGCTTTCTTTTTTTTTCCTCCTGAGGCAGTTGGGGTTAAGTGACTTGCCCAGGGTCACACAGCTAGGAAGTAATAAGTATTTGAGACCAGATTGAACTCAGCTCCTCCTGACTTCAGGATTAGTGCCTTATCCACTGCACCACCTTGCTGCTCTCAAATCGCTTTCTTAAATGGCTAAATGAGTCCATAGCCTCACCAACAGTGTAACAGTATACCTGTTTTCACATAGCTCTTCCAGATTTATAATTTTCATTTTTTTATTAACTTTGCCAATCTGAGAAATGTGAGGTGGTTACTTCAGAATTGTTTTAATTTATATTTCTCTAATTTTTTTAGGGCTCTTGGTAGCTTCTCTTTCTTCCTAATCAATTGAAAAATGACTCATTTTTATTTTGTTTCATATATAATATTAAAAAGGTGACCTTTATCTGAGAAATTTGCTGCAAATATTTCCCCCCATTTCCTGTTTCTCTTCTAATTTTACTTTCAATGGTTTTGCATGTGCAAAACATTTTTAATTTTACGGAATCAGAATTGTCCAATTAATTCCTGTGAAGCTCTCTAGCTCTTGTTTCATTATGGACCCTTCCACAGATTTACAGGGATGATTTGTTGATTCATCTAATATTCTAAATCATGTACCTGTTTCAACTTTATTTTGGTATTAGTGTGAAACAGGGCCTGTACCTAGTTTCTGCCAGGTTACAGTTTTCCTAACAGTTTTTGTCAGATAGTGACTTCTTGCCCCAGTAGCTGGGATCTTTAGATTGATACACTAGATTGCTGTGCTCCTTTGCATCTTTATACTGTGTGCTTATTTCAGTGATTCATCTCAATGTTTCTTGTCCAGTATCTAGTTGTTTTGATGATTATGACTTTGCAGGAGAGTTTGAGATCCTGATACCACTAAGTCTCCTTCCTTCCTACTTTTTTTTTTGTCATATTCTTTTTTGAAAATAGTACAGAGGCAGACTTCATCCTTGTCCCAGAATGAGTCCATTGGGTCCAGAATAATAACACACACACACACACACACACACACACACACACACACACACACACACACACACATATATATATATATATATATATATATATATATATATATATATATATATATGATGATAAATTAAATCAAGATTATGGAACTTCAGAATTCATATCATCTGAGAACTAGAGCAGAAAGAGACCTTAGAGGCCATCTAGTCCAACCCCCTCATTTGACAGATAAGGAAATTGAGGCTCTCTATGATTTGCCAAATGTCTCACAGCTGTGAGCAGCACTATTTATGTCAGAGAGCCTTTGTGGTGCAAGAGGAGATTGTGCAAATGTTATTTTATTGCTTAGGAAACTTAACCCTCAGTCAGCAAGCATTGATTAAATGCTTACTGTATACTAGGAACTGTGCTAAGTGCAAGGGATCCCAAGGGAGGACAGAGGAGGTCCCTGCCCTCCAAGATGGCAGAGATGAAACCCAAAGGTTTTTCAGAGCAGTGGAGGCGCTGAGTTGGACCAGGGCTTTGGAAGGCCCATCTGGTGTGCTCTGGCCAGAACTCCCTGCTGTAATTAAGTGTATATTTGCAGCTGTCCTTTATGAAAAGTGAACACAAATCCTTACAGCTTTAGTCTTCCTTCATCCAGCACTTCCCAGTTCTAAGGGCTTTTCAGAGGGATGGAGCAGGTGTCTTTCCTCTGCTCCCCTCGGTGATCCAATAAACCTGTCATTTAACTGGTTAGCATTTAACTTAGTTCCATCTGCAGAGCCTAGCACACAGTAGGCACTTAAATGTTTACTGATGGATGGATGGATGGATTCTGTGGCTGTATGGAAGATGGTTCTGGGTTCTAAGAGGAACTGGCGGTCCCGAGGTTTAAATTTCATCTCATCCTCCAAGCCATAATCACACGTGTGACATTTCCACTGGTTTTCTCTCCCCTCTGCCCAATCTCCCAACAGGATCAAGCAGTCAGGCCTGAAGCTGCGGTTCTGCACGAATGAATCCCAGAAGTCTCGGGACAAGTTTGTGGGATTACTTCAGCGTTTGGGATTTGATATCTCAGTGAATGAAATCACTTCTCCTGCCCCGGCCGCTTGCCAGATTCTGAAGGAGCGAGGTCTGCGGCCCTACCTGCTGGTTCATGACGGTAAGCCTGCTCTCTCTTCCCTGAACCTGAGGAAGTTCACTAGGAGAGGGAGGATTTATTCTGGTTGGGCCAGTTTTCAGTCCTCGGGGACATCCGGTTGTGTGGTCAGCCCATGGAAGTGTTTTATGCAGCTCCTTCTGAGACTTCCAGAAATAACACTCCTGAATGAGGCCCAACAGGCTCTGCCTTGGGATTGTGGCTGCCCAGAGGAATGTCTCCATATTTTAAGTCTTTCTGTCAACTTATCTGTCCATCCAACTTTGTCTCGTCTCCCCATCCATCCTTCTCTCAATCTATCCATCAATTGTTTATTATCTACTCTTCCATCCAAAGTTCACAGGGATTTCCTGATCCCCTCCAGTAATAAGTTTGAGGAATTGTAGAGACACATAAACATTCTCCCTTTTCTTACTAGCTGGTTGAGTCTGACATTTAACCCCTGTTTATTCTAATAATGACAGTCTCTTCCTCATATGTGAGGAATCAGGCAAGGCAGTGACTGTAAAGCACTTAGCACATAGTAGGTGCTGTGTGACTTGGTTATTGCTGATGGTAATCATAGACTGAAGTAAAGAGGAGGCTAGGCTTACATGCTTGGTTTCCACCATTGATTCAATTTGGTTGAGCAAACACTTGATCAAAGTCGAGGAGGCTCATAGGGTCCTAGAAGTGGTGGGGAAGGAAGGGGAAGAGCAGAAAACAAGCATTTATATAGCTTCAGCCTATTTTTTAAGCAATTGTTTTCTCCTTTGATTCTCACAATAACCCTGCAAGATAGCTGTGTTATTATCTCCATTTTGTAGATAGAGAGATTAAGTGACTTATCCAGGTCATGCAATATCTCAACTCAGGCCTTCCTAACTCCGGGCCTAGAGCTCTACCCTCTTCCTGCATGCTCTCTCTGGAGGCAGCTGGGTTGAAGGGACCTCAGTGGCCCCTCCTCCTCTTCCCACATTTGACATATGAGAAAACAAAAACTCAGGGTCTTACAAGTGAATGATGATCAGGGAAAAGCTTTGAATTCAGGTCCTTTGGCTCCCAAATTAATGTTCCTTCTATTATATCTGGAATTGGAAGGTGATTTAGGAAAAGCACACTAGTTAATCAAAAAAGAAAGATAATTCTCTGTAGAAAATTAAGAAAAAATAGTTCTGTTGAGTTGCATTATCCCACGCCCATTCTCTGGGAGGATAAAGAGGGCAGCTCTGGAGGAAAAAGGGAGTTGTTTCTGGACCAGACTTGAGGCTGCTCTCTGCAGGACGGGAAGTCGGGAAGTCAGGAAGTTGGCTCTGAGAGATTTGAGTTGACACAGCAGATCTCCTCCCAGAGAGTAGACAGCACGTTACATCCCCCCAATCATGGGAGGCCATTTTTTGGTCACTAGATATTATTGGGTTTCTTGAGAGCCCTTGCTCTCAGCAATAAGCACTGGTTGAATATGGTTCCCTAAGGAAAAGAAGAGTTGATTTATCAAAAAGAAAAAGGGGAAGGTTGTACAGTTCTGTTCTCTAAGTGTGATGTAATAAGAACGATAAGTAAACTAATGCAATAATAATTAATGTGTGTTTAATAAAGTGTGTCTCTTTGCCTGCTATCTTACAGTTATTAGTCCCACTGGTGATTGGAGCACCAGGTAGAGCATTCCCCCAAATAAATAATATAAGCTCCTGACCACTCCAGTCATTCATATTTTACACTAAACACTGAGTATATGTGTGTGAGAGAGAAGCCAGTGGCCCTTTCTCATCCCAGGGATGGAGGAGGGTTCATTTTCATACAGAGTGCTTTGCCAGTGACCTTTGGTTTTTCAGGGTCGATTGATCCACTGTAAATTTTGGTTGGGAGCCAGCCTTAGCTTCAGCGGCAGATGTCAGTGACTCAGCCCTTTTGGACTGTTGGAAGCTCATGAAGAGGCCCCGGATCTCAGGCCGGACCTTGGCTGTCCCCAGTCAGAAGGTGGTCCTTTTGTCAATGAGTTGTGTGAAAAGATGTTCTTAGAGTTCAGAGAAAACGCCTTTTCCCCCAAGTAACTCAGTTTCCTAAAAAGGAATCTTGGAAGCCTAGTTCTAGGACTGGAAGGGAATTCAGAGGTTCTCTAGTCCAATACCTTCATTTTACAGATCAGGAAACTGAGGCCCAGAGAGGGGAAACTACTTGTCTAAGGCCAGTATATAGGCTCATAGCTTTAGACGAAGGAGAGATCTGAGAGTCCATTTCCGGTTTTTACAGGAGACTCTGAGGTTCTAGATAGTGTCGCCATCTTTATGTTTTCAGAGAAACTCTTAGCTTCTAGAATAGGCAGGAGCAAACCTAGTGACGAGGAAGTGGTATTAGAAACTGGCTTTTAGTGTTTTGTTTCTAACCACAAAAGACTAAATATAACCCCAGCATATATACCAAGCTGAAGGATTTGGGGGAGATTGGGACCCTTTATTTTCACCACTGTTCCCACTGGAAATGGGGAAAACCCAGTCATGAGACAAGCAAGAGATTTGGCCACGTTGATGGGTTGGCCATGCCAGGCTGGAGGCTTTTTGGATTTCTAGGCCAAGAATCCTCAGTCATATTGGGAGATCGGTAGAGAATCAGGAAATGATTCTTCTTTCTTAGCTTCAATGACTCTGGGAACCTGGTTTCTCTACCTACAAAAATGGCCTTACTTGTGTGAGGCAATGGCTCCAAAAGCCCTAGAATGGATGAATACCCTGAAAAAAACGGTATTTTCATTTAGATTTTCATCCGGCCGCCAGCTCTCTGAATGCTCACGGCACTCCAGAACGCTCAAGGCCTTTCCAAATCTGCACTCTGTCACTCAGGCCGTGGCTTTGGTTTCAGCAGCACGTTGTTGTCTGCCCAACTTGCTGATAGAAACATGAAAAAGCGCAGCTCTCTGGGGGCTCCGCTGGAGACCCCTCCCCCACGGCCACAGACCCAGTCCCGGCTCCCTGGACGTGCTCCCTGACCCAGCTCTGACTAACCATGTCCTTGTCTGATCTCTTCATCTTTTCCCAGGATAGCTTGGGGTCTTTGCTGACATCCCCCTGGATTGTGTTCCCAGTGATGGCCTGACGGCTCAGTCAGGGTAATCCCAAGGGGGGGCGGGGTCAGGCTAGCACCGCCATGGCCGCTTCCTTCTCCAGGCATGCCCTGAGCACCCCTTCAGTAAGACAAGCTGGCTGCCCTGTGTGTCAGAGCCTTTGTGCGGGTCGGGCAGTTCTGGGCAGATGACTCCAGCTCCCCACCATCTTCCCAAAGGCCCCGGCACTGGCTCGGTCTCCCCACTTCCAGGTTTTTTCAGTCCTTTAGAATGCCGTTCAGGGTCAGCAAGGGCAGCTCCCTTACTATCTCCCCACTCCCATTGGGCAGCAGCTGGGAGCCATTTTCTCCTGATCTTTCTTGGGCCCAAAATCTTTCTGTCCAACTCAGGACCAGAAGCTCCCTGGGACCTTGTCTGGTGGCTGCCATCGTTGTCCTAGCCAGCCTGCACGGCAGCAAGCCACGCCCTGTGCCAGAGCGCCCTCTCCCTGCTCCCCAGGGCTCCCCCTGGGACTCCTCCCTGCTTGTCTGTGCCCTGTGTCGGCTCCCCCATTAGAATGGAAGCCTTCTGAGGGTGGGACTGGGATCGTGTCTCCATGGCAGCTCAGTCCTGGCCCGTGCTTAGTCAGCGCTTCTTGACTGGCCAGTGACCCGTCCTTTCCTGTCCTCTTATTTTCCCTGGATAAATCTCTTCTCCCTGAAGATCCATCCGTCCTCATCCGCAGGAGCTTTGCTCACCAACCTGAGCTCACGCTGACCTTTAATACTTTGGATGCTCCTCTAACTCTTCTAAAAATTATTTTTGCATTCGCTTTTTTGCATTTAGAACATTTTTGAGTTTCAAATGTTCCCCCTCCCTCAGCTCCTCCCCCACACGCATTGCGGCCCGGTGGTTAGCGAGCTAGGCTTGGAGGAGGCAGGAAGAGCTGGGTCTCACTTTGGATCCTGACTGGCTCTGCGACCCGGGCAGTCACTAAACCGGACCGAGCCTTTTCTCATTGGTAAAAGGGCCGTCGTAACAATCTCTTATAACACAGAGGGGATAATGGCCGCCAGGGCTCAAGTGGTCAGGCCTAGGGATTCCCTCTCACGATCACAGGCCCCGTGAGTCAGCGAGGGCGCTATCTCTTCCCTGGCTCTTGCAGGAGCTGTTGGGCAGTGACCACTAGGAGTCACCGTCCCCTGCAGGGGCAGCCCCCCGCGCCACATGCAGACTCCTTTCCGGCTGCTTGTCTGTGGTCCGGCTTTGCTTTTTGGACAGCGCCTGAGAGCCCTGGGAAGAGGCCACAAGGGGAGCTGGCGACGGCTAGCCTTAGCCGCTCCTTATCCAGACCGGCCCCTCTTCTCTGCTTCCAGATGTCCGCTCTGAATTCGAGGGGATGGACACCTCGGACCCCAATTGCGTCGTCATCGGAGATGCCGGGGACGGCTTTTCTTACCAGAGTATGAACGAGGCGTTCCGGGTCCTCATCAGTCTGGAAAATCCGGTCCTTCTGTCCCTGGGAAAAGGGTAAGTTGTCCCAAGGTGTCTCTAAGAGCTATGAGGGTGAGGCAGCCAATAGACCTCGGGGCCAGGAACGGCCAGGTTCAGCCCCCGCTTCTGACCCAGACGGGCTGTGTGACCCCTGGTGCTTCCGTCACACCCCCAGGCTTAGGGAATGAGGATTTTTGTCTTTCTGTGTGTCCGGAGCCTGGCCTCAAGTCAGCACCAGTGGGGCTTCCTGAACGCCACTGACTGATGGCCGCAGATGGCCTCCAAGCCTGAACGAGCAGGGTCTCAGTGGACCGCGGAGTTTGGCCAAGGACCAGCCTGTGTCTGGAGCGGCCGGCCTCGCCTAGGAATTTCCTGATTTCTGGAAAACCAGTTACTGTCACCAGGGAGGGGATGGGTCTTGGGGGGAGTACCGGGCGGTAGAAGCTGGAGTCACAAAGGGGACCTGAACCTCCTTCCATGCTACTCAGAGTCTCAGAACACCGGCTTCTTCTTGTATACTCCTGGGACAGGGAGCTCATTACGGGCAGCCTCTTCCACACTCCTAGTCTTCAGGAAGTATAGTGTACTGAGGTTGACCTCCCCGGAGCTTTCCCCCACTGGATCTGCTTAGTAGAAAATGCAATCAGAGTTTAACGTGCCTGGAGGACCTAGTGGCAGAGTCTCCGCTTCGGGGGGGGGGGGGGGGGGGCCCAAAGCCAGCCATTTCTCATCGAGAGGTTCCTCTCCCCAAGTACTGAAAGCCCTCGATGGCGTGGCTAACCATCCGGAGTGGTGAGAGGCCTAAAGGGAGGGGGAGTCAAAGGGGGTCTGGAGAAGCAGGCGCAAGGCCAGCTCACCCCTTCTTGGCTGTGGGCAAAGCTCTTGGGTGATGGGGATGATGGTGGTGATGATGGTGATGGTGATCCGGGTCAGTTTACATTTAAAAAGCTCTCGAGGCTTTCAAGCATTGCTCAGATCTTATTTGATCTGTCTGAGTCTCAGTTTCCTCCTTTGTCACATCAGCGAAGGATGATGGGGGAAGTGTTTACAAGAGTTTCCGTGCTCTCCCATGTAATTCTGGGGCCGTCCTCGTTAAAACAAAGGCGGACCGGCCTGCGTGTTTTACCCGTGTTCTATTTGGCCTTCGCTCTCTGCTCTCCTCTCATCATAAAGTCAGGGAGATGTGGGGAGTTTCTGAGGATGCAGCTGCCCCTAGAGGCCGTGGTCATGGGGGTGCGTCTTCAGGTCCAGAACACCTGGTTTCTACCTCTTTCTAAACACTGGCTTTGTGATCCTGAGCAGCCAACCTCCACTTGCCTTGGTTTCTTCATCTGTAAAATGGGGATCATAATAGCCTTGTAGGATTGTGGTGAGGATCGAATGAGATAACATTGCAAAGCACTTTGCAAACATTTGGCTCTAGTATTATTGTTATGATTAAGAGTGCTTCTCCCCGATCGAGGGTTAAATATTGATCGGAAGTTACCTTTGCCTCCTGGGTGCTCCAAACCGGGGAAGGGAAGCGGATCAGAGATACTGGGCCGCTGTTGGGCCCCGCCTGGCCACCAGTCCTTGCCCATGTGGCCCCTGGGCTGGCCAGGCCGCCCTCCCTCCAGCACACGCGGCTCCCTGGCACATCAGCTCCTGCCTCCTGCAGAGAGTGATTTACATTTAGCATCTGTTTGGGGCTGAGAGGGGGAATTGGCTTTGTAATTTCCTCTGTCACGCCACTGTCAGAAAATTAAGCTGTTTACGCCATAGACCATAGAAGGTTAATGGCTGTTTGGGGAAAGGTCAAGTGGTCATTTTAGAAAGAGGCCATGCTGTATAATCGGAAACGGCAGCAGAATAAAGCAGAAAATCACTTCTGACTGCTCCCAGCCCCCTCGGTTGCCATGGATGGGCGGACAGACTGGCAGACAGGCAGATGGACAGGCAGACAAGAAAACAGGAAGGCAGTTGGATGGACAGGCAGACAGGTGGACAGACAGGCAGACAGGCCCATGGATGGGTGGACGGGGGGATGGACAGGCAGACAGGCCCGTGGATGGGGGGATGGACAGGCAGACAGGTGGATAGACAGGCAGACAGGCCCATGGAAGGGTGGATGGAGGGATGGACAGGTAGACTGGTGGATAAACAGACAGGCCCATGGACACATAGACAAGGGGGTGGACAGTCAGACAGATGGACAGGTGGACAAACAGATGGATGGATAGGCAGACAGGGGACAGACAGATGGATTGACAGCCAGACAAGTGGGAAGACGAGATGGGCACACAATAAACAGATGGACAGGCAGGCCTGCAAAAATAAATGGAAATACTTTTATTTACTTTGTATTGGAAAATATTTCTGTGCACATTTGACCTCAAGATAGTTTCATGTCTTCAAATAACTAAAAAATCAAGAGAAACCCCAGGAGGTAAAAATAAGCACCTCCCAGCAGCTTCTGGATTTCAGTGAAAACATCAATATTGAAATGAATTTGGGGAGAGCCATGGCAAGGGAGACTTGATTTAGCATTTATTCCCCAGTAGAGTGGGGCTCCTGCCCCCGAGTCCTGCTGCCAGGGTTGCTGAGGCATGGTGGATAAACTCATTCATTTGGGATGGAGAAACGCTTTCCCTGTTCCCTCTGAAGCAGAAGCTACCTTTTGTCTTTGAGCAGTGGGGATGGGCCTCAGGAGAGCGGGTGCAGGCCTTCCCCACTGCCCACCAAGCTTCTCTGCTCAGCACAGGCAGGGCTGCCAGAGGCCTCATGGACCTGGAGTTGGGGGAGGTGCCCTTTCTCCACCACCCCTGACCGCTCCTCCAGCTCCTGCTCATAGAACTCTTTAGGGGGACCCTAGCAGGTACCAATGTGGGCACCATTTTTATTGAGGAATTTTTCCTTCCCTGTACAGAATGTTTCCTCCCTGCAGCCTCCCCCAAGGCTGGGAGAGCTGCCCTCTGGGGCCAGGCTGAATGCTGCTAATCCCTTTCCCCTTGACAGCCTTTGTTGGCAACCATCATCTTGCCCCCTCCCGCCTTAGAGCCTGACCCAGCCTGCCTTTCTCCCATCCTTATGGGACTTTACTCCCTCATACACTCTCTGATCAGCTTCTCTTCCTTCACATCATGTCACGCCCCATTGCCGTGGTTTTGCCCTGCTGGTCCTCATGCCTGGAATGCATTCCCTGCCTGCCTTCATCTTGGAGAATCCCTTTCTTCTTTAACACTCAATTTGGGCTCCTCCCACCAAAGCTTTTCCTGACCCCCAGCTGCTAGTGCTGCCTTCCCAGAATACCCTACTAGTTTTGTGTATGTTTTTTATTCATTATTTATGTTGTAGATATTTTTATATGATCAGTGTTTGGTACATAGTAGGTGCTTAATAAATGCTCATTGACTGGCATAGTAGGTGCTTAATAAATATTTCTTGGTTGAAAAACTATCTCAGGTTCTTGTAGCAGATTGTTCTATAGCATGAGTCTGGAGTCCCAAGAAAGACATTTTACAAACACCTGCTGCGTATAGATTGAGAGTCTATTTGGAACACTGACTCTGTTCCGGGGAGCTCACAGTCTGGTGAAAGTCATGAGAAATAGCCTCCCATTTTCCCAGCATGTCTGGGTCTTCAGTGTCCTCTGTTCTCTCTTGCTGTCCCCCTCTGGCCTTACTGAGCCCTGATTCTGACCCACTCTCCCCTTCTGCCTTTTCTATTCCTTCGCCATGCCGAACATGCTCAGGAGTACAGAGCTTACCTTCTAAGAGGGCTGTGGTCAGGCTGTCTCCCCCAGCCTCAGCCCATCTATACAGAGGCCTGTGGAACACTTCACTGGGGGCCACTTGGAAGCATCCCAAGGGTCCCACATTCCAAATTGTCCTTATTTTCCCACCCAGATTTTCACCCCTTCCAAGCTTTCCTGTTTCTCCTGAAGGAGACAGTGTTCTTCCAGCCTTTGGCATTATCCTGGTCACTTTCCCTCATCCACATATGAGGTTCATGGCTAAATTATACCCTTTCTTCAACTCCACATCCCTCCTTCTGACTCCTCCTACTCCCTCTTGGTTTAGCCTCTCCCTGCTTCAAACATCTTCCACTTCTGCCCGTCCTCCACTTGGCTGTCAGAGGAATGTGCACTGAGAAGTCTCACGTGGACGCTCCTAAGTGCAGACAACGCCAGGATTCCCTGCTTCCTCTAGGACAAAATAGAAATTTCTCTTTCATTCTGAAAGCCCTTCTCCCCAGTCTACCTTCCCAGGCTTATTGGACCTAACAGGCCTCCTGCACTCTGAGCCAGCCAACTGGCCTCTCTTCCTCACTCAACCTTCTTCCTTCTCTTTTATGGAATCTCTTCTTTCCTTTAAATACCCCCTCTCAGGCAATAACTTTCTAAGATTATCCTCAGATGCTAGGATTAATCCATGACCTTTTTTTTTAAAGCACAATTTTGTATGTATTTGTATTTATTTACATAACATTGAAGTTGTAGTATACTGTCTCCCTCTTTTATCTCTAGCCTAGCACCAAAGTAGATCCATAATAAATGCCTGATTGATTGTTTGAAGCAGAAAGCTGTCTTCCCAAAGGACTTTGGATAGTTCCAATTCCTCAAATCAAACTGAAATCTGCCCCTGCATTTTCTACTTTCTGAAGCCAAGCAGAAAATGTCTAATCAACCAACAATCAGTAGGCACTTATTAAATCCCTACTATGTGCCAGACACTGTGTTAAGTGCGGGAGACACAAAAGGAGGCAAAAGACGGTCACTGCCCTCAAGGAGCTTACACTTTAATGGGAGGGGGTCTTCATGAAACAGGCAGGAGACTGGTGTCGCTGGATCTAGGAGTGTTGCTTGGGTTACTTCGATGTAAGAAGACTGGAAAGGTTGGGTCATGTAGGAAGTGCTTTGAATACCATGGAAAGAATTTCATATTTGATCCTGGAGGTACCATGGAGCCACTGGTGTTTATTGACATGATCAAATCTGTGTTTTAGGAAAATCACTTTAGTGGCTGAATGGAACACAGACTATTGTGGGGAGAGACTTCAAGCAGGCAGACTCACCCGCAGCTGTTGCAATAGTCCAGATGTGCCATGATGAGGGAACAGTGTCAAAGGAGAGAAGGGGGCCTGCAGGAGAGATGCAGCAGAGGTGAAATCTAGGAGAGACTGCAAAGGTGAAATTGACCAGAGATGCAGCAGAGGTGAAATCTAGGAGAGACTGCAAAGGTGAAATTGACCAGAGATGCAGCAGAGATGAAATCTAGGAGAGACTGCAAAGGTGAAATTGACCAGAGATGCAGCAAAGATGAAATCTAAGAGAGACTACAAAGGTGAAATTGACTAGACATACCGTAGAGGTGAAATTTATGAGATACCATAAAGATAAAATTGACAAGAGGTGCTGCAAAGGTGAAATTGACCAGAGATGTAGCAGAGGTGAAATCTAGGAGAGAGATTGCAGAGGTGAAATTGACCAGAGATGCAGCAGAAGTGAAATCTAGGAGAGACACACACACACACACACACACACACACACACACACACACACACACACACACACACACACACACGCAAAGGTGAAATTGACTAGACATATAGTAGAGGTGAAATTTATGAGAGATACCATAAAGATGAAATTGACAAGAAGTGCTGCAAAGGAGGGGGTGAAGTCTACAAGGAATACTACAGAGGTGAAATTGATAAGAGTTGCTGCAGAGGTGAAATCTGGGAGATACTGAAAAGGTGAAATTGACCAGAGATGCTACAGAGGTGAAATCTACAAGAGATATGGCAGAGGTGACATTGACAAAATGTTACAAAGGTGGACTGACAGACCTTGACACCATATTTGATATAGGGAATGAGAGATAGTGAGCCATCCAGGATGACCCTTGGGATGTGAGCCTGAGGGACTGGAAGGATTTTGTTACTCTCTGCAGTAATATGAGGAGGAGGTGAGGCAGGTTTAGGGGGAAAGAGAAGAGTTTAGTTTTGGCCACACTGATTAAGATCTGTAGGTCGTCCAGTTGGAGATGTCTGAAAAGCAGCTGAGAGATTGGAGCGAGAGAGGTGGATACATCAGCATGGAAACTAAATACACTAAATCCATGGGAGCCGATGAGATCACCAGGTGAAGCAGCCTAGAGGGAGAAAGGGCCCAGGAGAGAGCAGTGGGGTACGGTTAGAGGGTATGATCCGGAGGAGGATCCAACAAGGAGATGGAGAGGGAAAGTCCGTGGACAGAGGGAGCCCTGTTCCACATCATGCTCCTGATCTTTCAAGATGGGATCGTTCTAGCTCCCCTCCTCCCTTTGTTCTGTAGGCTAAGCATCCTTCGGTCCTTCAGCTGCTCTTCCTTGGCACATAGAGTCTTTAGTGCATTCCATCGTCCCAGTAGCAGCTCTTTTGATTCCTTGTCCTCTGGGAGTGTCCCATTGGGAAGGGGCTAGTTGATGTCCAGCCTATGATGGCGCATGCATTATTGTCTCTACTTTTCACAAGAAGATACTGAGGCTCAGGGAAGTTAGCTTCCTTCCTCTTGTTACAACCACAGCTGGTGAATGGTAGATCGGGCCTGGGACTCAGCGCGCTCTCCACTCTCCCACATGGCTGGTGAGGGGAAAGCTGCCTTCAGTTGTGTTGTCTTTAGTTATGCAGAAAGATAATTCCTGGGTGAGCGGGTCTAGACCAGCCCTTTAAATAATCAGGCAGACCTGATCAGCCTCGACAGAGAGCAGGGAGGCTGGTGTTCTATCCTCACCCAGTTCAACTTGTCTGTCACTCGCCCTATTAAAAAGCCTGGTCTCCACATACATATTTATTACTGTCCTTTAAAATTCAAAGGCCACAGGATGATGTTTATTGATGTGACTGATCTTCCAGCAGCTTTAATAATATTGAAAGTCAGCTCTCCCTTCTTTTGTTTATGCCTCAAAATTCCAACTACTCTTGCCCCTGTGGCAACACAATGGGGAAGTTACTTTTCCCAGCCTCCTTGTTTAGACGGTTTTACCCAGTTTTCATTCTCCTGAGAACCTGTCATTTCATGATATGCAGCCCACCCCCCACTTTGCTGGGAGATTATTGATTTTGAAAAGTATGATTTTGGCAGCTGGAGGAGCTCGGGATCTCTGAGAATGCTTAGTTTCATCTCAGGGGCCTCCCGGCCGGCTCTGGGCCTGGCTTGCATGCCCCTATTCCCCATGTACGGGCCAAGATTCTAACTCATCTGGGTGCCCACTTAGCCGCAGCCCCATCTGGGCATCAGTCACCCTCGATCTGCTGGACTTGGCCCTTGCAGATGGCGAGGCCGGCCTCTTCGAGGGGCCACAAGTCTTGCGGAAGAGACTCCATGGCGAGGAGGGCCAGATGGAGAAATCGTGGTTGCCCTGAAGTGAATGGAGCTCGGGGATCCCTTTGTACCCTGAGCTTGCCATGGCTCTTGCATTGGGCCATGATTCTGCCGCTTGCTGGGTGATGGACAGTGACCCTCTCGCCTGAGCAGGTGGCTCACAGTGCTGGGGAGGTCATCCCGGCAAAGGCAGAATTAATGAACATGTCTTAAAGGAAGGCCCTCAAGGACCAGCCTGTCACCCTCTCCAGTGAGTTAGGGGGAAAGGAATAAGTTGTCTCCCTATAAAAACAACTGGTGCCCAAGAAACTTGGGCCACAGTTTGACCTCTGGCTAATAGGAAATGTGGCAGGTTGCTGTGGAACTAATGGAGTTTTCTTTCTCGAGCAGCCATTAGGGGTTAATTATTAGCAATTAGGGGTGAGCCACAGAAGCTTTGAACCTACTGTCCTTTCCCAGAAGCCTTAATCGTCCTCTGCCACTGTATCAGCGACTGGAAACCATCTGCCCGCTTTGATCTCCAGGTTAATCATTGAGGTGCCTACACGGGGCTCCCTGTGGGGGGCTGCTCTCGCTGATTCCCCATAACCCCCTGAGCTGTGAGTCTCCGTCTGCTCTTCCAGGGATCTCACTGAGCAGTGCACTTCTGTCAGAGATCAAGCCTTTGTCTTTCCCTTTTCTCCATCCCATTCGTGGGGGCCCTTTAGCCACCAAAACCTGGGGCCCTTATGGAATGGGGAGGGGGCATCTCTGCTGCCAGTGCCTAGCTCACTTAGCACATCATACAATATCAGAGCCGGTGAGTCCCGGCCCTCATTGGACGGAGGGAGGACTGAGGTCCGGAGTGAGGACGGTGCTTGAACCAGGACACCCATAAGTTTGGTGGAGGTTTCCCGGCCTCCTCCCAGGCCAGGGCTCCTTGCCCGAGGGTTGGGGCTCTGAGAAATGTGGTGGTCTGCCCTCTCACCCTTCTGAGGTCGTCTGGTCCGGTCCTCACGGACAGGAGAGGCTCAAGGGAGCTGTCAGTGTGTCCCAGAAGTAGACCCGTCCCCGCCTCCCGCCTCTGCTGCCAGAAGGACTTCGGGTCAGTTCTGTGGCCGGCCTGGCTCTCAGTTTCTTCATCTGTCAGATGAGACGGTAGTCTCGATTCCCTCTGAGCTCCCTCCAGCTTTAGGCCGAGGGGGCTCCGGTTGTAACAGCGCTGTCGCTTCTGTTTCCAGGCGCTACTACAAAGAGACTGACGGCCTGATGCTCGATGTGGGCCCCTACATGAGGGCGCTGGAGGTAGGAGAACCCCCCCCCCCCGCCCTGGGCTCCCCTTGGCCCGGGGATCGCTCCCACCCTCATCCCCATCGCAGTAATGGCCATGATGATGCTCTCAGCGACAGGGCCGGCTTGTAAAGTGCTTTAGTTATTCTCTCGTGGGACCCTCGTGGCAGCCCTGGGAAGTGAGAGCTGGTCACGGGGGAAACTGAGGCTTCCCGGCTCTACCCCTGCTGGTCGCCGGGCTGCCCCTAAAACGAAGCCATTTGTGTCCAAAGTTGTTTTACCAGCTCATTGAATCCAAAGAGCTGCTGCCCCCCCTCCCCCCATCTGACTTAGGAGGAGCCGGGGTGTGTGTGTCTTTTTTTATCTCTGTCTCTCTGTCTCTCTTTCTCTGTCTCTCTGTCTCTGTCTCTGTGTCTCTGTCTCTCTCTGGCCCTGTCTCTGCCCTCTCCCCTTCATCCACGGCAGCCCTGGAAGGTCCCGGGCCTCTGGTTCCTCAGGCAGGTCCCGGGCCTCCCCCCGGGCCTCGTCTCTCCGGCCTGGAGCCTCCTCGGCCTCCGCAGCCTCCCCCGTTCTGTTTCCTCCCCAGTACGCCTGCGACATCCAAGCCGAGGTGGTGGGAAAGCCAGCCCCCGAGTTCTTCCAGGCCGCCTTGAAGGAGATGGGCGCGGAGGCCCACGAGGTGAGTGCCCCCGGGTCCCGCCCCCTCCCCACCCCGCTGGTCCCGCCCAGTGCCACCTGGGCTCTTTTCTCCGCAGCTTCCTCGCTGGGCAGGTCTCGGAGGACCCGCAGGGTCAGGCAGCCTTACCTGAGCCGGGCAGGGCCTGGGGGGCCGTGCCCTTCTGGTGGGCACGAGGAGATGTGGGCATGGCAGGAATCTGGGCGCTCGGGGCCGGCCCTGCGTGTGCCCATCCCCCTGAGGAGCTAATAGGGAGGTGAGTGTGGGAGTTGGCCAGGAGCTCTTTGTGACCCACAGAGGTCCGGCCCATTTTACAGATGAGGAAACTGAGCCAGACAGTGAAGTGACTTGGCCAGGGTCACCCAGTCCCTGTAGGAGGTTAGTCCTGAATCCACTTTTTTCTGGCTCCAGGCCTGGCACTCCGAGCACTGTGGCGCCACCTGGTGGTCCTACAGGGCCTGGCCGTCACTTAGTTCTTAGAATCTCCCCCTCTCTTCTTCCCTCCCCTCCTGTCTCTCTGTCTCTGTCCCTCTCTGGGTGCTCCCGCTCCCTTACGTTCTCTGTCCCTCCTCCCCTCGCCCCCCCCCCCCCGGGGGCCCAGGCAGTCGGAGCCGCAGAGTTCACCACGGGTTTAGAGACAGGAGCAGCCTTTACAAGCACCCAGAGGAGTCAGACCAGTCCCGCAGGCAAAGGGGCCTCGAGCTCGTGCGGCCCCCGGGATGTGCTCCCCCCAGTCAGGCCGGAGCTGGGGCTCCTCCCGCCGCAGGTTCTCACCTCTGCTGGGGCTCCCAGAGGCTCCTCCCCCACTGTGCTCCCCCGTGGAGGGGGCGGGAGTGCTCCCCGGGTAGCTGGGTGTACAGCAGGGAAGAGTGACTTGAGTGATGGATTTCGGAGAGAAGCTTCCCTGGAAGTCGGGGCAGGCCGGGCACACGCTCCGGTGCTTCTGGGCCGGCCACGCTTTGGCTCTCGTGCCCCCGGGTGGGGGGCGCAGCTTGGTCTGGATTTTCCGCATTTGGGGAGATTTTATTTTCTGTGAGTTGGGGGGTGTAATCCTGCCCCTGACAGGGCCCCCCCTCACCTGCTGGGTGGAAGGAGCGCCTCCCTGGGGATCACGTGCCCCGGGCCAGGCCCCTGTCCTGGGTTACTTTTCTCCCAGGCCCACGGGGGCTTGTCCTTGGGATTCCGGTTCATCGCTGAGTCCCTTCCACTGACTACAAGAGGATGGGGGGACGGTTTCTCGTTGGGAATCCATCCCTCCACTGGTGCAAGCTGCGACTGATCTTGGACAGAATCTTCTCTCCCAAGTTCCTAATGCTGGTCTGGGGCACTCCCAGAAGAGGGCACTCGGCCCTGAGATGCCCGTCAGTCACTCCCCTGCAGCTGGCGGCTCCCGGGGGCTCGCTCCGGGCAGGGGGTCCGGCTCCGGGCGGGAGGCTTGCCCACTCTGCCCGCTGCCTTTCACTGGTGGGCAGCGAGTGTTTGGGCCCGACCCAAACTTTCAGGCCAAGCGCCATTTAAAAAGCTGGTTAGAGAAATGGAAACGGCTCCGGGCCGGGGGGCCGTGCTGGGCGAGGAGCAGCCGGCCCAGATCCAGGCCTGGGGAGTGAACAAAGGGGCGCCCGCGTTTGGGGGCGTCCGTGGGCACCGGGGGCCTGTTCTCCCCGGGCACCCGGGCATTCTCTGCAGGTACCGGGCCCGTTCTCGGCGGGCGGTGACCTCTGGGTTTTATGCGCCCGCCTCTCTCCTCGCCAGATTGCAGTCAGAGAGGAAGTTAAACCTGGCTTTGACAGGTAGGGTTTTTTATTTCCCTTGACAGCCCACCTCTTGACCTCTATCTTCTTGCCAATGATTTTTTAAATCCTAAATGATTTGGGAATAATTGCTCCTCCGTCAGTGATTATCGTCCTTCACCGATAGTAAATCTGGGAGCTCCCGGGGGGCCGGGCTCCATCTTGGTATGCGTCCGCCACAAGCTGGCGCCGACAGGCATCATTGATCATGTGCGGCCGCACTCCCCCCCCCCGCACCGGCCCAGCCGATGTAAAACACGCACGTGGGGGAGCAGCCTCCCGGGCTAACGGCCCCCTTTGTTTAGACGCCTCCTTTAGAAGGACGGCCTCGGCCCCCGGGACTCCTCGGCAACAACCCCGCCACGGGGTCTCGGTCACTGACCCTCCCGCCATCCCTGGGGAGAAAGGGGTGAATGGTGTTCTTCCCCATCGCTCGGGGGCTCAAGAGAGGGGGTGGCCCTGGTGTGGGCAGCGAGCTCCTGCGGCCTCTCCCCGCCAGCCAGGCAGGAAGGGTGCTCTCCGCCAGCAGTGAGTCCGTCGGGGGCAGGCCCTGCTTTAGGCCCTGAGGAGGGACACCCCAGGCCAGAGCACGGGGAGCCCGGGCTCACGTGGGAGACAGCGGGAAACACATGTTACACGCGGGAGGAACCGGAGGCCACATGGAGGGGCCGGGAGGCTCCGAGGGAAGGGCCTGTGGCAGGGAAATTTTGTCCGGATCTTCCATGAAGCCTCTTCTGATTTCCCGGAGAAGGGTCATCGGCAAGAAGGCAGGATTGCAGGATTTTCTTAAAGACACTCCCTTTTTTAACCCCTGTCCCCGGGGATTTCTGGGGTAGAACTGGAATCAGAAAGGGTGCCCCCAGCGGCCCCGTGTGGGCTGCTAGCTTCGGGCCTCTCCCCGGCCCTGGGGGACACTGAGAGTCGCCCTTCCCCAGAACTGGCTGCGGCTCCACGGAGGGACAGCGCCCAGCCTGCTTCCCAGTGGAGCCTCGGCCCGGAATGGACGTCCGTCTGCTCATGAGGCGGGCCCAGAGTGGAACGGAGAAGCAAGGTGGCGGGCAGAGCTCGGCAAGCGGGAGCCTGCCACCATCAAGCGCCAGCTGCTCCTCAGGCAGAATCCCATTGGCCAGACCCCGACTTTGGGCATCTGCGAGGGCCGTGGAATGCCCCCAGCCCCAAAGCTCGCTCGCTGTGGCCGGGGCTCCGGAAGGCGTCCGAGAGACGTCGGCTCCCCAGCAGGAACGAGCTCTCTCCCGTAGAGGAGTGCGATCTGTGAGTCGTGGGGGAATGAAAGTGTTTGGGGGGCTGGCGGTGTGCTAAGGACTGGACGTCAGAAACAGAAACAGCCCGGGGTCTCCGGGGACTCTCAGTCTGCCCGGGGAGGGCATCCCCCTCCAGTGTGCTGTGTTCCAAGGTGGCGGCAGCAGGGCCGAGGGCAAGGCCCGGAGGCCTCAGGTTGTGTGAGAGGTCTCTGATGGAGCAGCCCACCACCAGGGGCAAGGGCCAGGATGGCAGGGAGGTTCTGGGTCCTCCAAGTGTGGAAATGGGGGTTCAGTGTCTGGGCAGGAGGAGAGGAAGTTTGGGAGGGAAGAAGCACCCTGCCTCCTGTCTGAGGTCCTTCAGGTACCCCCAGAGAAGTGGGGATGGCCAACGGGGGGGAGCTGAGCAGTCCCTCTCATGCATTATTAGTGGGGGCCCCAGGGAACAGGCAGAGATCCCGCTCTGATTCCCCGAGGGGGGTTTGTGGGCAGATGTGGACGTGAGTTGCCCGGCATGAGAAAGTTTGGATGGGGTGCGACGGGCACCTGTGAGTGCCCACAGTGTTCCAGAACCACATCTGGACCAGAAGGTGCTGCAGAGGCCCAGAGGGAGGAGGCCTGGCTGCCTGGGTGCCCAGGAGACATCCCCCTGAAGCTTCGTGCCTGCCATTTTCTGGGCACCAGGGAGCCCCTTGGCTGTAAGCTCCATCGCCTCATCGTGTTCCCCTATTCAGATGGTGACCCCTCACCAAGGGTCGCCAGAGTCTGTCCTGAAGCCTTGTCACCTTGTCACAGAGGAGGAGGGGCCAGGCACTCCTTCCTAGAGTCCAACAGCCTCGTCCGGGACTCCCAGACCACTTCCTTAGGCACGCAGCCTAGACCTTCCAGGACCTTCAGCTCATAAGGCTGTTCTCTCCAGCATTCACCAGAGACAATCTGACTTAATGGACAACTAGAGATTCCATCTAGTGGATAGTCTTTTCCATACAAGGAAGGAAGGATGGAAGAAGGGAAGGAAGGAAACATCTGCTCTGTGCCAGGCAGTGGATGCAACGCTGGGCCTGGGGTCAGGAAAGCGCGAGTTCAAATCCTGCCTCAGACACTCACCAGCTGCTCACGTCACCCTGTTTGTCCCAGAGGAGAGAGGCCTCTGAGGGAGGTCTGTGATCTTTCTAGTGCCTGGAAAAGGGCCTTGCACGTAGCATTTGCCCGGAAAGCTTATTTAACTAATTTGCTTAGTGAACTCCCTCCTTCCCCATAAATTGTGCAAAAAGTCAACAGAGGCTGAAACTCCAACCACGTGGCCAGTGTCTCAGTGAACGAGTTCGTACTGTACGTGGGAAACATTTCATGAGAGCCAGGGTCCCATTAATCCCAGTCCTCCCCTCGATGATCGGCAGCTTTAATCTTCCCAGCCGGCCCATTTTCCCAAACATCCAGGCTCCTTGCCCGGGACCCCACGTCTCCCTCACAACAAAGAAGAGCCAAGGAGACAAGCTGCCCCCAGGCTGACTGTATCCCCCATTCTGCTATAGGTTTTCACATCTCTGTGGAGAGTGGGGAGATCTGCTTCTCCGTTTTCTCACTGATGCGTTTAATAGGGGAGAAATGAGAGCTGGTGATGGGATGGTCTTTCTAGGAGTTTGGGAGGGGAGAATGAGGATGATGGAGGGGAGAAATGGGAGCCGGTGAATGGGATGGTCTTTCTAGGAGTTTGGGAGGGGAGAGTGAGGATGATGGAGGGGAGAAATGGGAGCTGGTGATGGGATGGTCTTTCTAGGAGTTTGGGAGGGGAGAATGAGGATGATGGAGGGGAGAAATGGCAGCCGGTGAATGGATGGTCTTTCTAGGAGTTTGGGAGGGGAGAATGAGGATGATGGAGGGGAGAAATGAGAGCTGGTGATGGGATGGTCTTTCTAGGAGTTTGGGAGGGGAGAGTGAGGATGATGGAGGGGAGAAATGGGAGCTGGTGATGGGATGGTCTTTCTAGGAGTTTGGGAGGGGAGAGTGAGGATGATGGAGGGGAGAAATGGGAGCTGGTGATGGGATGGTCTTTCTAGGAGTTTGGGAGGGGAGAATGAGGATGATGGAGGGGAGAAATGAGAGCCGGTGATGGGATGGTCTTTCTAGGAGTTTGGGAGGGGAGAATGAGGATGATGGAGGGGAGAAATGGGAGCCGGTGATGGGATGGTCTTTCTAGGAGTTTGGGAGGGGAGAATGAGGATGATGGAGGGGAGAAATGGCAGCCGGTGAATGGATGGTCTTTCTAGGAGTTTGGGAGGGGAGAGTGAGGATGATGGAGGGGAGAAATGGGAGCTGGTGATGGGATGGTCTTTCTAGGAGTTTGGGAGGGGAGAATGAGGATGATGGAGGGGAGAAATGAGAGCTGGTGATGGGATGGTCTTTCTAGGAGTTTGGGAGGGGAGAATGAGGATGATGGAGGGGAGAAATGGGAGCCGGTGAATGGGATGGTCTTTCTAGGAGTTTGGGAGGGGAGAATGAGGATGATGGAGGGGAGAAATGGGAGCTGGTGATGGGATGGTCTTTCTAGGAGTTTGGGAGGGGAGAATGAGGATGATGGACGGGAGAAATGAGAGCTGGTGATGGGATGGTCTTTCTAGGAGTTTGGGAGGGGAGAATGAGGATGATGGACGGGAGAAATGAGAGCTGGTGATGGGATGGTCTTTCTAGGAGTTTGGGAGGGGAGAATGAGGATGATGGAGGGGAGAAATGGGAGCCGGTGATGGGATGGTCTTTCTAGGAGTTTGGGAGGGGAGAATGAGGATGATGGAGGGGAGAAATGGCAGCCGGTGAATGGATGGTCTTTCTAGGAGTTTGGGAGGGGAGAGTGAGGATGATGGAGGGGAGAAATGGGAGCTGGTGATGGGATGGTCTTTCTAGGAGTTTGGGAGGGGAGAATGAGGATGATGGAGGGGAGAAATGAGAGCTGGTGATGGGATGGTCTTTCTAGGAGTTTGGGAGGGGAGAATGAGGATGATGGAGGGGAGAAATGGGAGCTGGTAATGGGATGGTCTTTCTAGGAGTTTGGGAGGGGAGAATGAGGATGATGGAGGGGAGAAATGGGAGCTGGTAATGGGATGGTCTTTCTAGGAGTTTGGGAGGGGAGAATGAGGATGATGGAGGGGAGAAATGGGAGCTGGTGATGGGATGGTCTTTCTAGGAGTTTGGGAGGGGAGAATGAGGATGATGGAGGGGAGAAATGGGAGCCGGTGATGGGGAGTTTGGGAAGGAAAGGAAGATAGATGATGTTAGCTTGGGGAGGGTGGAGTCAGGAGAAGTCAGGAGTCAGGAGGGGAAAGGAAGGCCTGTGTGTTGAGGTAATGAGGAAGGGAGCAGTGAATAAAGAGAGGCTGAAGAATAGAGAAGGGGACGTGATTTAGGGCCACGTGCCCGTGGCGTAGAGAAGGAATCAGATCCAGGGTAAAGGAGAGAGGTTGTTGACCTTGGCAAAGAGAAGGGCCTCCTCTTTATCAGAGACTAGAACAAAGGAGAGCATAGAGGATAATGCAGAAAGGTTCAAGATATATGGACTAATGGGCCGGCTCTGTGGAGCTGTCCATCCACCTGCGTATCATAGTCTGAGTAGTCAGCATTCTTTTTAAATGTTTTATTGATTTTTCACCAAACACCCATAAGACCCTTCTCTTGTGACAGAGCAGTTCAGTAAAGCAAAACAAACCGACTCATCGATCGCGTCCGATAACTTGGGCCTTCTTCTGCATCTTGGCTGACCCTGTTTTGCTGAGAGGAGGGAGGTAGCCCCCTCCTCCTCAGGTCAGATTGGCCACTAGATGAGTTCAGTTGGCTGCCATCTTTTTTTGCTGTGATTTGAAATGATTTCCGTTGGCCGCCATTTTGTCTTGATGTTTCTAGCTGTTTGTTAGCTCATGAAAAGATTCCCACGTTTCTGTGCTTCCTTTATCCTTGTTCTTGCTTAGGACAGCAATAGAGATTCTTCCCTCTACTTGGTTCTTCCTTTGTGGAGAATAAGGCTGAATTCTTAGCAGGGATCATGGTTCTCATTAAAGGCTCTTCAAGGTTCTAGGGGTGAGTCACTGGCATAATGGCTTCCCCGAAGTGGTATCCCCTTGCCAGCTTTTGAAGTCTCTCTTCTAATTGCACATGTTTAACCTATATTGGATTACTTGCTGTCTAGGGGAGGAGAGAGATGGGAAGGAGGGAAACAAATTGGAACACAAGGCTTTCCAAGAGTAAATGTTGAAAACTATATTTTGAAAAAAAAAACTATTATTAAAAAAATTTTTCTTCTACTTGGTCTTTGCTCTCGATATCCCCCATGAAATTGGCAAGTGCCTTTGGGGAACATTTGGCTCTCAGTTTAGACTTCTCTTGAGGTGGATAGTCAAAGGGTTCTAGAATCCAATCCAAAATCATCGTTCCTGTTGTTTTATCTTTCACAGACTTTTAGGTAGTTATATGTAACATATGCAAGGCTACTTATTGATGGAGTGCATAGCAGGTGCCTGAGTGTATCATTTCCCTGCTCAAGAACCTTCAGTGGCTCCCTGTTTCCCACAGGATAGAATGCAGACCCTCCTCCTTGCCTGGCTCCAGCCCCCTTTTGCAGCCTTCTTTCTCCTCACACATTACGAGTGGTCCTCTCCAGCCGCCTGTCCCTTTGGGTAGGCTGCCTTCCGTGCCCGCCTCTCCCAGGTAACATTTGTCCAACCTTCCACAATTTGTGGAGTGCTTTTCACATATTATCTGATGTAATCCTCCCAGCGGTCCTGGGGAACTGGGGGAGGCCTGTGTGGCCCAGGAAGTCTCACAGGCAGGTTTCGAGCTCTCTTTTGACTCTTTCTGGTGGCTCTACCATCCAGCTGCTTGTCACACAGCCCATGACTCCCTTTGTGGTTCAACTCAGCTGTCACCTCCTCTTTCTTGTTCTCCTTATTGTGTGTCCAGGCACAATGAGGGAAACTCATCTTCCTGAGTTCAAATCCACATCAGACACTTCTCAGTGGTATGATCCTGGCTAAGTCACTTCATCCCATGTGCCTCAATTTCCTCATCTGTAAAATGAATTGGAGAAAGAAACAACAAATCTCTGCCAAGGAAATCTCAAATAAAGTCAGGAAGAGTTACACAGGATTGAAACAACTATAAAGTGAACAAAGAAAAAGAAATAATGGGTAGGAAGAATGAAGAGATACATGGGGAGACTTGGATGAACTTTTGCAAGGTTTTCTCTCTGTTCTCCCTGCCTCCACTTTAGTCCTGCCTCCCTTGCCTCTTCCCTGGCCCCATAGCATATACCTCCCCTTGGACTCCTTGCCCCAAAGCCTCTCCTCTCTCTAGTCCATCCTGGATAAAGTGCAGCTCTCGCCTCTCCCCTGCTTCCGGAGCTCACTGTGACCTCCAGGTTCTCTTCTGCCAGCCCTGTCTCAGGATCTCCCTTCTCCCTGCAGCTGTCCCAGATTTCCCAGCTCAAGACTTTTCTCCCTCTCTGAGTGTTCTGTCTGCCTTATCCCTTAATTTAGAAGTGCAAGGGACCCTGAAGACCGTCTAGATCAGCCCTTTCACTTTACCAATGAGGAGACAGATCTGGACAGGGGCACGGCCTGCCAGTGATCCCAGAGGTGGGCCTTGTCTTTCCTAGCAGCTCCTTGAGAGCCCAGGCTGGAGTTTTTTATTATTGTTTGTCCCCACTGCCTAGGCTAAAGGTGCTTAGTAGGTGTTTGTTGGATCGAATTCTTCCAGGAATTTAATGCTGGATTAAGTTGTTCTCCGAGCCCGTCCGTTTGGCTAGGACGAGCTTGCATTGTTCCGCCTCTTCCTGCAGGAGGAGGTTGCTCAGAAAGATTCAGGAATTGCCTCTGAGCTGCGTAAAAGTTCTGAACCTCAGGGAGGTGGGCAGTCGTGTGGCCATAGCCGCCAGGAAAAGCCTGCCCGTATTCCGGACGAGAGGTGCAGGGCCGGCCTGGGCTCCCATTCATTTTCCCAGTGCCCAGTCATTTTGACGTCTCTTGATTGATTTCAGATGGCGTGGTTGGGGGCTGCTCTGCGGCCTGCCCTGCAGCAGGGCCACATGAAATATGCTGCAGGTAGGGTGACTTTTAATCAATACAATGACAATATTATCTTGTTTAATTTGTACAATGGGAGCATTAAACATCAAATCAAGCCGTTTATTATGTCAGAGAAGATGGAGGAGAGGCTGAATCCAAGGTGCCTGACGTGTGTATTTCATTGCCATGACAGACCCTCATGATCGGAGATGATATTGTGAGCGACGTCGGAGGGGCCCGGCGCTGCGGGATGCGGGCGTTGCAGGTGCGCACGGGAAAGTTCAGGTCAGTCTTTTTTATTGGATTTGTCCTCTCTCCTGTCTCGGTCACTGCTGCGGATTATGCGGCATTCCACAGAATTGTCTTTGGGGGGCCCGCAGCTCGCTTAAATCACCCAGACTGAGGGGGGCTTGGCAGGTTGGGCTTCACAGCCTGCGTGGAGCCAGGAGGGACGGGGACAGACGAGGGTCTCTTGTCACCCTGAGGGAGGCTGGGAGGGAGGGAGCTTGTGGGCTCTGGGTGCGATGGTCCGCCGTGTTTGATGTTCGGAGATGGAAGGATGATGGTCGGAGAGACCCAGAGTGGAACAAGGGACCCCTTGTTGGTTTGCGCTTTTGCCACATAGACGAGTTCATTCCGTCAACTGTTCTATAATAGCTCACTTAATTTCGGGAAGTCGGGCTTTAATTCTTTTTGTCCAATTTGACTAGCTAAATCATTATGCAAAAGGTATAAGGTTTAATCTTTGCTTTTTATTGCATGCAGGTTTTTTTTTAAGGATCTTTCAAAGTTCCCTTGCGGTACCATTGTTATCGTGCCTATAAATTATCTGTTCTATCACCTATACTCAGATAGGGTTGGTGGGATGGGAGTGGGTCTGAAGTTCAAAGGTACTGACGCTGTGGGGTCGGTCACAGGATGCTGTAACGAGGGAATGTGCCGGACACGCCTCCTGGCCCTGGGCTTACACAAGGGCACCAGCCTGGGCCTGCAGGAGGTCAGCCAGACGTTTTGCTTCTCCACTTGCCAACTCTGTGATCTTGGGTTACCCTCTTAGGGCCTCAGTTTACTCAGTCCTAACAGGGAGAGCCGGGGATCGAACCCTTTTAGTTCTGAAGACCGTGTGCACCTGGGAACAGAGGGAGCTAGATTCCCCTGAGACATGTACAGTCTCCCTTTTGGGGGAGTTCATTTGGGACAGCCACCTTTCCTCAGCCACGGGGAGCACTGGGGCTAAAAAGGCCCACACTCCTACACATACTTGTACCCAACACTCGTAAGGGTTCTGAGATGATGGAGGCCCTGCCCCTGCAGGGAGAGCCCAGGGCAGGCTTCCTGAAGGTTTGCTTAAAGACTGTTTCCCCCTTCATTCTTGGGAGCCTTCCTCCTCTGGTGCAGTCTGCAGGTCCTTGGTCCCAGGGCTGGTGGCCAAGGATAGGATTCCCTAATTCCCAGAGGCCAGGACAAAGGAGGTCCAGAGGGAAGGAAGTGATGGGGGTGTGTGTGAAGGCCCGGCAGCTGTCCATGGTGCTAGAGCCACTTTGCTGGATCTCCTTCTGAAATGACCAACCCCTGCCCCCCTTTTCCAAATGTGACTTTTCTTGAGGGTTTTTTCTTCTCTTTTTGGAGGGGGAGATCCAGATTTTCTTTTACAACATGACTTTTATGGAAATGTTTTGCATAACTTCCCATGTGCCTCAACCTGAGCTCATGTGGAGACCCTAATCCCATAGTGTTCCGCAGCTTTTGTGTTGATATGCCCCCATTCCATGCCCCCTCTGGCTTCCTCTGCCCCACCTCCTCCTTCAGTGATGACTGGTCACTTTTTAAATAAGTATTTTTATTTTTATTTTTTTATTAATTTTATAATTATAATTTTTTTGACAGTACATATGCATGGGTAATTTTTTACAACATTATCTCTTGTACTCTCTTCTGTTCCGAATTTTCCCCTCCTTCCCTCCACCCCCTCCCTTAGATGGCAGGCAGTCCCATACATATTAAATATCTTATAGTACATCCTAGATAAATATATATGTGCAGAACCGAATTTTTGTTGTTATTGTTGTTGCACAAGAAGAATTGGATTCAGAAGGTAAAAATAATCTGGGGAGAAAAACAAAAATGCTCACAGTTTATACTCATTTCCCAGTGTTCCTGCTCTGGGTGTAGCTGATTCTGTCCGTCATTGATCACTTGGAATTGGATTAGCTCTTCTCTATGTTGAAGATTTCCACTTCCATCAGCATACATCCTCGTACAGTGTTGTTGTTAAAGTGTATACTGATCTCCTGGTGCTGCTCATTTCACTCAGCATCGGTTCATGTAAGGATGAGTGGTCATTTTTAAGGAGGTGATAAATGCTGCCCCACTCTGATGGGGTAGAGGACGAAAGGATTTTTTTGATGGATGAAGGAAGAAAGGTAAATGAAGCTGTTTAATCTTTAGCAATATGCCGCATGCAGTCTCATGTTGTTGTGGCCAAGCCTTGGCCAAGTTCCTATGAAGGTGACTTTCATTGGCCCAAAGTGAGACTTAAAGTTTCATCTAGAAGAGAAATAGCGGCCTAGGACGGAGGGATTCTCCGAAGGGGGAAGGGATGGGCAAGGCCTGTGAGTGATTGAGCGAGCAAGATCGTGATGGCTCCCAGGCGTCTTGAAAATTCACGTCGGGCTCACGCAGGTGCGTTTGGCTTCGGAGTTCAGGGCCGAGCAGAGTGGAAAGGCGTGGGAAGCTGCAAAAGCAGGACTTCCCCAAGTCTTCCATGCTTTCCAGCACTTCCTGGGCAGACTGGGCCTCCTCTTCCTGAGTTCAGATCCAGCCTCCAATTCTTCCTGGCTGCATGACCTGAGCAAGTCACTTCCCCCGCTTGCCTCAGCTTCCTCATCTGTAAAATGAGCTGGAGACGGAAATGTCCCTAAGAGTCAGACATGACTGAAAACGACTGAACAGTAGACTGCGACTGCGTTTTTTAAAGGAGAGAGTCTTCTCCCCATTTGTGGAGGAGAAAAACCGAGGCAACGAGGCAGTCATGATAGTGTGTGAATCCTGTTGCTCCGAATGACCAGATGAGCTCCTCCCCAGTGTCCTGTTTGTAGGAGGACAGGCAATGGACGGTATAATGGGGTGGGGGGTGGGGGCCAAGAGAAGAAGGCAGGGCAGGCTCTGCGTGTGAGAGAGTGTGTGTGTATGTGTGTGTGCGTGTGTGTGTGTGCATGTGTGTATGTGTGTGTATGCATGTGTGTGTATGTATGTGTGCGTGCATGTGTGTGTGTATGTGTATGGGAGATATGGGTGCGTTCATGTATTGGGGTGAGCCTGGGGGCTGTGTATATCTGTGTGTGTTCATGGGGAGGCATGTCGGTAGCTGAGCGGGTGTGGGGCATTTGTGGAAGCAGAAAGGCCCCTCTGTGCACATCTTGGCCTTCGCCTCCCATTGCAAGGGAAGCACGGCTTTGGGGGGGCTGAGCCCCTCCGTGCTGTTCCTCCCCATCGGTCCTGGGTTCCAGGAGCCGCCCTGCCAGGTGAGGGCAGCCCCTCCTGCCTGAGCGCATTTGGCCGTCGAGACAAGTCAGAGAATCCCGGGTCGAGCTCCCCTTGACTTAGTGGCTTGAAAGCTTTGGAAACTTTCCGGTCCAGACTTGCCCGGGCATCTCTAAGCCCTGGAATGGGAGGGAAGTTGCTCAGGCTCTATTGCAACTTCCCAAAATAAAATAAATGAAATGAAGCTGATCCAGTGCCCCAGTGCCCCCTCCCCAATGCCGTCCCCTCCCCCAGCCCGTCTAAAACTTTTAAGACTCCCACGGCCTCTCTAAATCACCCCTCATGATCCACACAGCCCAGGAAGGAGACTTAAATTGCTGATACTGGCTGGGGTGCCAGCTCTGTGCCAGCCAGGGCACCAGCTCCATGCCAGCCAGGATGCCATCTCTGTGCCAGCTGAGAGCTGAGCAGAGCTGGAAGGGACCTTGGAGGCCATTGAGCCCAACCTCCTCCTTTTATAAATGAGGAAACTGAGGTCCAGGGAAATGCAGGGATTTGTCCCAGTTCATCCAGGGAGTAAGTGACTAATTGAGGATTCGAACCTTTGTCCCTCAGAACCAAAATCTTTTTATCTTTATGCGGGGAGGGCCTGACATGTGAGTCTCTCACTACACATTTCTATCAGATTGAATTAATTTGAGGAACTGAATAGTTCAATACGTCAGTCACCAACAGATATTGATTAATATCTGCCGTCTCTGGGGATAAAAACACAGTGCTCGGTCTCCCCCTGACCCAAGGAACTCAGCAGCTAAGAAACAGGAGCATTGAGAGTCCGCAGGGCTTCAGTGGCCGTGACCCTGGTGGGTGAGGGGGAGGGAATGAGGAATTTCTCAGAGATTCAGGAGTTGGAGATGGGCCCAGAAGTGAGCAGCGCTCTCTCTCTCTCTGACGTGGACCCTTTGCCATTTGGGAACCATAGAAGAGGGCGTCCGAGCCCCAGGAAAAGCCGGGCCCGAGGGCAGACCAGGCAGCTGGCATGTAAACCGCAGCATGCCATGGTGTCTGTGGCGGAGGCATGTAAAGGGTCTCTGAAACTCTTCTAGAGAGCCGCGTGGGAGCCGTCCCCTTCCCCTGCACCCCACACACCCATGTGCAGACAAGAGCTCCGAGGGGAGTAGAGCATAAAACTGTGTTGAGGTTTGGGGACGCCGCGTGTGGACGTGTAGCTAGGGCCTGTGTTTGTGTGTGCACGTGCCCACACGTGGGTGAACGTAGCCACGTGGACGCACACTCACAGACAGACTCCAGTGACTTGAGGTCTTTCCTGGCCCTGATACTTCCTGAAGGTCCTCCCAGGGGTCGGTCGTCCATCTCCCTCCATTTACGCAGAAAGTCCTGTGATCAGGAAGCTGGGCCCTGGTGATGGAAGAGGACCTTCCTTCTGACGGGGGAGAGAGCGCATATGGCCGCCATCCTGGCTCCCAGGACCACGCCTGTTGCTCATCGCTTTCTTGTAGATGGGCAAAGCGTGACTGCCTGCTTTGGGCAGAGGGCAGATGAGAGATGGGGGAGCTATCAGGATGCCCAATGGCTTTGGAGTCTTCCCAGGAGGGGCGTCACTTCTGCCCACCAGGATTGCAGCCCTACCCCATCCCGTGAGACTGCTGCCTGTGCATTCCCATTAATCTCCCTCGGCGGATCTTCTGTCACCCCCCCTGGGCCTTCCGCATCACCCGTTCCTGGCCCTGGAGACTCCTTGGACCGCTCCTGAATGCCCCGACTGGGAGCTCGGGCTCCTGCCACGCCACTCCCCGCACTCCGGGGAGCATTTTGTGAGGTGCAAGAAGTAGAACTCAGGGAGTCTGCAGAGGCTGATGCGCGCTCGAGAACATCACCGTGGCTGTTTGGGGGGGAGAGGTGGCGGCGGCAGGAGGCCCTTTGTACCAAGTTCACTTGCAGAACCTCGGAGATGACCACGGAGGCTGGGCCCAGCCTGGCTCTCCTGAGCCTCATCTGCTCCCTGCCTTTGCTTAGATCCCCCCCCCTCCATCCCCATTAGATTGTTAGAACAATGTAACGGGACATTGGACTGGTTCTCACCCAGTGTCTGGAGGGATATTTCCTCCCCATATTTCTAAATCTCCATTAGTACAAAGTCTGGTACCCAGCAGGTGTTTAATTAATGCTTGTTGACATGTGTAAATGAAGCCATAACTCGAGAATAGGTGTCCTGGGCTTGAAAGGTTCCTTGTCCAGAGCTGGCCAGTTTTTTATTAAAACAATTTGATGCTTTTGATCAATGGACGGGGCTGGCACTATCAGAAAGGTCTATATTGACCATTTAATCAAGCATTTATTAGACACCATTGTATGCCAGACTGTATGTGAGGCTGTAGTAGTATCTACACAAAGCCAGAACATTCTCCCAGGGAGACAGTATATCTGTGTAGACAGTAGGTCCATACGCAGTGCAGTTAGACTGTGCATGTGCTTTCATTGACCTGGGGAATTCCCAGATGGAAAATGCCCTCTGCCAGTGCAAGGCCCCACCCCCTCTCCATTTGTAGCCTCTGAGAGCCTCCTGGAGCCAGGCTCTCCTCGGGGCGCCCGGCCTCCACCAGCGCCCTCCCGTTGCCTTCTTTAGCCCCCTTGTCCCAAGAAGAGGCGCAGTCCTTCAGTCTGAGCCGGCGGCTCTTGCCATCCCTGCCTCCTTTCCTCCTTGGACACTGACCCTCTCTCCAGGCTTAGGATTTTCCCAGAAGTCCTAGGGTCACAGAGCTAGGGACTCCCTCAGTGGTCGTTGAGTCCCTTCCTCCCATTTTATAGGGGAGGAAACTGAGGCCTAAAGAAGGTGGGAGAGTTGCTTGAGCGTGTTTCTTCACTGACCTATTCTTTCCTATAGATGGAAACAGCCCCAGAACCTCGCGGGGGGCCCTTCTCCCCAAGGTCCTGTCTCCAAACGGGCTTCCGTACCTGCTGCTACCCTTCTCCTTTCCACTCCCTTGACTCCTTCTCCTTTTTCTTCCCTTTTCCCTTTCTTCTTCCCTTCTCCATCTCTCAGTTCCTTCCTTTTCCTCCTTGTGTCCTTTCGGAGCAGCCCCCTCCCACTCCTGCAAGTTGCAGCCGGGGTCGGAAGCCCCCTCCCAGGAACTCCCCAGCACAGACAGATGCTCCACAAAAGGGGGGCTGGACCCCAGCTCCCCATCTCTGGGCCCCTGAGCTTTGCTGACTGTGGCAGCTGCTCCTCTTGTTGCTGCCACTGGAGGGAGACTTCTCCCCAGCCAGCCTTCCAGGCCAGCGACTCCATGTTTGGACAGAATTGCTGCTCGACTGGTGGAAGGGCCCCGAGAGGCCATCTTATCCCTCCCGCCTCTGCCAGGGAGCTACCTGTCCGTGCAGGTGACGCTTGCGCCTTCTGCCCCTCGTCCCCAGCCGACCAGTCATTCGGGGCTGGAGCCGTGGCCGGAGAGAACGGCGGGCTTGGGGGGCTCACCCACCATTTGGGTGTTGCTATTAACACAATCATTGGCAGGCCAGGTCCGGCCTGTTGCATCTTGGGGGAAAGTTTCTATGGCATAAAAACAACTAGAATAAATTGATTTCCGAGCATTTCAAACGGCTAATTCGAAGCTTCTCCGGGAGTCGGGACACACTGAGACTTAATTCCACAACGTAGCAGATCATGGGACTGGAGGAGATGGAGGGCCCAGATGGGAATCCTTTTGTCCCGGGGCTCCTTACTGGGGGCCAGGAACTTGCTTTTTAAATATTTTGCTAATTGTAATTCCAGGCAGCTGTTCTCCGGGGTCATCCTCTGTACTTTATTTTATGCTTATGATTCTGGGGAGGGGTCCCCTTCCGGCCCCGGGGGTCCAGGACACAAACCCGGTGAAGTCCCCCCTTGGGCAAGGGCCCAGGACGGAGAGCTGGGGGCCGGGCTCTCCCTCCGGCTCTTCCCTTTCTTGGCCACATTTTTTGGTGAAAGGAGAAGTCTGGGAGATGAGTGGGCGGCTGGCTGTTCTTGGGAAAAAACAACACTCCCTTCCTCCTCCAGTCTCCCCGTCAGAAGCCAATTAAGGGTGCAAGATTCTTTGTCATTTCCAAGCCCTGTGCCATCTATTCACTCAAGAGCACCACGTAAGGGATTATTCCCATTTTAAGGATAGGGAAAGCGACACTTTGCCTGAAGTCACACAGTCTATCAAGCAGCCGTTAAGGGCCTACTGTGTGCACAATCCAAGGAAAGGTCAGACGCGGTCTCTGTTGGGGAGATCGCCCATCACACACTAGGTGCAGACACCCTGTGTGCTTTGGGCCAGGCCTCCTCCCCCTCCCCATCCTTCCTCATCTTCCTCCTCCTCTTCCCCTGATGTACAAAAACATGTGTCTGCTTTGTTTATAACAGATTAGGAAGTGCATGGCAGCCAGGTCATCCATCTGCTGAAGGATTTGGTTGAGCAGGAAAGACTCTTGTCTAAATATAAAATAATTTAGGATTTCTTTTCTTTTTGCTTCTATTAATAGACTCTTGCCAGGTAATGTCGTCTCGACAGACCGAGACACACTGTGGAACGTTGGGCTCTCCTGGAAATGTGGGATATTTGGGGGAGAGGTTTTAAGTTTTGGTTCGCAATATCCGTGTGAATTTGGGGGCCTGGGGAATTGATAAATCGTTATCTTCTTCCATCTGGAAATCATTGCTCCATTATTACCGGGAAAAGCATTGGGGAAATCGAGTGCTTGCTGGGAATGCAGGGGTTTGATGGGTATTAGGTAATTGAGAAGAAGATTACAATCCACAAGCAGGAAAAGGGCATCCCTCCCCAAAACAAACCCAGAGCACTGGCGCCGTTCACTCCGGGCTTTCCTAGGAGCGGTGGCTAATTTTTGTCACTTATTTGGTGACAGAACATTCCGCTTTCTCCCCGGAACTGTCACCTGTTCTGGGAAGGGTCGCGGACCTGGCCGAGGGGGCTCTTGGGCCGTCCCCAGTAACACGGGCACTCGATGAGGCAGCCCGACAGGAGAAGGACACAAGACACTTAAATACAGATACAGGTCTGGCTGGAGCAAAATGCTTGTGGGTTTTTCATAGCTGGAGAGCATGGCTTAGACCCCAAAGTCAAGGCTTGAGTGCAGATGTGACTGCAGACACTTACTGGCCGTGTGACCCTGGACCAGTCCCTTACCTCTGTCTGCCTCAGTTTCCTCATCTTTAAAAAGGGCATTATAATAGGACCAATGATATTTATAATATTTATAAAACACTTGGCCCCGTACCTAGCACATAGTAGGTGCTCTGTAAATGCCTTCTCCTTCCCAGGCTTGTGGTGAGGGTCCTATTTTTAAAGCATTTTGTAAACCTGAAAGCTGATTGTTATTGTGAATATAAATGCCAGCCGTTCTCTTTCTGTCCCAAGCATAGCTGCTCCCGTCCGCCCTCAGCTCTCCGCCGTCTGAGTGGGCAGAAGCTGCTTTCTGGGGTCTCACCAATGGCCCCATTCAGGGTAAAGTCCAGAGTCTGAGCCCCTGAAGCACTTGAGGCTATCCAGCGCCCCCGTAGGGCACAGTGCCCTTGACGTCCCACGCCGCCCTTCCAGGATCACAGGCCCTGAGAATGAGGAGGGACGTGGGGGAGGCCGCGGGATCAGCCTGGCAGCGCCTTCTGAGCCAGCGTTAAGGCCGGGAATAAATGATTTGTGCAGATAATTCCAAATAAAAGCTTTCGGAGAATTTGAGTGCCGTCTCAGCCAAAACAGGATTCTGGGCTGAATGGATGTGCATGTCTATGTCATACAGACCTACCTAATGCAGATAGTATTTTTTAAAATTTTTGCTGAGGCAAGGGGTCAAGCGATTTACCCGGGGTCACATAGCCAGCAAATGTTACGTGTCTGAGACTGGATTTGAACTCAGATCCTCTTGACTTCAGGGCTGGTGCTCTATCCCCTGGGCCACCCAGCCGCCCGATACACATAGTGTTACAGTATTTCTATTACAATGATGTGATACATAGTATATACAATTACACGTTATTATTAATACAATAATAGTCTATTTGACGTGACACATTACATTATTGGACGAGCCCCACCCACATCCTGATTCTTCTGTAAAATGGAAGGTTGGGCCGGATGGCTTTGGAGATTCCTCTGTCTCCAAATTTAGGATCTGAGGACTTCATCTAATTCATCGTCTCTTACCGCAGCGCCGGCCTTTCCAGTAAGTTTGTCTTAATGAAGGCCTTAGATTGTTCTGTCAGTAAATGTTGACTAAGGGCCTACTCTTTCCAGGCACTGTTGGGAGGGCTGAGCTACAAAGGCAAAGAGCATAGTTGCTCCCCCCGGGAAATCACAGATCTGATGCAGGGAGGCTAGAGACGCCATCGGTGACAGCCATGATAACCAAGAGCGGGATCCCCTGTGGGAATGGCTCTTCCAGGGAGCGACGGGAAGCTAGCCCCCAACACTAAAACTGTGTCCGTCCGGCAGGAGTGGCTGAGCGAGTTCTGCTGTAGGAGTCTCAGGGAGGTTCTCTCTTAATATTAAAAGGGACGGCTTCAGAGAGGGCCAAGAACCCAGGGAGGAATGGATGCGGTGGGATGAGAAGGTCAGAAGGACAGTCACAACCTTTTCATCAAAACCAAATCCTTTTAAAAGACTTAAAAACTCTCCTCCGTGCAGTGACCAACTGCCCTGCCGGGAGTCTGGTGACAAGGAGGCAGCCCCACTCGAGACCCAGCTAACAGACAGAATGAGAGGGAGGCTTTGGGCCAGAACCACTGTGGGAACGAATTTTCTTTCTTTCTTTCTTTCTTTCTTTCTTTCTTTCTTTCTTTCTTTCTTTCTTTCTTTCTTTCTTTCTTTCTTTCTTTCTTTCTTTCTTTCTTTCTTTCTTTCTTTCTTTCTTCTTCCTTTCTTTCTTCCTTCCTTTCTTCCTTCCTTTCTTCTTTCTTTCTTTCTTTCTTTCTTTCTTTCTTTCTTTCTTTCTTTCTTTCTTTCCTTTCTTTCTTTCTTTCTTTCTTTCTTTCTTTCTTTCTTCTTTCTTTCTTTCTTTCTTTCTTTCTTTCTTTCTTCCTTTCTTTCTTCCTTTCTTTCTTCCTTTCTTCCTTCCTTCCTTTCTTCTCCTTCTTTCTTCCTTTCTTTCTTCCTTTCTTTCTTTCTTTCTTTCTTTCTTTCTTTCTTTCTTTCTTTCTTTCTTTCTTTCTTTCTTTCTTTCTTTCTTTTCTTTCTTTCTTTCTTTCTTTCTTTCTTTCTTTCTTTCTTTCTTTCTTTCTTTCTTTCTTTCTTTCTTTCTTTCTTTCTTTCTTTCTTTCCTTCCTCCCTCCCTCCCTCCTTCCCTCCCTCCCTCCCTCCCTCCCTCCCTCCCTCCCTCCCTCCCTCCCTCCCTTCCTTCCTTCCTTCCTTCCTTCCTTCCTTCCTTCCTTCCTTCCTTCCTTCCTTCCTTCCTTCCTTCCTTCCTTCCTTCCTTCCTTCCTTCCTTCTTTTCTGTCTGTCCATCTATCTATTCATCCATCTATCTATCTACCTACTTACCTACTTATTTTTGATTTTGAATATTTTTCTTTTCAAAACTATTTTATTTTTAAAATACATATAAAGATAGTTTCCAACATTCATTTTTGTAAGACCGTTCAAATTTTTCTCCCTCCCTCCTTTACCTTCCCCTTCCCCAAGATAGCAACCAATCTGATACAGGTTAAACATGTGCAATTCTTTTAAACATATTTCCCTTTTTGTCATGTTTTGCAAGAAAAATAAAACCAAAAGGGAAAAAATTACGAGAAAGAAAACAAACAAACCGAAAAGGTGAAAAGATTATATTTCGATCCCCATTCAGTCTCCATATTCTCTCTCTGGATGTGGATGCATTTTCCATCCCAAGCCTATTGGAATTGTCTTAAATCATCACATTGTTGAGAAGAGCCAAGTCCATCACATAAATGGGAATTTATTAATGTAGTTATTTTGCTCAGCTGTCTATAATTGTTTTAAGTTGTTTTATTTTTTTCTTTTTCCAATGGTGGGAGGGAAAGAAAATAAATTGTTGGGAGCTTAAAAAATTAAATTTAAAACCCCAAAGAAAAAATGCATATGTAGACAGTAGCATTAGGGAAATTTTAACACTCTTATCAGAACTGAATATGTCCATCAAAAGCACAAATCAGCAGAAGTTACAGGGCTGGAGTGTCACTAGAAGGGCTTTGTGGAAGATCACTAGATTGGGAACTACAAGAGATAGGCTCTAACCTTCCTTCCTTCTTTGCTGAGCAGCCTTCAGCATACCACGCTCTTTGAGCCTCAGTTTCCCTCCTTGTAAAATGTAGAGGTGCATTTGAGGACCTGGCTCTACGTTCCCCCTCAATATAGTGACTCCACCTCTGAAGGATGGGGTTAGTATTGGCCGCCATGATGGTTGCTTTGTTGTCTGGGAGCACCGCGCTCATCTGAAGAAGTTGTTGAGAAGTCCTAGGGACATTGCTAAGAAAAGTGAGAACTTCAGGGACCACTAAGGGGGCAGCCCTGACCACTCCTTTGCCTTTTGTTCTAATAGATTCTTAGCTGACCAGGAGTCTTTTTGGAGTCTGGGCTTGGCCCCACAGACTCCTAACTTCACTGGGTCTAGATCCAGAAGGGACCTGGCTTTGTGGGACCATGGTTTGGCTTTAGAAAGGACCTTGGAAGTCATCCAGTCCAATGTCCTCCTTATTATAGGTGAAGAAACTGAGGGGAAACGACCCACGTGTGCAGAAATGTCTGTGGCGGCCCTTTGTGTAGTGGCAAGGAACTGGAGACTGAGCAGACACCCGTCAGCTGGGGAATGACTGAATGAGTTATGGTATATAAATGTGATGGAATATTATTGTTCTGTAAGAAACGACAAGCGGGATGATTTCAGGGAGGCCCAGAGAGACTGACAGGAACTGATGCTGAGTGAAGTGAGCAGGACCAGGAGATCATTGTGTACTTCAACAACAATACTATATGATGATCAATTCTGATGGACTTGGCCCTCTTCAACAATGAGATGATTGAAGACAGCTCCAGTAGAATTAGAATGAAAAATGCCAACTGCATCCAGAGAGAGAACTATGGAGACTAAAGGTAGTTCAAAGCCTAAACTTTCCCCCTCTTTTCCCCTTTGTTTTTTCTTTCTTGTAGTTTTTTCCCTTTTGTTCAGATTTCTCCCGCATGATTCCTATGGAAATATGTAACACTGAGTGTAGAAAAATCACCTAGAAATAAAAGAAATGAAAAGAACTAAGACCACCCAAGTACTAAGTCAAAGAACGGGGCCTGAGCTGGGGTCCTCTGACATCAGGCCCAGAAAGCTCCCCGCTTCCCCTGGAGGACGGGCATACGAGGAGCGCCTGGAGCGTCCTGGGCCGGGGAGGGCCCGGGGAGGCGAGTCAGCGGGACAGCAGCAGGAGAGAAAAAGCAGGTTTCCCTCTGCAACATTTTAAAACAAACTCGGGTCAGCGCCTCTGAGTCTAGTTTAATCCAGATGGACGTAGCCCGGATGAATTTGAGCAGAGCCCGTGATGGAAACACACTTAAACGGTCGAGCTATTCCTGGCCTCTGCAGTTTACACAAATGTCTTATTTCTCGGCTCTTCCTGTTGGCTTTGAGGCCATTTATCCTTCACTGGACACATGTGGGAGCCACCAGGAGCCTCAGACAACTCCTTTCATCAGTGGCAGAGACCAGAGGAAAAAGAGATGGAGAGACACATACACACAGAGACAGAGACAGAAAGATAGACACAGAATTAAAGTCAGAGAGACACAGAATTAGACAGAGTCAGAGAGACAGACAGAGACAGACAGAGTGAGAAAGAAAGACAGACAGACAGAGTGAGATAGAGAAAGAGACAGAGTGAGAGAGTTAGAGAGAAACAGGGAGAAAGACAGAGAGAAAGATAAAAAGAAAGATAGAAAGAAATAGGAGACAGAGAGAGACAGAGACAGAGAGATAAAGACAAAGTAAAAGACAAAGTGAGACAGAGAAATAGAGTAAGACAGAGACAGAGTGAAACAGAGAAAGAGACAGAATCAGACAGAGATAGAGAGAGAGACAGAAAGAAAATAGAATAGTGGCCAGAGGAAGGAGAGAATGAAAGGATGTTCTCTGAGACCAGAGTCCCAGAGGTCAAATTTAAAAGGGAAGAGGGGAGGAAGTCTTAGTAAATAAATCATGGAGACAAAGAAACAGCTGCTGTAGAACATGACAGAAGGGAAAATTTAGGTAGGAAAAAAAAAGACCAATCATCCTTCTCTCCCATTTAGTAAATCTAGACAGGGGGTTATTTAGCAGAATGTTGACCAAGCCCATTGGGAAGAGAACAAGACTAAGCATTAATGAATAAAAATGAAAGAAAGAAAGAAAGAAGAGAAAGAAAGAAAGAAAGAAAGAAAGAAAGAAAGAAAGAAAGAAAGAAAGAAAGAAAGAAAGAAAGAAAGAAAGAAAGAAAGAAAGAAAGAAAGAAAGAAAGAAAGAAAGAAAGAAGAAAGAAAGAAAGAAAAGAAAGAAAAGAAAGAAAGAAGAGAAAGAAAGAAAGAAAGAAAGAAAGAAAGAAAAAGAGAGAAAGAGAAAAAGAGAGAAAGAAAGAAAAAGAAAGCAGAGGAAGAAAGAAAGAAAAAGAAAGAAGGAAAGGAAGAAAGAAAGAAAAGAAAAAGAGGAAGAAAGAAAGAGAAAGAAAGAAAAAGAGAGAAAGAGAAAAAGAGAGAAAGAAAGAAAAAGAAAGCAGAGGAAGAAAGAAAGAAAAAGAAAGAAGGAAAGGAAGAAAGAAAGAAAGAAAGAAAGAAAGAAAGAAAGAAAGAAAGAAAGAAAGAAAGAAAAAAAGAAAGAAAGAAGAAAGAAAGAAAGAAAGAAAGAAGAAAGAAAGAAAGAAAAAGAGAGAAAGAGAAAAAGAGAGAAAGAAAGAAAAGAAAGCAGAGGAAGAAAGAAAGAAAAAGAAAGAAGGAAAGGAAGAAAGAAAGAAAAGAAAGAAAGAGGAAGAAAGAAAGAAAGAAAGAGAAAGAAAGAAAGAAAAGAGAAAAAGAGAGAAAGAAAGAAAAAGAAAGCAGAGGAAGAAAGAAAGAAAAAGAAAGAAGGAAAGGAAGAAAGAAAGAAAGAGAAAGAAAGAAAGAAAGAAAGAAAGAAAGGGAGGGAGGAAAGAAAGAAAGAAGAAAGAAAGAAAGAAAGAAAGAAAGAAAGAAAGAAAGAAGAGAAGAAAGAAAGAAAGAAAGAAAGAAAGAGAAAGAGAAGAAGAGAAAGAAAGAGAGAAAGAGAGAAAGAGAGAAAGAAGAGAGAAAGAGAGAAAGAAGAAAGAAAGAAAGAAAGAAAGAAAGAAAGAAAGAAAGAAAGAAAGAAAGAAAGAAAGAAAGAAAGAAAGAAAGAAAGAAAGAAAGAAAGAAAGAAAGAAAGAAAGAAAGAAAGAAAGAAAGAAAGAAAGAAAGAAAGAAAGAGAAAGGAGGGAGGGGTGAGCTGGGATGACTGTTCTCAGGTGACCCCCTTCCCGCTCATCGGGGGGTGCCCTGTGAATCTTTTCAGAATCAATGGCAAACTCCCTCAGGAAGCATAGTGCCATCTCTCTGTCTGACCCCCCCTTCCTTTGCTCCCAGCAGGAGACCCCACCTCTTACCTCCATCCCTTTACCCCTTGCTGGGCCCTTGGAATCTCTGGTTGCTCGTTTCTGCCCCCACCTTCTGCTCCAGGGTCCAGATTCCCTCCCTTGTCTCTGCCTCGGGGTATCCCCGATAGGGGGCACTCTCCCTGCTGCCAGGGGCTCTGACACAAGCCATTGAAGCTCCTCTTGGGCCCCGTAAGTCTCCCAAGCACTTTGTGGTCGTCATCGCGCCTGATTCTTGCAGTAACCCACTTATGCACATTTTACAGATGAGAACACTTAGGATGAGATGGCTAAAGTGACTTTCCTGCCGTTCCCCCTGTCTGAGGCAGGATTTGAACTCAGATCATTGTGATGATGCTTGGTCTAGTGGAGGGTTAAGAAATGTTGTGATTGAACAGAGGGGTCAGCCACAGGGGAGAGTGAAAGGTGGAGCTCGTTCCAATGATGGGTCACAGGGGGGGGGGGAGGGGGAGGGGTTTGCAGGGGTTCAGGAGAACCGGTCCCTCTGGGGTGAGGTCTGCCCGTCCATCTCTGGTGCCATCTTCACTCAACCCTCACCAGTGTCTCCAAGAAGCTGGAGCGGGCCCAGGGGCTGTACCCTGGTAACCCCTGGGGGTCTCGTCCCCACCGGTGGCTTAGGGGGTGTCTGCTCCTTCTGGGTGAAGATGAATGGCGGATGAGAGGTCTGTTCTGACGGCCGCGAATGGGGTAGAAGCGCTTGTAGCTCAATCAGTCGTGGAAGCCTCCATGGTCATCCACGGTGTCCCAGGCTGTGGCCAGTCAGCTTTAAATCCAATTCTCCCACAGGTCCGGACACCTCTGGTGACGTCGCTGGTCCCTCGGAAGGTCCGGCCCGGACGCCGCTCCAGGGTCTTTGTTCACCCCACTTTGCGGTGTTGACCTTGGGCCGGCCCTGTCACTGGAGAAGGCCGGGGCTTGGCCCAGACTCAGGCTTATCTGTAAGAAAGAGTGAATCATCGGGTTGCCTGGTAAACAAAGCTGCCCGACCCATTTCAGCTCCATTAGAAATGTGCTTCGGCCTGGACACACCCAGGCTGCAGGAGGCCCCGTGTTCTCACCCAGGTTTGGGGGAGGGGAGCGGAAAGAGTGGGCTCCAGACCACCTGCCGGCCTCCTGGACTTGGGCAGATCCCTGCGCCTCCGAGGGTCCCGAATGAGGAGGAAGAGGTTTCTTTTGCTTTCCTCATGCAGTTTCATAAAGTAAAATAGAGATTTCAACACATTTTAAACTATTAAGGATAACCACTGGGCCTGCTACTTTTGGATTTTGTTTTTCTTCTTTTTAAAGCTTTTTATTTTCAGAACACTCATAGATCGTTTTCAACGTTCACCCTTGCCAAACCCTGTTGCAAAATTTTTTTCTCCTCCCTTCTCCCCATCCCCTCCCCAATATATGTTAAACCTGTGCAATTCTTCCATACACATCTCCACAGTTATCGTGTTGCACAAGAAAAATCAGATCAAAAGGGAAAAAAATGAGAAAGAAAGAAAAAAAAAAAAGCAAACAACAACAAAACAAGTAAAATCCTTATTGTCGTGTGATCCTGCTATTTTTTTTTTTCCCTGAGGCTGGGGTTAAGTGACTTGCCCAGGGTCACACAGCTAGGAAGTGGTAAGTGTCTGAGATCATATTTGAACTCGCATCCTCCTGAATTCAGGGCTGGTGCTCTATCCACTGCGCCCCCTAGCGGCCCCGATCCTGCTATTTCTTTATAGGGATTTGCCAGATGAGGAAATTCCCGCCCAAGTTAGTGTCAGTCGGCACCTTCTCTGCCAATTAGAGCCTTTGAGATCACCTTAAGTCACTCCGGGGCCCTGCAAAGAGTGGCCTGGAAGGGAGGGGAGCCTCAGATCTGGGATCCCCAGCGGGGATTCACATTTTCTGTCTGTGGAAGCCCTGAGACTTTAAATGGCGTCCTCGGTGTGGCCCGGTCCCCAGTGTCAGAGACAGCAAATGTAAGGGGAAGGCTTCAGTTAGCCACGACACAGAGAGATTCTCCACTTAAAAGCATTTTCTTTTCTTTTCAGTTACACGTAAAGATGGTTTTCAGCATTCATTTTTGTAAGGGTTTCCTTCTCCTTCCTTTCCCCTCCCCGCCCCAGCCCAAGACAGCAAGCAGTCTGATCTAGGTTGTGTACACTCCATATTAGTCAAGTGGTGAAAGAAGAATCATAAAAGGAAAAAGTATAAAACAAAAACCCGCGAAAATTGTCTTCTTTGACCCACAGTCTCCACAGTTCCTCCTCCGGATGTGGAGGGCACTTTCCGTCAAGAGCCTTTTGGAATCGTCTTGGATCCTTGGGTTGCTGAGAAGAGCCTCGTCTGTCTCAGGGGATCGTGGCTGTTCCCGTGTGCAGCATCCTCCCAGCTCTGCTCACGTCCCTCAGCTCAGCCGGGTCTTTCTGGGTTTCTCCCAGTTCTGCCGGCCCGTCATTTCTCACAGCCCAATAATGTTCCATTATGTCCGAGTATCCCAACCACTGAGCCATCCCTGGTGGGCAGCCCCTCCGGCTCCAGGTCCTTGCCACAGTGAGGAACTGCTACAGACACAGACTTCTTTTCCTCTTTAAAAACAGGAAGTAACCATGTCCTTTCCCTCTGTTGACCTTGACGTAATGTCGTTCCCCAGCCCCTTCTGCCCCCCTCCTATTTCCTCCTTATGGCAACTAATGAACTGTAGACAGAACATGAGAAGAAGCCCGGTCTCCCAGAAAATCCGGGGCCGGCACTGTCCTAGGTGCTGGGGATAAGGGAGGGAAGAGTTTCTGCCCTTCAGGGCCTTATGTTCCAGTGGCGAGGACACAGGCAGAGCCAAGGCTGTTTTTAAAAAGTGGGGAGGATGTTTCTGAGGGCCCCGCAGGGCTGACTGGAGGACAGGGAGAAAGGTGGGGAAGGTGACCCCTGGCCTAGCAGGGACAGCTTGATGTGGGCTGTAGACAGCGAGCCCCAGCTCTTGGCTCTTGGGACCCACTTTGGGGGTGACCTCGGGCCTAGCAGCCCCTGCTCTCGGCTCTTGGGACCCACTTGGGGGCGACCCCTGGGCCTAGCAGCCCCTGCTCTCGGCTCTTGGGACCCACTTGGGGGCGACCCCTGGGCCTAGCAGCCCCTGCTCTCGGCTCTCGGGACCCACTTTGGGGCGACTCCTGGGCCTAGCAGCCCCAGCTCTTGGCTCTTGGGACCCACTTGGGGATGACCCTGGGCCTAGCAGCCCCTGCTCTCGGCTCTTGGGACCCACTTGGGGGCGACCCCTGGGCCTAGCAGCCCCTGCTCTCGGCTCTTGGGACCCACTTGGGGGCGACCCCTGGGCCTAGCAGCCCCTGCTCTCGGCTCTTGGGACCCACTTGGGGGCGACCCCTGGGCCTAGCAGCCCCTGCTCTCGGCTCTCGGGACCCACTTTGGGGCGACTCCTGGGCCTAGCAGCCCCTGCTCTCGGCTCTTGGGACCCACTTGGGGATGACCCTGGGCCTAGCAGCCCCTGCTCTCGGCTCTTGGGACCCACTTTGGGGCGACCCCTGGGCCTAGCAGCCCCTGCACTCGGCTCTTGGGACCCACTTGGGGGTGACCCTGGGCCTAGCAGCCCCTGCTCTCGGCTCTTGGGACCCACTTTGGGGGTGACCCTGGGCCTAGCAGCCCCTGCTCTCAGCTCTTGGGACCCACTTTGGGGGTGACCCTGGGCCTAGCAGCCCCTGCTCTTGGCTCTTGGGACCCACTTTGGGGGTGACCCTGGGCCTAGCAGCCCCTGCTCTTGGCTCTTGGGACCCACTTTGGGGTGACTCCTGGGCCTAGCAGCCCCTGCTCTCGGCTCTTGGGACCCACTTTGCTTCTCCGGCCCGGTCACGTGCGGACTTTCCCAAGAGCTTTTCCACGGTCTCTTGTTGTATCTCCCGGCCTTCTTTCCTCCCGTCTCCATCAGATGCTCGGCCATCATCCGGAATATTGGGGGCTTGGGGGCAGATGCAGAGAGAAGTGATCCTGGTGCGGTTAGCAGTTCGGAGGAAGTTGCCAGGAAGCCACGTGTGTAACGTAGCCACAATCACAGCATCAGCCTTGAGCTGAGGGACGGGAAGAGCAGTTCCGCAGACACATCATTTATGTAGCTCCTGCTGCATGCAGAGCAAAGTGGGGGCTCTGGGGAAGGGAGAGAACTTAGGTGTGATCCAGTCCAAGCTCTGGTAGGAAGATAAATGTGGCTCAGAGGAATGCTGGTCTCGGCCTGGCCACGGCCTTTCCCCCTTTGGACCTCCAGGCACTCTGCAAAGAGCAGCCTGGAACTGGGGGGGGGGCAGCCCCCGGTTTGGCTCACGTTTTCACGCCAGTGACCTCTGTCTGTGGAAGCTTGGGTGACTCCTCTCTCAAGATGCCTCCATTTCTTCCTCTGTAAAATGTGGGAGTGGACAAGGTGACCCCTGAGCTGCCTTTGACCTCGAAATCCACGAACCTGCGACTTCTAATCCCTTTCTAGCCGTAAACATTGTGACAGGGAAGGGAACAAATGGTACCTGTGAGCCCGTGGATAGTATAGTTCCTCAAGAAATGACAAATATGAAGAGACAGAAAGACTGAAGTGACAGTAAGTGAAGAAGGACGGACAAAAACCTAGCCACAGCGCGCTGCTTTAGTGCCCGGGAAAATGATGCAGAAGCCACTGGGAGCCGGATGAAATGTCACCGCTGCTATTTTGGGCAGGAGATACTTTCTGAAGCTTCCTTGTACCTGGTTAATGGGAGAGGTGGAATTTTACTTATTTGAATGTTGATGTTAATGGTTAGCGGATTAACTGCAGCCGCCGCAGGCCCGGCCGCTTCCGACTTCAGCCACTTCAAGCTGCGCCTTCCCGTCCGTGTCATCATCCTGTCCCCTGTTTTCTTGACTTGGAGGGGGCAGCCGGGCCGGGGGAGAGGCCTGCGGCTCCTGGGGCGGCTAATGGGCTGGAATCTATAAATCAGGGCTCTGAGAGGCTCCTGAGAGGCGGGAGGACCTCTTGTGTATAAGTCATGCAGAACTCCTGTACGCTCACACAAATATACACATATCTCCTTGGGTGCATTTGTATGTGTGAATACATCTCTCTGTTCCTGTTCCTGTCTCTCTCTGTCTCTTTCTCTGTCTCTGTCTCTGTTTCTCTCTCTCTCTTTCTCTGTCTCTGTCTCTGTTTCTCTGTCTCTGTCTTTTTCTCTGTCTCTGTCTCTGTCTCTGTTTCTCTGTCTCTGTCTTTTTCTCTGTCTCTGTCTCTGTTTCTCTGTCTCTGTCTCTTTCTCTGTCTCTGTCTCTGTCTCTTTCTCTGTCTCTGTCTCTGTCTCTGTTTCTCTGTCTCTGTTTCTCTGTCTCTGTCTCTGTCTCTTTCTCTGTCTCTGTCTCTGTCTCTTTCTCTGTCTCTGTCTCTGTTTCTCTGTCTCTTTCTGTCTCTGTCTCTGTTTCTCTGTCTCTGTCTCTTTCTCTGTCTCTGTCTCTGTTTCTCTGTCTCTGTCTCTTTCTCTGTCTCTGTCTCTGTTTCTCTGTCTCTGTCTCTTTCTCTGTCTCTCTGTCTCTGTCTCTTTCTCTTTCTCTGTCTCTTTCTCTGTCTCTGTCTCTGTTTCTCTGTCTCTGTTTCTCTGTCTCTTTCTCTGTCTCTCTCTGTCTCTTTCTCTATCTCTGTCTCTGTTTCTCTGTCTCTGTTTCTCTGTCTCTGTCTCTTTCTCTGTCTCTGTCTGTCTCTGTTTCTCTGTCTCTGTCTCTCTCTCTGTCTCTTTCTCTGTCTCTGTCTCTCTCTCTGTCTCTTTCTCTGTCTCTGTCTCTCTCTCTGTCTCTTTCTCTGTCTCTGTCTCTGTTTCTCTGTCTCTTTCTCTGTCTCTGTCTCTGTTTCTCTGTCTCTGTTTCTCTGTCTCTTTCTGTCTCTGTCTCTATCTCTCTCTTGTCTCTGTCTCTCTCTCTCTGTCTCTTTCTCTGTCTCTGTCACTGTTTCTCTGTCTCTGTCTCTTTCTCTGTCTCTGTCTGTCTCTCTGTTTCTGTCTCTGTCTCTTTCTCTGTCTCTGTCTCTGTTTCTCTGTCTTTGTCTCTTTCTCTGTCTCTGTCTCTGTTTCTCTGTCTCTGTTTCTCTTTCTCTGTCTCTGTCTCTGTTTCTCTGTCTCTGTCTCTTTCTCTGTCTCTGTCTCTGTTTCTCTGTCTCTGTTTCTCTTTCTCTGTCTCTGTCTCTGTTTCTCTGTCTCTGTCTCTTTCTCTGTCTCTGTCTGTCTCTGTCTCTGTCTCTGTCTCTGTCTCTGTCTCTGTCTCTTTCTCTGTCTCTGTCTGTCTCTGTCTCTGTCTCTGTCTCTGTCTCTGTCTGATGGCTGGCCCTCCCTTTGCCGGCCTGCTAGGGCCCTGTCCCTCGGCTCTGGGCACAGCCTGCTGGTTGCGGGCAGCCACGAGGTGGCGCCAGAGAGCTTCCCGATGCCCGTTGCCCAGGGCGCCGAGGCTTTGGGCCCCGTGGCCCATGTCGGGGCCGCTGGGCTCTGGCGGGACGCCCCCAGCCCTGGAGCAGCTGGGCCCGCGTCTGGCCTGCAGCCAGCCGGCCGCGGGTAAATGAGCGGGAGCTGGAGAAGGAAGGCCGCGGGGAGGGAGCTGGGCCTGGAACAATGGCTGGAAAGTCGGATTCAGGGGCTCCCTCTCGCTCTGGGGGAGCTGGTTCTGGGCTGATTTACTGACCGTGGCCAGCAAGCTGGAAGGGCCGGGCCGGCTTCCTGCTCCGGGCCAGCGGGGCCCATTTGGTTTTTCCAGTGGGAGGGGACATTTTCTAGCAACTTCCAGCGATGCCCTCCCTCCTCCTCCCCCCTTTTGTGGGTTTGCTGTGTAAACAGTGGCTAAGCCCTTCCACCCTTCTTTCTCCTTGAAACCTCACCCCAAGGTCAAGTGGAAACTCAGTAGCTGGGCTGGAAACAAGAGCACTTAAAAAGCCAGGCCGGGCACCTTTGGGGCAGGGCCTGTGGGGAGCAGGGAGGTGCTTTTCACCTGGGTTATCTGAAGAATTTCGGTCACGTGGCCCGGGTTTGTTTTGGTAGGGATAAGGTTCAGTTCTACTGAATTCTTCTTCCCATACCTCATCGGGGCATGAAGGTGACCCCGGGCTGGGCCGGCCAGGGGAAAAACCCTCCGGCTGGCTCCGGAGTGAACTGGGGGTCTGCCCTCCGCGGAGCAGCTTCGCGAGGTCCCCAGTGGAAAGCTGGGCCCTGAAGGAGAACTGTTTTGAATTGATGCAGCCTCAACACGTTCGTTAAGTGCCTACTGTGTGCCAGGCCCCATGCTAAGCACTGGGGCCTGTGTACAAAAAGGAAGTAAAAGACCCTTCCTGCCCTCAAGGAATTTATGTTAATTTATTTCATTTATTTATTCATTCATTCATTCATTTATCTGTTTATTTTAATGGGAGAGACAACATGCAAACTGACTTACACAAAACAAGCTATAAATGGGATAAACAGAAAAGAACTAAAAGAAGGAAAGCATTTTTTTTAGCTGGGTGATTCAACAAGTCATTTAACCTCTGTGTATCAGTTTCCTCATCTGTAAAATGGGGATAATAACAGCCCCTTATCCCAGGGTCATCGGAAGGTTCAAATGAGATCACGACTGGGAGATGCTCGGCGCAGTGCTTGGCTGCCTAGGTTAGCTCTTAGGCTGCTGTTGTGGACCATGGAGTCTGCACCAGCCGAGGGCCTTTTGGAGCCGAGTGTTCTCAGGGCGGATGGGTGGCCCACGAGCCCCCTGCCCCTCTGCTCGGCCAGCTTTCTCTTTGAGCTGCTCTCAGTGTCCGGATGTAGCTGCTGAACTTTTGTGCCGGATGCCGGAACTCCCCAGGGTCAGAAGGCGCTGGGATCTTCCACGCTAACGCTATTGGTGCCTTTCTGGGTGGAGCTTTGGGCGGGATGGAGGCAGCCATCCCTGGGCTCGTGGCTCGGGTACAAGGCATCCTGGAAGGGTCCCGTAAAAGAAATCCAACTCTCCTTTGACTCTGGCCTTTCTCGCGTCCTTTTTTGGTACAGGCGTATTATTTCATGGATTTTTAATATGCGACATGCCAGTTTATGGCCTCCATGGCATTTCCCATTGAACAGATTCTTCCTCGGGACTGGTTAGCCCAGGCCCCCCTTCTTTTCTTGGCACCAGTGGGGTTCAAAGGAGAAGGGGCGGGGTCAGAGTCCTCCTTGCTACTTCCTTGTGTGACCTTGAGCCCACAACCCAGTTCCCCTCTCTGACCCTTGACCTCCTCATGAGGAGTTGGACTCAAAGGTCCCTTCCAGTCCTGGGCGAGGTTGTGATCTTACGTGGTCCTGTAATCTGTATGTGGCCTTCTCTATAATGCGATTGTAACAATAACGCACTAGCCGACCTAAGCCAGGGGTGCTGGGAGAATCCCTGGGGATGATGTAGAGAGACCCCCCGAGGCTTTAGCAGTGCCATCATCATCATCATCATCATCATCGCCTCCTTGGGGGGGGCAGGCAGAGCAGATTTGTCCCAGGCCAGTGCCCACACCTGCCATCCTGGGATGCTGGGACCCCCCACTGTGGTCATGTCCATTAGGGCTGATTTCAGGCCCCCGTTAGGCTAGATTGCGGATTAATGCATACGCAGGATGGGGGGCTGTCGGCTCCATCATTTGTAGCTGCCACAGGCAGTCAAGCTGACTCTCAGCCTGGAGATCTCGCAGGGCTGACATCTTGTGAACGCGCCGCCACCCGGGCCCCCAAGATGGAGAGCGAGAATTCAGGCTCCAACCTCCCATCACCAAACAGACATTTGTGGGTGCCAAGGCCCGCTTGAAGGAACCCGTGCTTCTGGGAGGACTGGACTGGGGGGCAGTCGGGGAGTTTTCCTCTGGAGGGGAAAGCTGGAGGCTGGCATGTGGAATTGGGTTTCTGAACCACAAACGTGCTCTTTCTCCAGCAGTTTCCCAACCAGCAGCCCTGGCTCCGGCTCCTCCTGGTTTTGTTTTTTTAAAGGGAGGTTCCGTGACCCCAGAAGTCAAACCCAACAGCTGGAATGTCGTGTCATTAAAATGATCATGATCACGCTGCCCCCGAGTCTTCCAGGGAAAAGGTCTGTGAGTTCAAGGCGAAACGGGGGCTCCTTGCCCATTCTTCTTAGGGCAGGGAGGGGCCCTGCCAAGCCGTGGCTCGGCCAGACGTGGCTCTCCGTGGCGGTTTCCTCTGTCAGCGCGGGCAGCCCAGATGAAAGGGTGTCTTAGAAAAGCTCTGGGAGCTCAAGCCGGCGTCTAATTTTGTTTGCACAAATGTGTGATAGGGTAGCTCAGAGGCAGACCACAGAGGGGGAATGTGGGGTCAGTCTATGGAGAAAGAGAGCTCCCAGACGGCTCCACAAGTCTGCAGGGGATGCTCCATTCTGCCTTTGCCATCATATCCAGAGACCCTCTCCCAGAAAGGCAGGGCGCCCAAATAAATGCCAGCTGCCAAGAGAGACTGAGCAGCTGGGCACCATGTCTGAGCCTGGCACCCCGAGGAAAACTGGTAAGATGGAGGAAGGTGTAGGTTTGCATTTTCTCTTCAGGGAGACACTTGAGATGAATTCTTCCTGATGCACTGGAGGCAGTTGCTGCTCAATCCCTTAGTCAGCCAGCCAGTCAGAGCATTTCTGAAGACCCTACTGTGTGTCCAGAGTTGTGCTAGGCCCTGGGAATACACAACAATGACAAATCAAAGAACTTACATCCTACAATATATTATGTGTACATAAATGCAAGGGAGTTCACCGGGTTAAAAAACCAGTACTTGTGGCGGCTCCGTGCCCGGCACAGTGGTGGGTACTGGGGATAGATACCAAGGCAGAAGTGAACCAGTCCCGGCCCCCAGGAAGGTTATCTGCCAGGGCAGGAGAGAACGCAGTGATGTATTCTTTCTAATGTCCAGAATTACATATTATATGTGTGTGATATTATGTGATACATGCGTGTGTATTATCTATGTAGATAAACATATAGGTCTCTGAGTTTTTATATGCAGAATAATAATAAATACATGTCATGTAGAAATATATACATTGAATCTATATAATAAACATTAATATAATAAATGCATAGAAGTATAATAGTTTGTATATTCTTTGTATATTTTTGTATATTTGTACCCTGTAAATACAAAGAAAATAGGTAAATCAAAGGTCATTGGAGGGAGAGAATCAGGAAACAAGGAAGGCTTCTTATAGAAAGTATTGCTTGAACCTTGTCTTGAAGGAAAATAGGGAGTCCATGAGATGGAGGTAAGGATAGGAAGGGGGGAGTCTAAGGGAGGAGATGAAGCCTTGGAGGATTAGGAACAACGTCGGGGTGGCCGGACGAATAATAGCCAAGGAACCTGGAAAGATGGCTTGGGGCAAGATTATGAAGCTCATCGGTGGAGTTTATATTTCAGCCCCGAATCAGTGAAGACAAGGAGTTGGAAGCAAAAGATATTGCAGAGGGAGACATGGGGAGTGCTTTGCAGATGATTGGATCCGTGGGGTGAGAGGGTGGGGAGGTGAAAATAAGACCAGGGTCACCAGCCTGGAAAACTAGACTGTGACGATGCCCTCAAGAGTAGCAGACAAATGTGGAATGGCAGGGGATGAGTGGTTTTGGACCCGGCCTCCAGTTTGACATAGCCAGGAGGCAGTTGGTAATAAAAGACAAAAGCTCAGAGGAGGAGGAAGAGATAGATCTGGGGGTCATCAGCAGAGAAGATAATTGTGTCCATGGAGTCCGATGGGATCACCAAATATGAAGAGAGGCCCAGGACCAAAGCTCAGGGAACTTCTACAACTGGGGGAAAGGGCGACATATGAGTGATGGACCAGCAAAGGAGACTGAAGAACAATCAGGAGGAAGAGGAGGAGAAAAGCCAGGAAGCGGGAGTGGAGTCATGAAATTTAGAGAAGTGAGATTATCTCAGAGGGGAAAGCGGTCAGGGTGGGGAAAGGAAAAGAATAAGTACTGATAGCTCTGAATAACCAGTGGGAAAGGCAGCAGGAGGCTCAAGTTGGAGCAAGCCTTAAAAGCAGATTTCTGGGACCATGGGAAGGTGTCAGCCCTCCTCTAGGTAGCTACAGCCCATTATCCTCAGGGTTTGACATTCCATTTATGACCTTCTTTTATTTGGGGAGGGGGGATATAATGGCCTTTAAAGTCCATGTATTCCTCTTTGTCTCAGTTTCCTCTTCTGCAAAATAAGCTGGAGAAGGAAATGTCAAACCACTCCAGGGCCTTTGCCAATAACACAACTCAAGCATCTCTTCAGCTTTGGGGAAGACAAAGTCCTCACTCGCCCGTGCTCAGAATCTCGACCTCCCCACTTCTGAGCTCGCTCTCTCCTTCACATGAAGTGCAGAGGACTTAACTCGGTTTTCCCACGGTGGCTTTGACTGCTGCAAGGAGGTGTACAGGCCCTGTTCAACTCAGGTCTGGGAAAAGCATCTGTCTGCAGCCTAGGCAAGCCACCAGAGCCAAATGCAGTGGTTTGGGCCCCACCCATAGGGTCAATGCCAATCTTTTCACTGGCATTTAGAGTCAGAACATATCTTGGAGAACCTGTAAGCTAAGTACCTTAGAAAGAAAGCTTCGGGAAAATACTTCTGAGGGAAGATACACAGGGAGGGTGCGGTAATGGAAGGAACACAGGATTTAGGGTCAGAAGACCTGGATTTGAATCACATCTCTGCCACCGGTTTGATCTGTGGCAAATGGCTGAACCTCAGCCTCCTCAGCCAGAGAGCTCTGGGATCCTCCAGCTCTGAGTCTTATGTTCTTACTCAAAGCTAAGCTGTGAGTCAGAGTTGTAGATGCTTCTCTGAGAAAGAACTACAAAATAAAAGCAATAACAATAAATATAATAATACATATTAATAAATGTATAAATAATATATAATAATTATATATATGTGATTTTAATAAGGACATCCTATAATACGCCCACACCTGGGCCAGGAATCCCGAGCACACCACCGCCAATTTGCTTGAATGAATGAATAAATGAATGAAATACTTTAGTGGCTGGCGGTGACCCCAGAGAACCATTTTGGAAGCTTCTGGAGGAACTGGACCAATTCAGGGAGTTTCTGTAACCCAAGGAAGATGGGCTGAGTGGGGTCTCCAAGATGCCCCAAGCTCCGTCAGGAAAGTGAGATGGCGGCATCTCTACAACCATTCCTTGGAGAGATCAGGGCTTTAGATTAGGAAGTGAACGCTCTACAGCTTTTCCGCTTTGCTTGGAGGCTCGCAGCTTGGGGCTCTTGGCCGCCCAGCTCCCTGGACCCTTTCATCACTTTTCAAAAGCAGACCTTCCAGAATTCTTCATGGTAGGACAAAGGAGCCCCTGACGGGTCCTCTGGGGACATGATTGAGATTAATGCAGGGGCTAGAAAGGTGCATGACAGAGACTTCCCACAGGGACCAGGTTGGAAAAGAAGGAGGGATCATCATCCCTCTTAATTTACAGATATGGAAACTGAGGTTCAGAGAGGCTACCCATGGGTAGCAGGTCACAGAGCTGTAATAGGAGTTACCACTGAGACGAGTCCTTGGCACATTTTATGGGTATCTTTTCAGTTGTTTTATAGTAAACTTTCTTTTTTCCACTACGAGCTTAGCAAATTAACAATAAACGTGGACCCTTCCGTGGACAAAGAAGAACAGAAGGTGATGTCTGTTCACTGTGCTCGTCGGTCACACATGCCTCGGTTTTCCAAAGTCTGCCCTAGGTTTGGTGTGGAAGGACTGAGCCGTGAGCTGTCACACGCGTGTAGGAGGACGCTGTAAGACACTGAGCCCGAGAGCGGCAGCGCTGTCCTGATTCTCCCGCCCTTCTCTCTGCGGGTCCTTCTCATGCCTTTTTCTTATTTAATTGTCACCATTCCCTCCCATCTCCCCTCGCTCTGAATCCTTGGCCTCCCTGCCCTGGCCTGCTGATGCATCTAATGCCCTGAGTTTTCATTATGGGGAGGAAGAAATGAATGTGTGGATTTCTGCTGCGTGGCCAGCGAAGGCTGTTCGCCGGCCCCCAAAGGATCCATCCGGCTCCCTCCCAAATGGGCCATCTTCTGGGCCGTGGAAGGGACAGCAAAGTGGCGGGAGGCTGGCCATTCCCGTTCCCCAGCGCACACTCTGGAAGCCATGGGTCTTAAGGAATTCATCATCTTTGCAGTGAATTGATCAGTGTTTGTTAAATTGTTTGTCAGACTTTGTGCTAAGGATGGGAACACACACACACACACACACACACACACACACACAGTCTTAGCTTCTAACAGAGAACTCTCAGCATGAGCATAAACAGGCGGATTTGAGCCAAGGGAAGAAGGAGAGGGACAGAGCGAATTTTCCAGAGCATATTTTGCTCAGCATCATGTAACATTTCCAAACTGAAGTCTCTGAGTGAAGCCTTTTGGCTGTGAGGTCCGGGGCTCTGTGACCTCAGAGAAGGAGATATTCCCTTCATCCTTGCACACAGATGATATTTCCCAGAGTCTCGGGTTGGAAGGGACCCCAGGGGAACATCTGGTCTAACCTGGGGCCAAACAAGAGCTAAAGAATTCCCAGTGAGGAGTCATCTGTCCATTGCCTGATGACTTATACTGGGTTAAGAAGTTCTTCCTGACCTTAGTTAATGACCTGCCTTAGGTCTGGGCTCCCTAGGATGAATGTCATCAGTGTGGGAGTCAGAGCCCTTCCCAGCTGGGCTCAATCCATCCTTCCGGCCTCACCGGACACTTCTCCTCGGGCTGACTCTCTCTCCGCTCCTCCATCTCCTATCACCCAGGCCTTTGCCCTGGCTGTCCCCCACACCTAGAATACTTCCCCTTCGCCTCTGCCTCCCAGTCCTCTCCTTTAAGATTCAACTTTGTTGTCTTGTGCCAGAAGCCTTAGCCGACCTCCTCAAACGCTTATGTCTTCCCTCCCCCTCTGCCTTGTGTTAACTATTTTACACCCTTTTCTGCTTATTACTTTTGTTTATGCTCTGTGTGTTTTATGTATATTTGTTATCTGCCCCATTCCTAGGTAAGCTCCTTGAGGGCAGGAATCCTTTCATGCCGTTTACCTGTAAGGCTATGACCATGGAAACCCAGTTTTACAGCTGTTAAGGGCTTTCCTCAGGTCAGTCCTGGGAAGTAGGGGGTAAATACCGCGAGATCTCCTCGTTTACAAGCAAGGCCGTACGTACGCCCGTACTTCCCAGGACTGACCTGAGGCAAGCCCTCCAAAGCTGTAAAGCTGGGCTTCTGGGGAGGTCCCCAGAGTGTATCCTGACTGTTGTGTGCAGGAGGGCTGCATCCTCCTTGTGCCTCCGCTTCCTCATCTAGAACCGGAGTGATGGGGTGGGGGGTGATAGCTGATGCTTCTGTGCTCTCTGAGGTTTACAAAGAGCTTTATATCCTGACTTCTGACGGGTGAGCATGTTAACAGTGAGCACTGTAGGGACTCAGTAGAGGGATAGTGACTGGACCACCTGAGGGTGGAGAGCACAGGAACAGGGCGGGCCCAGAGGGGGTGAGACAGAGGCCCAGAAGGGCCGAGGGTCACAGAGTCCGAGCTGCTTATTCTGCAGGGGAGGCAGCCCAGAGAAATCGGGGCTTTGCCTCAGGGCACCCAGATAGTGGGTAGCAAGGGGCCCAGCCACCCTCTAAATCCGGGTTGTTGACTCCACCACTCCAGCAGCCACTTCTGCTGCTTCCTGGGGACTCCTGAAAGTGGGAGGAGGTTTGGTCCGGCAGCGCACAGCCAGCCTGCTTGGGTCTATTCCCATCTCTTCCATTTGGATGCCGTGACCCTCGCTGAGCTATAAAGTGGTCCCTGGCCCTCATCTGGCAAAGAATGGGGGGGAGGCTGGGAGTGGGGCTGGGATGAGGGGAGGAGCCTGTCACTGTCTACTCTTACCTCGGCCACCCCCCCTCCCTCAACCAGTTCTGTTCTTCCATTTGTTATTTGTCCATCAAAGTGTTAAATGTCCACTGTATGTACCTAAGGGAGATGCAGAATTTAGGCGAGATAGGGGCTCTGTCTTCATGCAGCTTACAGCCCACTAGGGGATAACAACCCAGATAACTGTTTGGGGGGAGTAGGGGGTGAGGAGTGGGAAGTAATTGAGCTCAAGTGACTTGTCCAGGATCACACAGCTGGGCCCAGGGTCTAGGCCCCGATTTAAACTCAAATCCTTCTGGCTCCAGGGGCAGTGCTGTATCTACTTTGTGCCACTAACTCTTTATTTTTAATTTAATTTTTTAAATAACTAAAATCTATTTCCTCCTTTCCTTTTTCCCTATTTCACCAGAAAAGAAAAGAAAAAAAGGCATGAAACTCTTGTAACAAATATAACACAGAGCTGCACTGGACACAGTCCAAAAATATGTCTCATTTCCTACCCCCATCACTCCTCTGGGAGGAGGAGGGGAGTGTGCGGTCTCATCAAGCCTCTATTTGATCAGAATTCTTACAAAAGGTCACTTTTATATTAAAAAAAAAAACAAACTATTGGTAGCTTTTGTTTTGACATCACCCCCATCTTCAAATACTCTATTTCCAAATGCGTCTAACAAACCATCTCTTGTAACAACGATTTCAAAAAGGAGAAGGGAAAAAAAAGTTCAGCACAACTCACCTTATGATCAGCCGATTCTGACAGTGTATTCAGCATTCCACAGCCATCGCCCCCACTTCTGCAGGGAAGAGCAGGAGGCAGGTGTCGTCCCTCTCCTCCAAGGCTCAGGTTGGTTGTCGTAATAATGCAGTATTGAATTCTGCGTGCTTTGCTTCTCCTTCTTTCTCTTTGTAGTTACTGCAAATACAAATAATTCTTACACCTAATATTGCATAAGTGCATGAGAGAGGTAGCGGCAAAGGGCCAGGGGAATTCTGGACGTCAGGGAAGATTTTGGGAGGGAAGCTGACATCGGAGCTGGACTTCAAAGGGAGAACCCAGATTCAAAGTATTAATTAGACATTTTTCAAATGTTCCCTCGAATTCGCTTCTAAATGAGCAAGGGCCTGCCCAGCGCCACGGAGCTGGTGCTGGGTGGTGACTCTGGGACTCCAGCTTAGAATCGCGGCTCCCCATGAGGGGGGGGCTTCCCACTGCATCTCTGAGAGAAAGCCCCAAGGAGACTGGGCACAGACCAGGCCCCATTTCTGCTGCCAAGAGCAATTAGGCTTAACGGCAAGTCAGTTCCTGGAAACTTCTCTTTGTCCCCAATTTCTTGGTCTATAAATGATCAACCAAATGCTGAATTTTTCCAGAAGCTCTTTGAGGTGTGAGGCTGGACTTGGCAACTTTGGTGTTATTTATTAAATGGAAAAGGAGGCTTAACGTGGGCCTAGTTGTCACAGACAGCCCCCCTCAGCATGGGCTGGAAGAAAAGACCGGGAATAATCCTTGGCGTTTCACACAGGGAAAACTTTTAATTAAAAAGTTGTTATTGATCTCAGTTTTTTGTTTTTTTTTAAACACCTTCATTTCCAAGCACACTCCCCCACCTTCCCAACTTAGCAATGAAGCGGACCATTTTTTAAAAACCAAAGCAGCAGGAGAGGGGAAGCAAGTCATCGGCCAGTGCAGACCCTCTCCAGAACCTCTTTGGCCGAGGAAGATGGAGAAAGCTGGGGCCGAGCTCCCTCCTTTGCATCGCGCAGAGTTCGGTTTGGGTTTGTCACTGCTCCCTTTATGTGCTTCAGTCAGATGGTCGGGGGTTTCCCAGCTCTCCCCCACATGACTTCTGCTTCTGTAATCGTCTCTTAGGACTCACCGACGTTCCATCACCCTCATGGGCCACCTGCGGCTGGGCCCTTCCCTCCTCCACAAGCAGCTACTTTGTTTCTGCTTCTCTGCTCCCCCAAGAGCCACCTCTCAGAGCATCCTGGAGCACCGGGCCCTTCCTTTCTGGCTCCGATTTCCTGGGAGCAGAGCCCGCTCTGGCAGATCTGGGTCAGAAGTTTGAACCTTTTGGTTGCTCTCATCACAGCACAATTACACAGGGTTTTCTAAAATGATCGAGCCCACTCACAATTCCACCCAAAATTTACTGGTGTGCAGGAACCTTTTTTTAGAAAATTAAACCCGGGGTTCTGCAGCAAGGCAGAGTGCCTGTTTGCCCATGTGTAAAATAAACAGTTTGAACTCGATGTTTACCATGTTCCTTCTAATTTCCACCCTAGAGTGTTAAGGATCTAGCTCTGGACCTGGAGGTCATGGCCCCAACCCATCTCCTTACGGATGGGGAGCTTGGACACGTGAGAGGTTAAGTGACTTGGCCAGAGCCACACAGCTGCTAAGGGTCCAGCCTTCGTCTTCTGACTCCTGAATTCGCATTCTTTCCATTACCTCATTATAGTCAAGCCTAATGGAGCCAGCCGGCCAGCCGGAGATCTGGAGATGGCTGCCGTGAGCAGAAAGCACCCTGTGCCCTTCTGGATGTGGCTCCTGAGGGCACAGGAGCTGCCCACTGTTACACTTCTGCCTGCACCCAGTAACAACTGGCTCCTTCTCATTCAGACAGTGAGACCCGACCCTTGGTCTTTGTCCCACTTTTGGAGACGTTTCCGTTCCTTGCAGCCTTTTGTCTTTAAAATAAGATTTCTTGGGATAAGGCAAAGAGAACTACAGAATAGCTCTGGGAAAATTGTAACTAAAATCCCTACAAAAAGACTGCAGTGATATTTCCAAAAATTATTTTTGGATACTGTGACTAAGTTGGATTTATACCAAGGATGCATAGCTCGGCATTAGGAAAAACAATTAGTGGGACTGATTATATCAAAAACAAAACTCTGCTGAACCTTTGGAATATATAATTTGGTACTAAGAAAGTTTATGCTAAAAAAAAAAACAACAAAAAACAAAAAGAAGGCCATTATTTAAAATTATAATAAAAAGCTTTTATCTAAACCAAAAACTAGCTTCGCTTGCAATGGGGAAGTATTAGAAGCTTTCCTAATAAATTCAGGAGTAAAGCATCTTTTTTTTTTCCCCACTGTTGGCATTTTGCATAATTCTAGAAATTCTAGAATTCTAGAAATGCTGGTGATAGGAATAAAATGAGGGAAAAAGGAAACTTGCCAAGAAGAGCCGAGACCTGCTTTATTTACAGATCCAGCAAGAGTTAAAATTCTACCTCAGATACTTAATGTGTGATCCTAGAAAGTCACTGAACCAATCTTGGGGTCAGTTTCCTCACCTGTAGACCGAGAAAGATGCATTCGATTGTCTCCATGGCCCTTTCAAATATATGTCCCTATAACTAAAATGTCTATGTCCTTTGATCCTAGTTCTGAGCAATAAAAGAAAGGATTAAAGGTTCTATGTATGTCAAATTATCATCCATAGCCTCACTGGAAAAAAAGTAAATGCTAAATAAGTTGTGGTACGTGAACTTGATGGAGTAACGGTGCACTATAAGAATTGGCAAATGTGAAGAATTTCAAGAAGCACAGGGAGACTTGTGGGAACTGATAAATGCACCTACTTTGGATATATCTTGATTTTGATTATGTTCTTCCCAATAAGAGTAAGCTTCTTGAGGGAAGATGCTGTATCACTTTTAATTTGTATCCTCAATGCTTAGTACAGTTCCTAGGACAGAGTTTGTTGAATCGAATTGAATTGATGGTGCTCTGTGTGGTAGAGAGGAGAACAAGACCTTTCTTAGGGGTGATTTTGAAGCACTATTGTAAAAGTAGGGGAGTCTAGAAATTTTTTTTGAAGGGGGTAGAGTCAGTACACTCATAATATCAAAGAAATAACAAGAGGGAGGGGAAAATAGACTGGAAAAGATACAGAACTTTTTCCAAATTTCTTAGAACCAAAGTGGAAATAGAAATAACTCACCCATCAACTCTTGAAGGAAACCTCAAAATAAGTATTCCCAGGAATATTTTTGCACATGTGAGTCCCTTTCCCTCCTTTACGAGCTTTTTGGGATCTAGGCCCAGTAGAGACACTTGCTCTCCAGAATGTTTGAATTAGTTCACAACTCCACCAACAATGTATTAGTGTTCCAGTTTTCTCACATCCCCTCCAATTTTCATTTTCTTTTCCTGTCATCTTAGCTAATCTGAGAGGTTGTCTTAATTTACATTTCTCTGATCAGTAATGATTTAGAGTATTTTTCCATATGATTAGAAATGGTTTTAATTTCTTCATCTGAAAATTCTCCATATTCTTTGACCATTTATCAGTTGGAGAATGGCTTGAATTCTTATATATTTGAGAAAATTTTCTATATATTTTAGAAATGAGGCCTCTAGCAGAACCTTTGGATGTAAAAAAAAATTTTTCCCAGTCTACTGCTTCCTTTCTAATCTTGTCTGCGTTGGTTTTATTTATACAAAAACTTTTTAACTTAATATAAAATCAAAATTATCCATATTGCGTTCCATAATGTACTCTAATTCTTCTTTGGCCACAAATTCCTTCCTTCCCCACAAATCTGAGAATTAGACTATCTTCTGATCTTCTGATTTGCTAATAGTATCATTCTGTGTCTAAATCATGAACCAATTTCAACCTTATCTTGGTGAAGGGTGTGAGATGTGGGTCATCTGCCATACTGATTTCCATTTTTCCAGCAATTTTTGTCAAATAGTGAGTTCTTATCCCAGAAGCTGGGGTCTTTGGGTTGGTCAAACTCTAGATTACTATAGTCATTGCCTTTGAACCTAACCTATCCCATCGATCGACTACTCTGTTTCTTAGCCAGTACCAGACAGTTTTGATGACCGCTCTTGCCTCAGTTTCTTGCTCTGTTAAATGAAAGAGTTGGACCAGTTGGGCTCTGAGGTACCTCCTCCAGTAATTTATAGCAGAAGGGGAGGGAGCAGTGACCCCGAGCTGTTGCAGGACCCTTTCTGTCATTGGATCCTCTTTTTTTTTCCCCAATTTCTGGGAATATGATCCCAAAGCTCCCTTGAGGAGCTAGGGGAGGCTGATGATTTGGGAGCAGGGATGTTTTAGGAGGAGGACCTGACTCTGTTCTCAGAGCAGGTTGGTTTCCTGGTTGTTCCCATGGAGCTTCCAGGAGCATACTGGGGACAGCCCTGCTTGCTGAGGGGTGCCTCAGGATCCCGCAGACTTTGCCACCTGCTGCCTCCAGCCACAGGTGCCTCGGGAAGCCAGAACCGGCCTTCTTCCTCTCCAGCCCCAAACAACTTCGCTCTCAAACTTCTAAGCCGCCATCTTGTCCCAGTCCCCCGTCACAGTCCCTGGTGGGCAGGGGCTTCTCTTCAGCACCCTCCCCAAGTGGAAGCAGCAGTTGCGAGTGTGGGAACGTGGCGGGCTCAGTGGGATAGAGGTGGGGGACTCGGGGCCCAGTCCTGGCCCAGCCACAGACCAGCTGGGTGACCCTGGGCAGGTGCCCGGAGAGCTGTAAATGGGGCACTACCCACCACCCAGATATTGCAGGGAAAGGCTTTGTAAGCTCCTCCAGCTTTTTGTTTTCCTTTCTCTTCCTTCCTTTTCCTCCATTTTCCCCTTGTCCCTTTCATCTTCCTTCCCCCTCTCCACCCCTCCCCTTCCATGGCTCAGTCTCTTCAGCTGGAAAGGAGGGATCTAATCATATTCCCCACCACTCTTGATCAATAGGAATGGAATAATAATTTGTGCCTTGCAGGGATGGGCATCGTAATTAACCGAGCGGCGAATGCCCGGATACCCTTGACGGATGCCTCGGAGGGCCCCGGGTGGACTGTTGTCAGCAGAAGCCCCACAAGCCCCTGCCCACCTCTCCAGAGAGGGCCTTCTTGGAGGCAGCTTGGGCCGGGCTTGGAGGCCACGGGGCGGCAGTCTCCCTGCCCGGGGCCTCCCGGCCCTGGCGCTGCACCCGCAAGGTGGCTCGGAGCACAAAGGCCTCTGACGTCTTCTTTGAGACGTTGGGCCCATTCTTTGCCCACTGAATGGGACTCGCAGCTGAAAGGTCCTCCCGAGCACAGATTTTCGTGGCGTGACCCTGCAGAATTAGCGGGTCTCCTCTTGGCTAATTTATATTCTGTGTGTTTGGGTCTAATTGGAAGGTAATTGTAATCCATATGCCTGTTAAGGTAATTACACTTATAAACCTAATAGAATCCATAGATCAGTGGGTTCTTAGCTAATTAAGTCCACCATCATTAGCATTTTAAAAAACTCATAATTACTGGAATATCCTTTCAACCGGCCTTCAGAGCTTATAATGAGAGGTCAGCGGAGTCTGTGGGAGCCCGGCCCCCTCTGCAATCTACTCCCAGAGTGGGCTGAGTCTCCCCTGGTAAGGGGAAACCGACGCCCTCGACCCCTCAATGTCCGCGGAGAGGATGGGAACTCTTCAAGGTTCGGGGGAGGAACTGAGAGCAATCTTGTCTGAGAGGGACCCAGGCCCTCGGAGCTGGCTGTTCCCTGGCCAGCCTTCCCTTCTTGGGCCTCGGGGAAGCCAGGGCTGAGTTCGGGGGAGAGCTGGTGACCCTCCACTCCCCCCCTCCCCTGGCTGTGATCTCCAGGAAACAAAGCCCCGGAGGGTGTCAGCGGGCTGCTCTCCCTTAGCCGGAGGGTAATTCCCTTGAAATTACCTTGAAAACTCTTGGTTTTTTTAGTACATTGGGCAGTGCCAGACACATAGTAGGTGCGCAAACTCTGTATCTATTACACAGCAAAGTTCCTGGCACATAGTAGGTGCTCAGTCTCGCTAATCCACAGAGTGGTGGTGGGCACATAGAAGGTGCTCAAACTATATATGTAGTACACAGTGAGGTTCTGGCACATAGTAGGTCTCATCCTCTCTAGTACACAGGGCAGTGCTGGACACATAGTAGGTGTTCAGACTCTGTATGTAGTACATAGCAAAGTTCCTGGCACATAGTAGGTGCTCAGTCTCACTAGTCCACAGAGTGGTGATGGGCACATAGTAGGTGTCAAACTCTATTGAATACACAGGGGCAGTGCTGAGCACAGAGTAGGTGCTATTTAGCACATACCATAGTGCCATGCACACAGTAAGTGTTCAAATACCATCTAAAATGCAGGGCGGTGTTGGGCACAGAGTAGGTGCTTCTTTAAGGTCTGTGTAAGAGCTGAGTCAGTCGGCATGTTGGATTTAGAGACAACTGGAAGTGGGCATCCTAGGCAGGATACTTTCCCCTCACACCTAAGGAGCCCCCTCTGACTCTGGTTCGTGTCTGGCCCCAAGAGGATCCTGCTGCTCCCAACCAAATCCTAGCTCTCCGGTCCTGTGGGTGTCCCCTGCCCTCGGAGTGCCCCGTACCCTTTTCCCAAAGTGCCCAGTGGGGTTACGCTCACATCCCACGCCCCTTGTGTCGGCTGCATGGTTTAATGCGATTGTATTATCTTCCCAGACGAGGGAGGGATGCCCAGCCGGATTGCTGCAGGAGGGGAGGGGGCTGCTCCTGCTGTCTCTGGTCCAGAGGAGCCGTTGTCAGGGTGCCTCCATGAGAGGGAGGCGCAGGCCCCAGCCAGCTGTGGATTGGACCACGGAGGATCCCATCCAGGCCCTACTCACCCCTGACTCGATGGGCTTTCAGCTCATTTATATAGGGTTTCTTAGGGACACCAGGGGCTCCCCAGAGTGCTGGGCTCGGAGTCAAGAAGTCTGGCCTCAGACACTTCCTAGCCATGTGACCCCGGGCAAGTCACTTATCCTGTTCGCCTCAGTTTCCTTGTCTGTAGAATGTTCTAGAGAAGGAACTGGCCAGCCCTCCATCACTTTGCCAAGAAGACCCCTCCTCAAAACGGGGTCACAAAGAGTCAGACGATGAAGGGAGCTCTCAAATGAGGAAACTACCAATTCAGACTATAACCTTCTCTGTGACCCAGTCACTCCTACAGAAAGATCACATAGATTGAGAGCCGAAAGAATCATAGAGACACCCCCATTTTACAGGCATGAAAGCTGAGGCCCAATGGGTGAAGTCATGGTCCCCGTGTCATAGTGGAGATCAAATCCTGGCCCTTTGACCACAACTGCCACTTTTTTCCTCTCTTATACAGTCCTGCTGGTTCTCTAAGCACTTATGGAGCTGAACAGGGGTGTGGGCAGCCATGCTCACGTAGAGGGACATGGGGTACACGCAGAGGGGAAACATGGCAGCCCTGGGGGCAGCATGAGACTTCTGAAGGGAGCCAAGGATTCCCCGCAGGGGGTATGGCCAAGGCAAAGGCCTGGGGAGGGGAGAGTGGGAGTGCCCTGTGGGAGGAGCTTCAGGAGGCCACCCCGGCCGTCCTAGCAAGCCCAGAGGAGGCTTGGCTTGAGGAGCAGTGCTCTGGCCGGTCCCGGGAGACCCCAGGATGAGGGCGCCAGGCTTGGCCTGGTCACCAGGGAGCTAAATGGGCCCAGCTCAGGGCTCACCTCTCCTTGTCGGGGCCTTCCTGGCCAAGATCATGTTCTCAAGGCAAGGCCCATCCAGTCACTCTGATGCCCCAAAACATTCTATGACTCCCCATTGCCTGGAGCGAAACTCCTGACCCCCACGGAACTCCCCCATCTGCGATCGCCCTTCACACGGTCCCCTGTATTTTCTGTCCCAACTGGATCACCTGCTCTCTCCTACCTGGACGGTCAGCTTCCTGCCTGCAGGCCTGTGCTCATCACACTCCCTTGTCTTCTTCCTCTTTTGGAAATCTTCTGTCTCTTGAAGGTCCAGTCAGGGGCCACCTTTTTCACCCGCAAAGAACATCTATGCCTCTTTCTCCTTTTTAATTCTTTCTTTGTTCTTTCTATATTAATTTCTGTTAACTCTATGTTCTGTCTACATTAATTTCTGTTATTTCTACATAATTTCTCAATTATTTCCATATTTTGACATTAATTTCTGTTAGTTCTATGTTATTTCCATATTATTTCTGTTACTTCTTTGTTCTATGTTCTTTCTAAATTAATTTATATTATTTCTACATTAAATTCTGTTGTTTCTATATTGTTTCTACATTAATTTCTAATTTATTTCCATATTATTTCTATATTACTTTTTGTCATTTCTGTTTTATGGTCTAGTTCTACATTAATTTCTTTTGTTTATATATTATTTCTACAATAATTTCTAAGTTATTTCCACATTAATTTTTGTTATTTCTATGTAATTTCTCAATTATTTCCATATTTCAGTGTTAATTTCTGTTATTTCTATATTAATTTGTGTTAGTTCTGATATGTCCATATTATTTCAGCATTAATTTTTGTTATGTCTATATTTCTGTTATTTTTAGGTTCTGTGTTCTTTCTAAATTAATTTCTATTACTTCTACATTAATTTCTGTTATTTTAATATTATTTCTACATTCATTTCTAAGTTATTTCCATATTATTTCTACATTACTTTTTGTTATTTCTGTGTTCTATGTTTTAGTTCTACATCAATTTCTATTGTTTACATATTATTTCTACATTATTTTCTGTTATTTCTATAGTATTTCTATATTAATTTTTGTTATTTCTACACCAATTTCTTCTTCTTTCCAGATTAATTTATGTGTGATTTCCATATTAATTTTTATGTAATTATTTAAAAAGCAGATCACATCTCTAGGATTTCTTTATTCTTCATCTTATTTTTAGATTTGTCCCATTCTGACAGTGTAGTATTGACAACTTTCTCCATGTATTATGTGTTTCTTCCTGTTTTTCTGTTAGCCTTTTCTGTCCAATTGTGGGTGCACCTAAGTTTAAAAATATTAAGTGCTTGCTAATAACACTTATTAATAACAATAATTCATATATATAAATACACATATTTATATATAAATAATTATATATATATATATATATGTATAACACTTAATAATAGTTTGTTAACTGTTTCCTTCTATCTCACAAGGCAGCCTCAGGCTCCCTTCTCTGTGTCCTCTCTTGTTGATCTCAGCTACTCTCCTAAGTCCAAATGTTCCTTCTATGCATGGGACTCCCCACTTTGTCTCTCTCTTTTGATCTGGAGTCCCCCTGGATGTCCTGTAGGGACCCCAAGGAGAACTGACCACCTGTTCCTACGAAGCCCCCTTTCCTCCTCTTCTTTCTCATGTCCCCTTAGGTCGCCCCCAAGCCCTCTGCCCCCCCCCGTTGGCAATTTCAGAGTCATCCTCGGTTTCTGGCTCCCTCTCTCCTTATGTGTCCGATCTGTTCCCGAGTCTTGCTGATTCTCCTGTCTCCTGTCTCCGGACCCGTGACTCCTCCCACCACAGTAGTCTTTACTCAGGCCCTCATTCTCTGTCCGCCGGCTAGGCTGGTAGCCTTTCACGTGGCCTTTAGACTAGTCTGTCCTCCCCATCAGTGTCTCTAATGACCAAGGCCAAGTGCTCAAGAGGCTCTCTTGGCTCCTTATGGTCTCTGACCGATTCCTCAGTTTACCCAGTAACGCTTTTCATAATCTAGCTCCAACCAACCTTTCCAGGATGACTTTACCTCGTCTACCCCCTGCCCCGCCATTGCCTTTGTGCATCCAGCACATGCTGGTTCCCCATCCACGCCATTCCCTTTCCTCTTCTCTACCTCGGAATTCCGCCGCTCCATTCCAGAAAGGCTTTCTCACTTACCTCTGCTCATGGAATCCCCAAACCCCTTCAGGGGCTTAACTAAAGGGATCCCTCCTCCTGGAGGCCTAGTTTGATTTCCCCAGTGGTTAGTGCCCCTTCCTCAAATTTGGCGTAAATTATGTTTTTGCTGAATTGGTTACGCGTTGCTTTCCCCCAGAAGCAACATCAAGTTCAGAGGTCATCTCGTCTCCCCCCTTTCATTTTAAAGGTGTATTTAACTTTTGTTCTTGTAGTCCCAGCACCTTGGTCAGAGTCTGACACATAGTAGGCACTTTAACTGGACTGGTGATTTCACTAGGATAGAGAAGAACTTTCCCTCAGTGCCGCAAGTTGCCCCACACACTGACAGGTTAAATCTGTGCAAGCTCCCTTAGTCAGGTGGGAGCTTTCCGGGTCTTCCTGGCACCGAGGCTGGCTTTCGATCATCAAAGCCCCTTGGCTTGTACTGATATTAAATCATCGCTGATCTCAAGAGCCCCAGGAAGGCCTAGAGCTGTGGATGATTAAAAACTTACGATGCGTCTAATTCAGATTTCTCGAGCTAGAATGTATGATGTGCCCTTAATTTAATCAGCTGAAATTTGGTCTTTGATTCCCCCCTTTTAAGTGAAAGATTTTCTTTTAGAAGGAAATCTGTATTTCATCAAAGATGGCGTCTAATTGAAGAGTGGAAGTGGCAGGGTGGTTTTTTTTTTTTTTTTCACAAGAAGTTTCTGGTTTTGAGCTCTGACTTCATCCGAGACCAGAGACGAAGGGCTGAGAGTTCCGCCTTGTTATTAGATCAGAATGGGAGATAGACGGGAGCACATGGATTAAGGCCCTGGGAAAGATCCCTTACTCAGGGGCAGAGAGAAAGCAATCCCAGAAATGACCTCACCAGCCTCCAGTTTCCCAACCTGACCCTGTGAGGTGTTAGAACAAGTCAAAAGAAAAAGGGGAGGGGCATTTCAGAGTGAGCGACGGAGGACTTCGTTTATTTGTCGCCACAAGCCTGGTGGTGGCGGCGGCTTCAAGGTGAGACCCTCGGGGACTCAGCCTCTGGACGACAGGAGAAGGGATCACGCCTGGAATCGGGCCTGGAATTAGGAGGGAGAGACAGGCTGGCCCCCTCACTTCTCAAACAGCTGCGGCGTCTTTCATCGACATCACCAGCACCCAATTAAGAAGTCGCTAATGATAAGGAAGCCAGCAGTTTTTCTGAGAAGCCAGAACTGCAGAGGGTTGTGTGGCCTGTGGGGGGCCTGGCCCCAGAATCCCAGAGAGTTCCTCCATTCCTAGAGAGGAAAGGCAGCATAAGTCTTCTCCAGCCCGGCCCGGCCTCACTCTGCAGCCCGGGCCCAGCCTGATTCTCCAGTCCGGCCCAGCCTCACTCTGCAGCCCGGGCCCAGCCTGATTCTCCAGCCCGGCCCGGCCTCACTCTGCAGCCCGGGCCCAGCCTGATTCTCCAGCCCGGCCCGGCCTCACTCTGCAGCCCGGGCCCAGCCTGATTCTCCAGCCCGGCCCGGCCTCACTCTGCAGCCCGGGCCCAGCCTGATTCTCCAGCCCGGCCCGGCCTCACTCTGCAGCCCGGGCCCAGCCTGATTCTCAGGCCTGGCCCTTTAGGCCGCTGGCCCGGGTGCTGCAGCCGGTCAGCGGCGGAGGCCTCGCCTCCTGGATCAGAGGCATCGCTATGATGAACCGTCCTAATTAGGAGGTTTCTGTACAGTGCTGGCGGCGTCACCGAGCCAGCTCGGCCAGGCTGTGTCAGGGCCAGCCTCCCTCGCCGGGCGTTTGCCGCAGCCTCGCAGCTGTTTTTCCTTTCCTAGGAAGCTTCCATAGCTCGCCATCGATGCTCATGCTCGGGGTCCCGACACACAGATTCCAGCAGACTGGCCTGTTCGCTGCTCCCTATGCACAGGCTCCCCCCATGGAAGCCGTGGAGACTTTAAGGTTCCCCTCAAAGACCCAGAAAGGCCTTTCCTGTTCCCTGCCCTCACAGCCATGGTGGGAGGTGAGGAGAACCGGCAGGAAGGGTCATGCAACTAAGCAGTATCTGAGGCTGGATTTGAACTCGTGTCCTGTTGGCACCCTATCCAGTGCACTTGGCACTTTCCACTGGCCTTCGTAAGGGATGGCGCAGGGCCTGGCAAGCTGAGCAGAGGAGTTTGTACTTGATGCAAGCACCGGTGGAGGCCGAGAAGGGGAGGGCCACAGCCAGGTTTGTGCTCTAGGGAAGTTACTTTGGCGGCCATTTGTCAGGGAGCCCGGAGCTGGGAGAGGAGGCTGCTGGGGAGGCTGAGCACAGGAGGTCAGTGCAGTGAATGTCGTGAAAGGAGAAACAGGAAAATCTGGCACCTGAAGTCCTACTACACACTCACTCACACACACACACACACACACACACACACACACATACAGTCACAGAGTCACACACACATACAGTCACACACACACACACAGTCACACACACAGACACACACACACAGTCACACACACAGACACACACACACTCACACACAGTCACACACAGTCACACACACAGACACACACGCACAGTCACACACACAGTCACACATACAGACACACACACTCACACACAGACACACACAGTCACACACAGACACATACAGACACACACAGTCACACACAGACACACAGTCACACACATAGACACACACAGTCAGACACAGACACACACGCACAGTCACACATACAGACACTCACACACAGACACACAGTCACACACAGACACACAGTCACACACATAGACACACACAGTCAGACACAGACACACACGCACAGTCACACATACAGACACTCACACACAGACACACAGTCACACACAGACACACACACACAGTCACAGAGTCACACACATACAGACATACACGCACACTCACACACTCACACACACACAGTCACACACAGTCACACACACATACAGTAACACACACAGTCACACACACGCAGTCACACACACAGTCACTCACACACACATACACACAGTCACACATACACAGTCACACATCCACAGATCCACACACACACTCACACAGTCACACTCACACTCACACTCACACACACACACTCCCCTGCGTGTAAATGTGGATTCAGAGCATACACAACTGCGGAACAGGCAGATGTATATTGAGAGGTGACCACGAAGGTTCCACCCCCGGCTAGTCTCTATTAGCTTTTGGCAGAGAAAACCGAACTGCAGGGGGACTGTCCGTTGCCTGGGAGTGTCCGGAGCTCTGGGCCGAGTTCTGGGGCGCAGGGGAACTTTCTGGGTCCACAGCGCCCAGAACCGGGCCATGTGCCGGAGGGATCCTCGGCGGGTGGAGCAGCACCTGATAAACAGACACCCCCCCTGCCCTCTGTTCAGGGCTCCCATCCCCCGCCCAAGGTCCCCAGTGTCTCTCAGCCCCCCCGACATGTGCTACAGATATCTCAAAGCCAGCTTTTATTTTGGCAAAAAGCTTTTATTCCACATTTACAAGAGTGTTTTTTTTCCTTTATAGCTCAGAGCTTTGAGCCAAAACAGGACACAGATGTCTTAAAAAACAAAAATAGACTCGATCTGAAAATGTCTCTGCGGCCGCGGCCATTCCCAGGCTCCCTCAGCAAAGGGAGAGCGGCTGGCAGACCCTCGCTCTGAGGCTGCTTGGGAGAAACGTCCAGGCCCGTCACTTCCCTCCCGGCCTTCCCGTGGCCCTCGGCGGCCTCCCGAGGAAGTTTAAAGGAATTATAAATAGGAGGGGCTGGCTTCCGGAGCCCCGGGGCCGGACTCGGGCTCTGGCCGGATTTCCCGCTCCCTCGTCCGGCCTTTGCCTCCGCGTGTTTTCTTGTCCGGGGCACGTTTGGGGAGGTGTGAGGATCGTCGGGAGGGGGTCACTGGCGCCCCAGCCGGTGTGAGGGGGCGATGGAGAGAAGCGGGAGGGCTAGATGCGGCTACATCGGCCTCCCCCAGGCGAGGTCGGGGAGGTGAGGTGGGGAGGCCCCGGCCGTGCTTGCTGCGGAGCTCAGAGCATCAGCTTCTGGGGGCAGAGGCGGCCTCTTGTCTCTATCTGGAAACAATTCGCCCGGGAGAAAGGGTGAAGGGGGAGGGTCTTCAGAGAGTGTCAGCCACGGTAGGGAGAGCCCACGCCACGGGAGCAGAGAGTGGCTCAGTGAAGAGAAGCCAGAGACGTGGAGCCTGGAAGATCTGCCTTAGACACTCCCTGCTCCCTCACCCCAGGAAGGGCAGGGATCTGAGCCTTGGTGTCTCATTTGTAAAGTGGGACCTGATAAAGCCTGGCATGGGGGGGTTCCCAACAGGCATGGGTTTGCCCCGGACTCACCGCCCCCCTCCATCAGCATCCTGGGACGCATCCCAGAGCTCTGGTGGTTCCCCCAGAGTGTGTCCCTCCCCCCGAGCAGAGGCTGAAGTCAGGCTGACCTGGCGGGGCCCTCAGGAGAGGGCGGGAGCGATGGGGGAGCAGGGCCCCCAGGCCTGTGTGGCAGCACCCACGGCTGACCTGCTGTTTGGGCACACACCAGAGACCCTGCAGCTTCACCATGGGGGAGGCTTTTGTCCCTGCAGACCATTGAGTCCCAAGTGTGCGGAAGCTTATGGTCCAGGAGGAGAGGGGCAGTGTTAGGGAGGCTTCCTGGGGGCCGGCGTGTGGGTTTAAATGGGCCAAAATCTGGCCGAGAGCTGATGGCAGAATATCCTGGCCCTGGGGAGCCGTGGGCCAGAGAGCTTCTGGTTTGGCCGGGACGCACAGGGCAGGAAGCCCTGGGCCTGGAGAGGAAGGAAAGCAAGAAGCCCTGGGGGGGGGGGGGGAACCATCAGTGCAGAGACCCGGAGAGATCAACGGTACAAGGAAAGGCCCCAGCTCCTTTGGGACCCCAACCGCTTCTGACGGCAGGTGCAGAATTTTTGGGAAATGGTCACACAAAATGGCCCGCGAGGGAGAAAGCACGACCCAGAGGGAGGTGGGCAGAACCAGCCACCCACATCTCTAGGAAGGGCTTGGGCAGCCCGCGGGCCCTCAGGGACCAGCTGAGACTGTCCTTCCTCTGGCAGCGGCGGGGCGGGGGACAAAAGGGGGGGTGTTCTCGGCCAGGGCCGGGGCAGGGATTTGCTCTCCTTGACTCTGCTCCTTCATTACAAGGATTTTTTCCTTCTTTGTTACTGGGTAGAGGACTGACACTGGCTGACAAAGGGCTGCTTTGTTAATTAACAGAACACAACTCTTTATAATTGACATAGCAAGTGTTTGCACTTGGTTAAAAATACTCTCCATGTTATAGCCGCTATCTGCCCAGAATCCCCTGTCCTGTAGCGGGTGGTGTGAAGGCCGAGGTCAGGCTGGGCTCACGCATCGGGAATTCTGATTGGAGCGGGCCCAGAGCCGGCCGGCTTCGGTCCCCAGGAGCCTGAAACTGCCCAGCTTTTCCTGCCCAGGCTCTCCACACACTGGCTGGAATCCTCCCTCAGAGTCTTTCCCTAGCACAGTCACCTGCAGAAAAGACCAAGGAATCCTGGGTACTCATATGGCCCAGAGACCCCGAGAAAGGGGTGAAGGGGTGGGATGTCCACAGCTACACCTTCTCTCCCAACCTTGGTCCAACCCAACACATCATATGCTCGAGACCCTGGAGAAACAACAAAAAAAGAACCTTTCCTCAAAATGCTCACGTTCTCCTGGACTCTTATCACTATAAGCCACTGTCCGTAGCGGCTGTTTGCCAGAGCACCGTCCGGGCCCCCCTGGGATCGCAGGGCTTGTTTGAGATGGAGCCATATTTGTGAATGCTTAGGGGGCTCAGATTAATTCATGTTATTATTTTTATTAGAGAAGCTCTCAGTCTAGCTGGGGACCAATAGCAATGAAGGGAAGACTTCTAGAATGCACACAAGCTGGACCATGGTTACCTCATGTTGCCTCTCTGGGTCTCAGTTTCCCCGTCAGTCATATAGAGAAAACAATTACCTAATTCACAGATTTGGATCTGGAAGGAATGGCAAAGACCATTAGCCCCAGGCCGACCCTGAAAACCCCTGACCCCAGGAGAGATAACAGCATTCCCAGGATGACCAGCATTCTACAGGCGGATGACACAGCCCGAGGGCCAGAGAGCTCAGTGGTACCTGGATTCAGCACCTCATTTTGCAGAGACCAGAGGGGAAGCCCCAGCTACTAAGTGTCTGAGACAGGATCTGAATCCAGCTCTTCCGGACAGACTTAGACACTGCCCCTCTCTCGAATGCTCTTCATGTGGCAGAGGTCCCACATGCTCCTACTGCTCACAGCCCCCCGCCCCCCGCCCTGTGCTGCACAGAATTTCCAAAGAGGGGCTACCAAGACCAAGGCAGGTACCACCGTTGCAGTCGTCTGAGAAAGAAGGCCACAATCCAAGGTCCAGACCCGAAACGCTGGTGAAACGCTCCCATCTGGACAGTGGTGATGGTCAGAACCTCCAAGCCCAAAAGTGGAACTGAATTCCGGGCCCAAACGTCCTGGGCAAGGAACCACCAGCCGCAAAGCCGGAGATGCTGGGGTCGCTCAGTCCTGCATGATGAATCTGAGGGGCCTCCTACATCTACCCAAGCACGCCCGGGGCAGTGTCCCACGTTCTCAGCTTGGCGTCTCTGCCCTCAGGAGCCCCCAGTCTAGCCAGGAAGCCCGGTCACACACGGAGACTGGATGAACGGAAGGAGCTCTCACGATGGTGACCGGCCCATGCCCCGCCTCGGTGATCCAGAGCGTGGCAATCCTGTGGCTGCTCAGGGCCGCTGCGGCAGAAAGAACTCAGCTGGGCTCATGTCCCCGCTGTGCCTGGGCAAACCTTTAACCCACCTGGGCCTCAGGTTCCCCAGCGTTGAGATGGGATGTTAGACTAGAAGCTTTGCCAACTTTCAGTGATGGGGATCTTACATTAATCCTCTGCCAGTCTGGCAGATTGTAATCATAGGATTACAAAAGGAAATAATGACTACAAATATCAGAAAACAGAATTAACAAACACCAGTCCACAAAGCGCGGCCTATGACCTATTATCCCATAGTTCTTAGTGTGCTGGTCTCCCACATCCCTTTCTCTAATGTATTCAGGCCTTCCCCCAAGTTTGTCAGAGCTGTGAGACCTTGCCGTGTTCCAGAAGGGCAGTTAATTTAAGCATCCTGCCCTGGCACGGGGCACCTGGGTTTGGGGCCCCCGGGAGGTGTTTGGAGGACTTGCTCAGCCAGCTCTTTTTAGGGGGCCAAAGGATGAGGACCCCGCTCCTGGGGCAGCTGAGCCCGAGGCCGTCAGTGGGGGTTTGGGCTGGGGCACGAGGCCTGCCCCGCGGCGCTTCCTAGAAAAGCCTTCTGAGTGCTTCTCCAGACTGGAGCTTCACGGCGATAAAGGCGTTTCACTCCGTTTGTGCCACCTTCCCAGGGCAGCATCCCGCCAAGACTGGCAGAAATCTGCCGCTCCGACACCTCCGTGCTCATGCCCTCGCCCCCCATTTCCATGGCAATGGGAACCTCAGGTGACGAGTGTGCCAGGCCGGCCCCTGCGGTGAGCTTGTGGCCGAGCAGATGGCGCGGCCGCAGCGGCCGCTGCCAGGGGACCCACGGTGAAAAACCCGGAGGGGCCAGGGAAGGGACCGGCGGAGCAGCGTGCTCGGGGCTGGGCTCCCCGCTTCAGGAAGGTCCTGGATAACCTGCTCGACGCCCCAGAGGGCCCGAGCCAGACGGACACTTGGTGGGAAAGCCGCTCCAGGGCGTCGGTGAGCCCCGGCCGAGAGCCCGGCGTCGGTCCGGTGCTGGCTAGCTGTAGAGACAGCACTAGAGTCTGGGCTCGCGTCCTGGGCCCTCCAGATATGCTTCGGTTCTTTCTGGTGGAGGTTCTGGCTCTTTATACCCCAGTCCTGCAACCGCGGAGAGAATGACTCAAGTTCAGGTTTGGATTGTGTCCAGGCTCTCCTCCAAAGAGAGAAGTAGAACGATGTTCCTCATGCGACGAAAAGCCGGTGTGGGACAGCTATTTATCCTCTGCAGAAAGCCTCTGCCCCCCCTCGCCCGCTCTTCGGGAGAGCGCTCGGTATTAAAACGCCCCAACGAGGAGGCTGCCGCAGAGCTGCTGAGTCAGCGTCCCCCCTTGGGCCTGCCCCTCTGACCAGCTCCCATAGGCCTCTGCCTTCTGACAGGCCGGGTCAGGGCCTAGGACTCCTTCTCCTAGGCCGGGTGTTCCTCCCCCTCCTCTCAGTCAGCTCTGTCTCAGAAATCCAAGAGGGCCGGACCTTTCCAACTCCGGAGCCGCCTCCAGAGCGGGGGTCTCCGGCTCAACTTCTCTTTTAGGGGAGAAACAAACCCCAAAAGGCAGCGGCCGGAGGCGGGCCGGCTGCCGGGGGAAGCAGGTCGCCGTTTCAGCGGGAGGGGGGGGGGAGGTGCCCTCCCCCACTCTTACAGGAAATTCCAGAATGGCACGATAACGCCACGTGTCGGAGAGAGGAAGGAAGGAGAGCCAGCGCCTGACGCCTGCCCCCCACAGTGACCCGGGACCCCCGGCACCGCAGAGAATCGGGCCGTCTCCCCGGATGTGGCCGGGGGTAGCCTCGGTCCGTGTGCTGCAGCCAGCACGGACCCTGGGAGCAGCCCTTTGTCAATGCCCGATGGACAAAACCTCTCTGGGGGCGGGGAGCGGGTCAGGAAAGGCTCGTGGCCACGCGCGTGCAGTTTCGAAGGAAGTGAGGGGCTCCCAGAAGCAGAACCGAGGAGAGAGCCAGGCCCCGAGGGTGACCAGGAGGTGGTGTAGACGGGCAGTGTAGCATCCGGGAGCCACGAGTGGGCCCGTGACCCAGAGGAGAGTCAGGGGAAGGGGTACAGAGCGTTCAGCCACAGGGAGCGTCTAAGGGGGGTAACAGGAGCGCTGGAGTTTATGGGAGACAGGGCTGACCCCGGGGGCTCTCCTCCGGAGCCCCCCTCCTGGCGGCTCCCGTGATTCAGGAACACTCGGGCCGCGCAGCGGGCCGCTTCCACATTCCTGGAGCCGGGCTCTTGCCCTAGCTCTTCTCCAAGCACAGAACCAGAGTCTGCTTTGCAGAATCTAGCTGAGCCATGTCCAGGCCACCCAGTCACCGCTCGAAAAAGGAAATGGACCAAGGCCGGGATGACCCGCTTTGGCCAAGGCCGGGCCGCTGCTCTGTGGCCGCCACTTCCGTCTCTCCAGTACAACAAGGATCGCGTTAATAATAGACAGAATTTCCTCCCCGGTCACTGGCCGCCGTCGCAGACTCTGTCTCGGCTCCGCTGCCCCGCCCCTCCTCAGCCCTCCCCGTATTAAGACGCCGGACCATCTCTTGCTCTTTCTGGCATCCCCGATGGTGGGCCCGTGATCGCCGCTGCCAGTCCCTTCAGTCTCCACGCATTCATTAGGCACCTATCGTGTACCAGGCATTGGGCTAAACAGGTGGTTGCTCCAAGGCAGCTAAGTGTTCCCGGCTATTTCCTTATTGCTTGGGTGGCAATGTCCTTTTAGCACTTTTCCTTGTCTCCCTTTCAGTCTAGAGGCCATTCTCTTCGACAGAGAAAACAGGATCCAACAAAACCTGGACTAGGCCTTCTCCTTGTCGCCCCTCCTCCGTGCCAGCAGCACTTCTGCCCCTCCTCCGTGCCAGCAGCACTTCTGCCCCTCCTCCGTGCCAGCAGCATTTCTGCCCCTCCTCCGTGCCAGCAGCATTTCTGCCCCTCCTCTGTGCCAGCAGCATTTCTGCCCCTCCTCCGTGCCAGCAGCATTTCTGCCTCTCCTCCGTGCCAGCAGCACTTCTGCCCCTCCTCCGTGCCAGCAGCATTTCTGCCCCTCCTCCGTGCCAGCAGCACTTCTGCCCCTCCTCCGTGCCAGCAGCATTTCTGCCCCTCCTCTGTGCCAGCAGCATTTCTGCCCCTCCTCCGTGCCAGCAGCACTTCTGCCCCTCCTCCGTGCCAGCAGCACTTCTGCCCCTCCTCCGTGCCAGCAGCACTTCTGCCCCTCCTCCGTGCCAGCAGCACTTCTGCCCCTCCTCCGTGCCAGCAGCATTTCTGCCCCTCCTCCGTGCCAGCAGCACTTCTGCCCCTCCTCCGTGCCAGCAGCACTTCTGCCCCTCCTCCGTGCCAGCAGCATTTCTGCCCCTCCTCCGTGCCAGCAGCATTTCTGCCCCTCCTCCGTGCCAGCAGCACTTCTGCCCCTCCTCCGTGCCAGCAGCATTTCTGCCCCTCCTCCGTGCCAGCAGCACTTCTGCCCCTCCTCCGTGCCAGCAGCATTTCTGCCCCTCCTCCGTGCCAGCAGCACTTCTGCCCCTCCTCTGTGCCAGCAGCACTTCTGCTCCTCCTCTGTGCCAGCAGCATTTCTGCCCCTCCTCCGTGCCAGCAGCATTTCTGCTCCTCCTCCGTGCCAGCAGCACTTCTGCCCCTCCTCCGTGCCAGCAGCACTTCTGCCCCTCCTCTGTGCCAGCAGCATTTCTGCCCCTCCTCCGTGCCAGCAGCATTTCTGCTCCTCCTCCGTGCCAGCAGCACTTCTGCTCCTCCTCCGTGCCAGCAGCATTTCTGCTCCTCCTCCGTGCCAGCAGCACTTCTGCCCCTCCTCCGTGCCAGCAGCATTTCTGCTCCTCCTCCGTGCCAGCAGCATTTCTGCCCCTCCTCCGTGCCAGCAGCATTTCTGCCCCTCCTCCGTGCCAGCAGCATTTCTGCTCCTCCTCCGTGCCAGCAGCATTTCTGCCCCTCCTCCGTGCCAGCAGCATTTCTGCCCCTCCTCCGTGCCAGCAGCATTTCTGCCCCTCCTCCGTGCCAGCAGCATTTCTGCCCCTCCTCCGTGCCAGCAGCATTTCTGCTCCTCCTCCGTGCCAGCAGCATTTCTGCCCCTCCTCCGTGCCAGCAGCATTTCTGCCCCTCCTCCGTGCCAGCAGCATTTCTGCCCCTCCTCCGTGCCAGCAGCATTTCTGCTCCTCCTCCGTGCCAGCAGCATTTCTGCTCCTCCTCCGTGCCAGCAGCATTTCTGCCCCTCCTTTGATTCTCTCCTTTCCTTGACTTAGCTTTAAATAATATTTATTGGCTGCTGCTAGTTTTCTGCAGCTCATTCTGAGCACCAGCCTTCCCGACACGGTTTGGAGCCGCTAGCAAACATCCGGAGTCGCTTCCTATTCACGGCTCTGCTTCTGTCTCTGACTTCAGAATCTCCAGTGGATTGTGAAAACGGACCACACCAGGCAGTGACCTCCATGGTTCCCGAGGGTCGATGATGAGGATGGCCGCCCATCTCCTGACTGGCTCGGGATGTGGGAAGAGTGTGGTGGTGTGCCAGTTGTGTAATTATGTGGTTATGAGAAGGGAGAAAAAAAGATACATGCTCGATAATGGAAAGACTAAAGAAAAATACCATTTGTGTTGATTCTTAAGCTCTTTGCCCATCTACACTGGTCTCTTTAAAGCATCTTCCTTTTCCTCATCCACAAAAATGCTCCCCCTTGTGATTTTTCCATTCCCGTCTCTCCTGGGCTCCCTTTTCCTGGAGAACCGGCTCCTGCAATTCTTCTTTTGAAATCTCTTCTTCCCGAGTCCAGCGGTGCTTCTCCGTGCTTCTCCCTCACAAACTGTGAAGAGCCGGGGCCCTCTTCATCATTTCCATCCCAGGAAGCAGACTAGCCCCTGCTTCTTCCCCCACCTATTGAAAGACGAATTACCATAAGCCGAGTTATTCTTGTTCGATTGTTTTCTGACTTTTGTGGTTTTCTTGGAAAAGATCCTCGAGGGACTTGACATTTCCTTTTCCAGCTGATTTTACAGGAAAATGGCGGAAACTGAGGCAAATAGGGCTGCGTCTCGCCCAGGGTCACACAGCTAGTAGCTGTCTAAGAAGTCCGACGAGTCTTCCCATTCCAGGCCTAGCGTTCTCTCCGCCGCGCCCCCAGCTGCCCCCGTGACGCTATTAGTTGCTCTGATTCTGACAGAGGGCGTTCCATCGGATGCCTGGATAGATACAGTCCCCTGCTC